>NW_027186546.1:6598259-6751498 GCF_028583685.1 Petaurus breviceps papuanus | reverse complement strand
TCACGGGGCACTGTTATTTCCCAGTATTTGAGCTGTCCCAAGGGGAAAGAGGCAATCATTTGAATTATTTCCAGGTTCACTGACTGACTGCCCATCTTCTTTAAACCCTAGAGTTTCGAGGCTAGCCCTCATCATTGCATTTCAGCTTTGACCTCTTACCCTAACTAAATTCCTGACAGTAAAAATCTGCTGACATGATGAATGCCAGCAAGCAACAGATACCTTCTGTACTGTTGCCCAATCATAGGAGAGCCTCAATTGGGTTAAATGTCTCACTAGGAAAAAAACAAAACAAAGCACTTAACTTCCTCCTGTGTGCTAAGTACTTTACAAATGTTCTCTCATTTGAGCCTCACAACAATCTTGTGAAGTAGAAGTCATCATGCCCATTTTACATTTGAGGAAATTAAGGCAGACAGAGGTTAAGTTACATATCCAGAGCCACAGTTAGTAACTATCTGAGGCCATATTTGAGCTCAGGTCTTTCTGACTCCAGCCAAAGGTTCTATCCATGGTACCACCTCAGTGCCTCCAACACCACTAGAGGCTTTATTTACCTCTCCCTGTTTGTATATTTTCCTGTCAGAGCTAAACAGTTATTTTATTTTTTCTGTGATCTTTGTACAATCTCTGAAGCCAAATGAATAGGTCATTTCCACTGTGTCAGTTTTTTCCAATTTTGAATAACTAGTCTTTCCTCTATGGATTTTCTAGTTTTGCCTCTTATCTTTCATTCTCCTTTGCTGATTCATCATCCAAATAGTGCCTATAACTGTGTGTCTTCTCCAGAGCTCTGTCCCGGACCCTCTTCTCTCCTTTCTCATTTGGTGGCCTCAACAGCTCTCATGAATTTAATATCATATGATAGACAGCTAGGTTGCACAGTGGATAAAGAGCCTGGAGTCAGGAAGTCCTGAGTTCAAATCTGGCCTCAGATACTCCATGAGCTACATATTCAAGAATATGGTGGACCCTGGTGGCATCATGGAAATAACCCCCTCTCCTGAGGATATTGGAATACCAAAAATGAGACTATTTCTACTTTTTGCATAAATAGACATTCACCTTCTGCTGTATCCAGTGGGTCCCTGAATAGCACTTGTGAAATCGACTTGGTTTCTCCTTTGCTAAGTCAACATTTCCAAACTTTCCTTTTCCCAAAAGGGAAACCTAGTCACCAGTTAGCCTCTGCACACCCCCTCCCTTTTGAGGAGGTCTTGTAGATCCTAGTGTCTGAGATTACTCATTTTTTTAGGTGCTAATCAGTGGTCTAGATATAGGATGAATTACAAGTGTTGTCTTTATGAATTACAGCTGTCCAGTAATTGCTGTGATTGCTGATTCTGAACTGGTGATGTGCTTCATGAATGGGAAGGAATTTGCAGAGGATCTCAAAGACCAAAGATTCACTAAATAGTTTCCTTACTTACAAAATGAGGGAGTTGGGTTGGATAATGTATAAAGATCTGTTCTAGCTCTTAACATGCTGGGATTGATAATGCATAATCTTGAGAACATTATCATTCCTGTTACTATAATTCACGATAGTCAAAGTTAGGGCTGGCATGATTAGATTACAAAGTCTGTAGAGTCCTGTACATAGGACTCCCTCCCCCCTACCCCACTTAATAGTATTTTATTTTTTCCAATTCATGTAAAGATAATTTTTAACATTCACTTTTACAAGATTTTGAATCTCAAATTTTTTTCTCCCCTCTCCCCAACACTGCATGCATGATATAGGCTGTACATGAATATAGGACTTTTAAAATGTGCAAATCATTTTATACATACCTTACTTCAACCTAACAGGTTACTGTGAGGTATTACAGTTGATATTATTATGATTTTCATATTGTAAATGAGTAAACTGAAACTCTGAGAAATTAAGTAACCAGTATAAACATACAGCTGATGGGGTTTAGGCTCTAGGAACCCCCTTAAATCTTCCCACATGATGAGGCATTTGCCTAAGGCCATAAGCCTTTCATTATTGTTAGGCCCAAATCTCTTTTAGTGTTAACCTAGCCTAGTCCTCCATTGTCCAGCTGCTTCCTACCCTTGATCCTATCAAAATATCCGTACCCAAATCTGTCACCCTTAAACTAGCCCTCCATTGTCTGTCATCTCCAGGTAGCCTTCAGTTATTTTTCACCCTTAATCCCATTCCTGGAGTCTGACCTCAGACCCATCAAGAACCTCCTTAGACTCCTCCTCAAGACCCTCCCCAAACCCCTCCTCTAGACCACCCCTAAATCTTCCCACAATCTTTCTGTATATAAGATCTATCTTGCCTCCATGAGAGGGTCAGATTCAGTCTGTGTCAAATTGTTCTGACCCACTTTGTCAATACAAGCACCACAAATACTTAGCCTCCTTAAGAGTCTACCCCTTATGGTGAATCTTTAATAAACTTTGTTTTACTTTGGCTGAGAGAAGGCTTGAGTTCAATTCACTCAACAGGACCTAGCATGTTGGTATTTTGGCGTCTCAAGCACCTCTAATCCCCAAACCTCAACAGGACCACCAGAGACAACCAGGACAACTGGTACTGATGAGGTATGGGGGTGGAGCCAAGACACCTTAAAAAAAAGACTAACTCAAATGGCAAAAGAGGCCCAAAAAAGCTAATAAGGAGAATGCCTTAAAAAGCCAAATTTTCCAGATGGAAAAAAAATTTCAAAAGCTGAAGAGAATCATTCCTTCAGAACTAGATTGGAGCAAATGGAAGCTAATGACTTTATGAGAAATCAAGATACTATTAAACAGATCCAAACAAATGAAAAAATTGAAGGCAATGTGAAATATCTCATTGGAAAAACCACTGACCTGGAAAATAGATCCAGGAGAGATAATTTAAAAATTATTGGACTACCTGAAAGCCATAATCAAAAAAAGAACCTAGAAATCGTCCTTCAAAAAATTCTCAAGGAAACTTGCCCTGATATTTTAGAACCAGAGGGTTCTAAAGAATTCACCCATTACCTCTTGAAAAAGATCCCAAAAAGAAAATTCCTAGGAATATTATAGCCAGGTTCCAGAGTTCCCAGATCAAGGAGAAAATATTACAAGCAGCCAAGAAGAAACAATTTGAATATTGTGGAAACACAATCAGGTTAACACAAGATCTAGCAGCTTCTACATTAAGGGATTGAACGGCTTGGAATATGATATTCCAGAGGGCAAAGGAGCTGGGATTAAAACCAAGAATCACCTACCCAGCAAAACTGAATATCATATTTCAGGGGAAAATATGGTCATTCAATGGAATAGAGGACTTTCAAGCATTCTTAATGAAAAACCAGAGTTGAATAGAAAATGTGACATTCAGATACAAGAAGCAAGAGAAGCATGAGAAGGTAAAGAGGGAAAAGAAATCATAAGGAACTTATAAAAGTTGAACTATTTACATTCCTACATGGAAAAACGATAATTGTAACTTATGAAACTTTTCTCAGTATGAGGATAGTTGAAGGGAATATAAATGTGTGTATATATATGTATATATACATAAATACATATATATGTCTATATAGGAGGGTATATGGGCATATGAATATATATGTGAGTGTATATATATATGTACAGTTATACATGGAGGGTACAGGATCAATTGAATAGCAAGGGATGATATTTTAAAAATAAAATTAAGAGGTGAGAGAGGAATATGAGAGGAGATGGGGAGACACAGAATAGGGTAAATCATCTCATATAAAAGAGGCAAGGGAAAACTGTTACAATGGAGGAAAAGAACAGGAAGGCAAAAGGGAATGGATCAACCTTACTCTCATTGAATTTGGTTTAAGGAGGGAATAATATACATGCTAAATTGGGTATCTTACCCTACAGGAAAGTAGGGGGGAAGGGGATAAGAGGGGGGATAAGGGAAGGAAGGGCAGGCTAGGGGGGAGGGAAGTTAGAAGCACACACTTTTGAAAAGGGATAGGGTCTAAGGAGAAAATAGAATAAGTGGGGATTGGGATAGGATGGAAGGAAATACCGCCAGTCTTTCACAATATATCCACTATGAAAATGTTTTGTGTAACTACACATGTACAACCTCTATTGAATTGCTTATCTTCCCATTAAGGGTTAGTGACGAGGGAAGAAGGGAATCTGGAGTTCAAAGTTTTAAAAGCAAATGTTTTTTTTTTTTAAATTGTTTTTTACATGCACTGGGAAATAAGATATACAGGCACTGGCAGATGGAGATCCATCTTGCCCCATTGTAAAGTCGAGGGGGAACAGGGGAGGATATAGGAGAGAGCAGATTTGGGGAGGAGGTATACAGTGGGATCGATGTTTTAGGGTAGTGGGCAGGAGAAAGATGGGGAGAAAATTTATAACTCAAAATCTTGTGGAAATGAATGTTGTAAACTAAAACAAAATTTTTTTTTTAAACCACATTAATCAGTACACATTTATTAAGTGCCTACTGTGGGCCAACCACTGGGGATATTATTCTGGGGATACAGAGAGAGGCAAAAGATAGTCTCTCCTCTCAAGGAGTGTACTGTTCATCATTCCCCAAGAGGACCAGTGATGAGGTTGATAATGTCTTGACTTACATGTGAATGGAAGTTAGGCAGAGCTGAGCAATCAGCCTCACCTCAGTCCTCCAGAGTCACAAAGTCCAGTGGCAGGACAAAAGTCAAGATGGCTGGTCATGGCCCAGGATGCAGGGAATGACCTTGGCCTTTCTAAATTAAAGTCTTTCCCAGATCTGTTTGTCGGAGGCCACACCTATTCAATGACTAAGAACTCAGTAGGAATTGAGAAAAATGATGGTCTAATTTACCATCACAATAATATCAATCTGGGAAGGGAAGCTCAGTTTCTGGCGAAACAGAAAACAATTGCTATCTGGAATTCCAAGCCAACAAAAGCTAAACAAAAAAGTTACAAAGGCCTGGGCTAGGACCTAGGCTTTGCCATTTCAGTGAGAGCCAAAGTGAAAAGGCATAGTCAAGTAGCTTCATTTGAAACACAATGGGCTTTTTTGAAGCTTGTTTTTTCAGAGCTATATTTCAAGAAATCATAATGAAAACTGTAAGGGACAAAAAGTAAATTGTCCCAGCTTTTTGAAAAATAACAATAAGTGAACAAAATAGATGAAAATTTAAAGCAATTTTAAAAAATCTAGCCCCCAAGCCCCAAAATATCTTACAAAATCTAATCAACCAAGAATTACATTCCTGTGGACTGAACACCCACATGTAAGGATATGGTGCCCCAAGTGGAAAGAGGGGCCACATGTGCTGAGGGAAGGAGGAGGAGTTTCAATCTAATGGGGTAGATAACATCCAAACCAATATATACAAAGCTAACTAAATACAGGATAAATGGGAAATAATTAACAAAGGGAAGGTACTAAAATTAAGAGGAGTTATTAGGGAAGGCTTCCAGCAGCAGGTGGGATTTTAGTTGGGACATACAGGAAGGCAGGAAGTCCAGTAGGCAGAGGAGAGGAAGGAGAGTATTTGAGATCATAGGATAATAGATTTAGAGCTAGAAGGAACATTAAAAGTCATTTCATCCTCTACTCTTGAATAGTAGAATGGAAAGAACACTAGATTTGAAGTTCTCGGTCTTGGGTTCTAATTCCCGCCTCTGCCACCTATCAAATGAGATCATATTTCTAAAGCACTTAGCACAGTTCTTGGCACACAGTAAGCACTTAATAAATGCTTAATCCCATCTTTCCTTAATACTTGTATGACTATGAATAAGTCACTTGACTGTTCCAAACTTCAGTTTCTTCATCTACAAAATCAGGAGTGTTGTACTCAATAACCTCTAAGCCCTTCTAGCTCCACAGCTATAATCCTATGATCTTCCTGAGGAAACTGAGTCCCAGAGGTTTAAGTGATTTACCTAAAGTCACACAGTGAAGCCCAAGTAGAAGCCCTGACTTGAATACAAGTCCTTGGACAAGCCAGTCAGGCACTCTTTTCATTACACACAGAACTGTGTACTAACTCATAGGCCCTCTCACTAGGAATGGTTAGCAGTGTCCTTTAAGTCCCCTTTGTATAGATATTCAGGCAGCGTGAAGGAGTCTGGCTGCTGGATTAAGTGATACTGTTCTGTTTTTGCCAAAGTGATCGGCCCCAAAAAGGAAGCCAAAGGTTCTTGACTTTTCAAGATCTGTGGGGAGAACCTGTCAGTTATAGGCTGCAATCCAAATATGATTTTGACAAAAAGAGTCAATCAATCAACCAACCAACATTTATTAAGCACCTACTGTGTCCCAGGCACTGTGCTAAGAACTAGAGACAGTATGAAACTAAGAAGCTGAATCTTGTGAATTCTATGTATCACCCTTTGGTCAGATTTGCTATGGGAGCTAGGAATAGGTAACTTTTTTGTTGTTTTCAACTCTTTTTTTTTGTTAGCTGGGAACATGACACCTGGAGAATGCTTATTAAATTTGTAAATAGCATAAAGTTAAGGGGGGACAGAGAGGGTAGAGATAGTAATCAAACTGGATAATAGGATTCTAAAATATTTTGATAGCTATGACAATAGATCAAATCTAATAAGAATAAGGGTAACTATAAAATCCTATACTTGGGTTCAAAAAACCCCAAATTCACAAGTACAAGATACAGAAGGAACAACAAGACTACATTTTTTGGTGAGGAAGATTCTTAGTGGTCTGCAATGTCAGCACGAGTCAAATGATCAATAATCACCCCAAAATACTTTTCTAACCATTAGAGTTCTCTCAAAGGAGAATGGGGGGGGGGCTGAGCAGAGTAAAAGCAGGAACTTGCTTGAGCTCCCACTCCAACCACCTCAAATACCTGTAAAAAAAAATGACTCTAAACAGATTTTAGAGCTACAGAACCCACAAAGTGACAGAGAGAAACAAATCTCCCACTGAAGGCAGCGTGGCAGGCGGACAGGAAGGGTCTATCCACTGGGCTAGAAGCGGAGTGCTGTCCTGTGTGAGCCCCACTGACCCAGACCTGTGGCACAGACCTGAGAGTGAATCACTGGCAGCTGTGGTAGTTTCCAGCCTTCTCAACCCATAACCACCAAAGAGAAAGTAAAGGGTCAGTGGGGAACTCTGTTGGAACTGGGTGAGAGAAGAGTGAGGTCTCTGCTCCCAGGGTAGCCTAGGTAGTGGGGGGCTGCAGCTGCTGCTGAGTGTCTGCCTCCTGAGCTCCAGGCCTACAAGTTGTAGGGGGACCGAGTGGTCATTTAGAGGGTAATTGCTCTTGCTTTGATCTGCTTGGATCTGGGTTGCAATCTTGAGTGTTGGACGTGGGGTGAGGAGCGCTAGTGGAGCAGAGCTTGTGGAGGCTGTGGAGAGGGAGTCCTCACAGTTCTGAAGCAGGTGCCCAGAATAAGCTGTGACAACAGCTGTGCAAAATCCCAGAAATTTGGGGCACAGCACTCTCAACTAGAAGCAGAATCCTACCTGGGCAAAAGAGCTTGTAAGCAAAGTAATTGTCTGGCAACGTGAGCAAGCAGAGGAAGCACAATCAGACTATAGAATCGTTTTTTGGGGGACAAAAACGATCAAAACATAGAACCAGAAGAAGACACTAAAGTCAAAACTCCTGCATCAAAAGCCCCCAGGAAAGACATGAACTGGTCTGGCGGAGCTCAAGAAGGATTTCAAACGGGAATCTGATGGGTTCTTGTTCCCTACAGAGACTTAGGCTCAGGCAGGAGGACCACCTCTTGGTTCCTATATTGGTTCCTATCTCTGTGATTCCCCCTAATTGGGGTCAAGGTTTTATTATCCCCTTGCTAGGTGGGGAGCAGCAATAATAAGTGAAATAACCCTTAGGTATGGCTCTGAATGCCATCAAACAATTACTGTCACACACTGGAAGGTAACTTCTTAACAATCAGTCTAATGGGCACTGGAAACCTTTTTGGTTCTAGAGAGGGCCTTGAGGACCCTTGGTAGAGAACAACCCTTAAATCAGACAGAGCAAGGCAAAATTTGACCTGAACATCAAAGACCAAAAGATATAACTAGCCTTGGGCAATCTTATTAAGGGTCATTTTCTACCAAGCGTCGTCAAGGCCATCTCTAAGGTTAAAACAAAAACAAAACCAGAAAGGAATATTTTCCTGTGCCCAGAAGAGTTTAAGTATAAGCAAGAGGAGCAAGCTTATCCTATTATGATAAACTTAATATATACTTTTTAAATTGCCATATGAAACATACATGGCTTTCTTTTTGTTCTCCCTGAATAGTGACATGTTCACGTCTGTCAATGATTATATTCAAATTGAAAAAAAATTAGTACATTTTTATTTTTTTATTTGTAGATAGTATTTTATTTTTTCTAATTATATGTAAAGACTAAAATATTTTTAAAATACACATGTACTCTGCTGTACTGTAGAGTGCTTACTGACATATCTACAATATCTTACAATGCTTACTGACATATCTACCGGAAACTTTGCCCAGAGCCTCTCACTTAGTCCCCAGGTGACCAATGGCTGGCATTTGTGAGAGGGCTGGCCATTGTTTCTGTCTGCTCTATGGTTGAGAAACAGTTTTTTTCTTGACCCAAGCCCAACTCCCTCATAAGGAACGAAAGAGGTCCAACTGTGTCCTGACCAACTCACAAGAGGGAGATGGGGAGGTCTAGGTGACCTCTTAGGTCATCCCCACTGTGTCTGAGCCTTTATCATCCCTTCAGGATCCATAACAACCCTATAGGAGCTGTCAAAGAGAGTCACAGTAATTGATCCCTTTCAGAGCTTCTCCAGTCCTTGAAAGTAAAATAAGCCTCAGGAGTTTTCAGTAGCAGTAGGGGGAACCAAGGAATGCCATATCTGGTCAAACTTGCAACTGGGGAAAAAAATTCTTTTGTTTGTCTGTGTCTTAACTTGGATCAACCACAAAAATAGATGAGGAGGAGGAAAGAAGAGTTTTTTAAAAAGGAAGAAAAAAAGAGAGAAGGACAAAAACAGATAGAGGAAGATAAAAGGAAAGAAAAATGTGGTAGATGTAAACAGCTGCAAGACTGACTAGCCAGTCCAGAGGACTGATGTTGAAGCATGCTACCTACCCCTTGACAGAAAGGTCAGGGACGCTGGGTGCAGAATGAGGCATTTTTTCAACTTGGCCAATTTGAGAATTTGCTTTGCTTACCTAATGCATTAATGTTAGAAAGCGTTTTCTTTTTCTTTTTTAATGGGGAGATGAGAATGGAAAAGAAAATAAACTTTTGTTCGTTAAAAAATATTTATTTAAAAAAAAAGAACAGCTCTAAGGGGAGGGTGCTGACATTTACAATCAAGGATAGGAAGGACAGAATATGAAGTTATAAGAGGAAGAAGGGCATAAAGTAGTCTGTGAAACAAACAGGAAAGTCCTTGGGAAAAGTGAGGGGCAGAAGGCGAAAAATAACAAAGAGGGGAAAATAAGTCAGAGATCTGGAAATTCAGAAAAAGACTAGAAACTCAAAGATGAGGACTCCTAAAGCCAGTCACTCAGACACAAGCTATCTGTGTGGCCTTGGAGGAGTCTCTTACCTTCTCTGTGCTATTTCCTCCTCAGAAATCTGGGGGGAGGGGAGGGGGGAGGTCACCAAACTGAACTAATTTGTTTAGTTCAGCAAAATTTAGTGGCTCTACAGAGACTTAATGCTTGTCCTTTCAGAGCTTACCATTTCATAGGAGGGGGAATGATACACAAATAAATATAATTTGAAAACAAACACGGTAAGGAAATGAAAGAAATGTGAACAAAGTGCTGAACAAGGAATGTAGAAAGAAAGGTATGTTGTGAACAATTAACACAAGAATTGTTTTTCAAAAAGCCCATCCAGGTCGTCCCAAAAAGTCTTTGTGCAGTTTTGAGCTTTAATAGCTAGAGCTTTAGAACTTTGTGTACAAGTCAAAGGATGATGGAGAATCAAGTATCAAGTTACTCTGATACTATAATGTATCTGTATTCTCATAGATGTGACTGTTCCCTCCAATAATGCAAATTGTGACCCATCCATGCTAGCCAATCATTTGAAATCCCTGTTTGTGTTTTCTTGGAAATCTGGCATGAGGGGGTTTACCCCAACTACTGGGAAGGTACTGCTGAAGGTTCCTAGCACAGCCCAAGTGGCCCCCAACTTCTCGGCTACCCACTTTGCTGCCCAGGATACAGGGGAGGAAAAGGGTTGGGGGAGGCCAGACACTGGGTGGCTGGGGCCCGAAGCCCATTGAGGCTCAGGACACTGGTCCTTCAGTCCTGCTCTCAGGGGGGTATGTGGTCCCTGATGCCCCCTCAGCATAGCCCTGGCAAGGGGGTCCCACTTAGGAAAGAAAGCAAGAGAGGGGGGCAGGCAAGGAGAGGGGCTGGAATGTAAATAAAATACCCTTTTAAAAGGGTATGGGAGGGCACAGCAAAGCATCAGTCCCTCCAGGGGCAGTTAGATAGTGCAGTGGATAGAGTACCCTCACTAAAGCTTGGAAGACTTATCTTCCTGAGTCAGGCTCTGGTTGCTGTCCTTTGCTTTTGAAGAGGACCAAAAATGATATCATTGTGCTAGAGTCAAATTTCAGTGTGGCTGACTGTGGCTGCTCTGACGAACACAAGCCCAGAATGTTCTACCACAGGTCGAGCACAAATAGTCCGTGTGAACATTGGGCATGGATTCTCTAAATGTTTACATCTTGCTTTTTTTTTTTTTTTGAGCTATTTCAATTCAGGTTTACTCACAGAGCACAACACCTTCTCTGACATGGACATGCCAAAGTGGAGCCATCCTGTGCCAGTGTCTCCCATGTCACACAATTCTCCAACTAAACTGCCAAGCATTCAAACTCTGCATCAGAGAGCGCAACTCCAATGGGCTGACTGCATTGTTCAAGTGCAAAATGTAGTCAGAAGAAGCGATACAAGGACACTCTCAAGGTCTCTCTTAAGAACTTTGGGATTGATTGTGTGACACGGGAGACACTGACACAAGAACACTCCTGAGTTCAAATACAGTATCAAACACTTACTAGCTGTGTGACCCTGGGTAAGTCACTTAATCCTATTTGCTTCAGTTTCCTCATTTGTAAAATGAGCTGAAGGAAATGGCAAACTACTCTAGTACCTTTGCCAAGAAAATGCCAAGTGGGTCACAGGGTTAGACCCTGACAGAAACAACTGAACAATAGCAATAATATGTGGGGAAAAAAAAAAAGATTTCATGACAGAACTGAGTGTAACTCTTATTTTGCGAAAAAAAAAATTATAAAGAGAATTCTTGAGACTTTGCCACCCTGAGAGAGCTGAACAGTAGAATTGAATTTTCAGGGCTGAAGAGAAATAAGCAGTTGTTGCACTTAATGGTTAGAAGTAAAAGTGCTAAAGTATTGTTTGTTAAACTGCTTACAAATTATATAGCCAGTAATACTGATTTTATTTTAGCATATAAAACTAGATAGAGGGGTTGATGATGACTGAAAGAGGTGAAAAAAACTTAAGAGAAAAAAAAGATTGCTCCAGTCTGTTCTGTAAATTGGAGTCAAACCCCAGATCTAATGGACTAATTGCTAATTCATAAAAGAAATTATGCATTTCTATTAGTATGTGAAGAAATATCAGAACATATCTCTTGACTGCCACAGAATCCAGGATGGGAATTAATAAGGTAATGAATTAAGTAGCCAGCTGAGGGATGAAGGTTTTGGTCTGGTTTATAACTACCAGCTCCAGCTAGTAGAAACAGCATGGAGTAGACTTGGATTCAAATTTACTAGCTCTGTAACCCTGGTAAAATCATTTAATTTTTCTGGTCTTTTCTTTATCTAGAAAATGAGAGAATTAGATGTTTTGGCCTCTAAGCCTTCTTAGAGCTCTAAATCTAATCTATGATCCTAGAACACATAACCAGGGTGTTCTATAACTAAGCCTTACTATAGGTATAACATGCTCTGCTGTAGAATATTGTTCATAAAAGATTGCCTGTTCACTTCTTATACCTTCATTAAGGATGCCTTTGATGGGCAAATTGATGGATTTGGATATCTTGAGAATAAATTTATACATATGAATTCCTAATGAAAAACAATTGATTTTCTTCCTCATTCATTGGACCCTTCCGAATCACTTATATCTTTCATTTTATTGCTTCAGAAAGATTATGTGGAGTAAGGCAGTGCCTAACTCGTTCCCCAAATCAAATTGGATTGAGATGGTACCAAGGCCTATTAAACTATGCAATAATTAATAGTTTTATTAGGTAAAATGAGTGCAAATGGTGAGAAGGTGTGTAGAAGGGACAGTGGGTATAATGATTTAATTCCAATGAAGTGTATATATATAAGGGACTGTATGAGATAAGGGTGGAAAGGTAGACTGAAGTCATATTTCTAAAGGTCTTGAATGCCAGGTCAAGTTTAGTCTACAAAGGATATGAAAGCCACTAAAACATCATAGAATCATAGGATTTAGAGCTAGAAAAGAATTTAAGTATAGTCTAGTCCAGGAGGTTCTTAATCTTGGGGAAGGGGGTGTCACAGACTCCTTTGGCAGTCTGATAAAATCTATAGACTCCTCAGAATAATGTTTTTGAAGTGTGTAAAATAAAATTATATAAGATTATAAAGGAAACAAATTATTTAGAAATACAGTTATTTAAATACTTTTTAACAAGTTCCTGGATCCCAGGCTAAGAAACCCAAATCTAGCTGAAGTACCAATTGGGTCCCACATGTAATACTTCAGGACCAGATGCAGAATGCTATACTCTTAACACCCTTCAGCTTGACTAAGGCAAGGTGAAGCCCATCAAAGATTATGATAGAATGGGGTTCTTGGTAGTAATTAAGCCCTCTTCAGTTTGGGGTTCTCTTAGGTGAAGGTGAGGTGAAACAGAGAAGTTCCTACACAGTTGAGGGTCGGAACCTTGAACAAGCCAACATCAGAACCTTGCAGATGGATGAGTCAAGGAATCGAAAGGGTCACACACAAGAGGCAGCATCTGAAGCAGAAACAGGATCAGTACCCAAGGTGGGGGGCATCCCAACTCTCTTCAAGAATCCTGAAGGTGTGTCTTTTTTGTTTGTTTGTTTGGGGGGGTTGAGTTTTTGTTTTTATTTGGGGGTTGTTTTTTTTTTGAGGCAATTGGGGTTAAGTGACTTGCCCAGGGTCACAAAACTAGTAAGTCTCTGAGGTCAAATTTGAATTCTAGTCCTCCTGGCTCCAAGAAGTGCTCTATCCACATCACCACCTAGCTGCCCCTAAAGGCTTGTCTTGTGGAGGAGGGATTCCTTACTCTGTTTGGCCCCACAGGGCCAAACCAGGAACAAGAAGGAGAAGTTGCAAATAGGCCAATTTAGGCTTGATGAATTAATTAGAATAATTTCTAAGAATTAAAGCTGTCCAAGAGTGAAATGATGGGCCTCCAGAGGTGAGAGGCTCCTCTCCTTCTTGAAGCTCTTCAAGAAGAGGGTAGGCTACAGAGTAGATTTCCTCTACTTGGGACAGCAGCTGGAGTACAGGGCCCAGAGTCATTAAGATTCACAGTCATGAGTTCAAATTTGGCCTCAGACACTTACTAGCAGTGTGATCCTAACCAAGTCACTTAACCCTGTTTGCCTCAGTTCCTCATCTGTAAAATGATCTGGAAAAAGAAATGGCAAACCTCCAGTATCTTTGCCAAGAAAACTCCAAATGGGGTCATGAAGAGTCAGGTGCAACTAGAGGGGCTGAACAGCTACAACAAAATAAATTGGGCCAGATAGCTGCCAACTCTCAAACTCTGTGATTCTTAGCTTCTGTGATGTGTCCTAGGAATCACAAAGGTAGAGAGAGGAGCTAATGAGAGGCAAGGGTTAGGGATTCAGGCTGTAAAGGTTTGTTAATGAATAAAGCACAAAGCCTCTTGGAATGGATGTTCATCCTGACCACATTCAGTCAGGTGACTGAGCTGGATGAAAAGTCACCTTGGCACACTCATTTTGCCCATGGGCATCTATGTGCTCGTCTGCCCAGCCAGCTGGCCCTACACTCCAACTTTCCATGCTGTCTGTTCAGGCGGAGAGCTCCCAACCCCACAGACCTCATTGTTCTCCATGGCAACAGCAGATAGATGGATCAGCAAGGGGGGAGAGACTGGAAAGAGGGAGGCCATCGAGGGGATTACTGCAGCCAGCTAGGTGGGAGAAAATGATGGAACAAATTAGGGTAGTTGCTTGGGGAAAGGAGGGGAAGGATTTAAGAAACAATAGAAGATCCATCAAGGCTGGATGACTGACAGTAAGTGGGTAGGGAAGAAAAGAGAGGAGTCAAAGCGCCCCAGCAGTGTGGCCTACTTATAGTACTAATCCTCTGGTTTAACAACAACAATAAACTTTAATAGTTTATAATGACACTGAGACTTTTGGAACACCCTGAATTAAAAAGCAGACAGGTATGGAAGAGGTAGAAGAATACACTTACTCAGACAGGTGTCTGCAGAAAGATAGGAGACCCTGGTTCTAGCCTAGAAAGGTGTAGCTATCTACATGACCTTTACTAACTCATAGGTTCACATATTTGGGTCTGGAAGTAACCTCTAACTCATTTTATATTGTAAAGATGAGGAAACTTGGGACTGAAGAATTTATTAATTATAATAATAATTATCACTTATATAAGTAGGGGAGCTAGGTGGCACAGAGGATAAAGCAAGGGACTTAGAACCAGAAAGACTCATCTTCCTGAGTTCAAATCCAGCCTCAGACACTTACTAAACTATGTGACCCCAAGTCATTTAATCCAATTTGCCTCAGTTTCCTCATCTACAAAATGAGTTGGAAGAAGGAAATAGCAAACTATTCTAGTATCTTTGCCAAGAAAGCCCCAAATGGAGTCATGAGGAGTTGGACACGACTAAACAAAAACGACAACACTTTACAGTGCCTGTTGGGGGAGGGGGTAGTCAGAAGCAAACACTTTTGAGGAGGGACAGGGTCAAAGGAGAAAATAGAATAAATGGGGGGGGGTGGGATAGGATGGAGGGAAATATAATTAGCCTTTCACAACATGATTACTATGGAAATGTTTTACATAACTACACATGTATAACCCACATGGAATTGCTTTTCTTCCCAGTGGGGGTGGGTAAGGAGGGAAGAATGGAGAGAATCTGTAATGCAACTGGGAAATAAGATATATAGGAATGGGGTATAGATCCATCTTGCCCTACAAGAAAGTAAGGGGAAAAGAGATAAGAAGAAGGATGGGAAAGGATATATGAGAGGGCAGACTGGGGGAAGGAGTAATCAGTACACTTGCCATCTTGGCGTGGGGATGGGGGGGGTGGAGAGATGGGGAGAAAATGTGGAACTTAAAATATTGAAAACTAAAAATAAATATTAAAAAAATTTTATAGGGGCAGCTAGGTGGTGCAGTGAATAGAACACTGGCTCTGGAGTCAGGAGGACCTGAGTTTAATTCCAGCCTCAGACACTTAACACAAAAAACTAGCTGTGTGACCTTGGGCAAGTTACTTAATCCCAACTGCCCTCCAAAAAGCAAAAAAAAAAAAAAAATTATGGTGCCATGTACCTACAAATACTTTCTCATTTAATCCTGACAACAATCCTGGAAAGTAGGTACTATTATGATTCCTATTTTATAGTTGAGGAAACTGAGGAAGTTGGAGGTTAAGTGACTGCTCCAAAGTCCCAAAGCTAGTAAGTGTCAGAGGCTATATTTGAACTCATGTCTTCTGACTCTGAGCCCAGGGCTCTATCCACTATGTCACCCAGCTTCCAGTGACTTGAGGCCCAGCTTGTACCCCTAGCTGCCTCCCTTCCCTGCATATGACAACACTCATAAATGTTAAAAGATCTAGAGGAAGGCCTTTTGTACCTGGAGTACACCCTCCACAGATGACTTATGGGAAGATATGGATAAGAAAATGTCTGACAGAGAATGCACTGGTGAACTTCCCACTAATAACAGCTAGAATTTACATAGCTATTTAAGGTTTGCAAAGTACTTTACAAGTGATATATGTAGAAGGCACTGAGGTCAACTCAGTGATGACTGCCTTGTCTGGAACTGCCATATCATTAAAACTCCCAGCCATACTATTTCCTCATGACTCCAGACAGGCCTAAAGAATGCTAAGTTCTATATATAAAAGATGCCATACAAAGACAGTGGCCAGAGAATCACAGAATCTGAGATTTGGAATGTGTCTAATAGGTCATCCTGTCCTACCTAGACCTAAATGAGAATCCCCCACTACACTGTGGTCTTTGTCATGTTGTTTTTGAATTAAACCCTCTTGTGATGGAAGAACCCACTACCTTTGAGGGAAGTCCGTTCGCCCTATTTTGGGGTTCAAAAATCAAATTCAAACCTTAGTTGTATCAACTAAGGTCTCTTAGAAAACTTTCTGGTCTGAATAATAGGGAAAATATTCCTCGGAAGCTTTCAAAAGAAAATTTTAAGTAATTTATTCTTTTATTTATTTATTAGCACAGTGCCTGGCAAATAGGAAGTTTTTTAATAAATGCTTATTGACTTGCCAAAAAAAAATCAAATTCACAAGAATAAGATGGAGGCTATATTTGAACTTATGTCTTCTGACCCTGAACCCAGGGCTCTATCCACTATGCCAGGCCAGACAGGAGGCTGTCTGAACCAACAGACCACAAGCTCAGGAGGAGTAAGTCATATGATGTGGCTGCCAGAAAAGTGAATGAGATCTTGGGTCACCTTAAGAGGGGGCACAGTATCCAGAAACAAGATGATAGGCCCTATGTACTCTGTCCTGGTCAGGCCACACCAGAGTATTGGGTTCAGTTCAGGGCATCACAGTCTAGGAAAGACGTTGTTAAGCTGGAAAGCATCTGGAAGACAGGCAACTAGGATAATCAAAGGCTTAGAACTAAGTCTTATGAGGCTGCATTGAAGGACCTGGGAATGTTTAGCCTGAAGAAGAGAAGACTCAGGTGAGTCTTCACAATACTTGTCTTCAAGTATTTGAAAGGTTATTTTTTTTCCAATGTCACCTCTATTTAAAATTTTTTTTTTATTTTTAATTTATGTAATAAAACAAGCATTTCCATAACATAACAGAATAATAAAAAGATGATGCACATGAAACTGCAAATATATTATGTACAGTTTGCTATTTCTTTTCAATATATAATAAATTTATCATGTAAATTTCTCTTTTCCTTATTTTTTTCTCTTCCCTCCCCCCATCTCCACCCTAGAGATGGCAACCATTAGACACAAATATGTATGTATATGTAAAATCATTCTATTAAACTTGTTCCTTTTGACCCCAGGAAGGAACACCAGGAATAACAGGCATAAATTGCAAAGGGATCATCAAGGCTTGATCTAAGGCAAAGCACCTGAAGAATTAGAGCCCACAAAAAGGTAGACTCAGGACATGTTTTCAATCAAAGGCAGGATTTACCATTAGTTGGGTATATTATAGTGGGAATTCTTTCTGAGTCAGAATAGAAAGTCATTGAGGTCCCTTCCAACTCTAAAATTCTGGGCTTCTATGAAGTGGATGAAGAAGACATACTGCCCAAATGGTGACAATTCAGTTGGATGGCCATCACTATGATGATGGGAAGGCACTGCTGATTAACTAAAGCAGAACAGTAGAATAGATTTCATTTGGGAAATTGTGCAGAGCTTCCAAAAATCCCAAGATGCTCCTTGACACAAAATCCTATTTTCTGAATACCAATAATCCTCTTGGTATTGTTATAGGACTAAGAATCATAGAACACCGCGATCTCTAAAGAATCAGAATTATAGGCAGCCTGAGGAGTAACAGAAAGGTTGGACATAAATAGAGAGGTGTCCCAGAAGTCTTCGTGTAATTTTATGGACCTTAAAACACCCTCTATTATTAATGGTGACTTGTGTTGAAGTAAGAGACATAAGTAGAATAAAAAAATATGTAATCAAGACATCCTATAAATGGAAAAGGAAGTGGGTCAGTCACATATTCAAAAATGACAGCCTGGGGGTAGCACTGCTACATCAGAAATGTTGAAAGACTCAGAAGAAGGCCTTGGTACACTGACTGGGACCTCCATGGATTACTTATGGGAAGATATGGACAAGAAAAACACAGGACAAGAAGATGTGGATGGTTTGTGATCTCCACTGACAGAAGAGTATACATGAATGAAATCACTACCAATAATAGCTAGCATTCATATAGCTATTTAAGGTTTGGAAAGCACTTAATAAATATTATTTTATTCTCACAACAACTCTGGAAAGTAGGTGCTATTATTATCCCCCTTTAAGAGATGAGGAAACTGAGGCAGAGAGAGGTTAAGGGACTTGCCAAGGGTCACATATCTAGTAATATCTGTGGCCACATGTGAACTCTGTCCTCCTGACTCAACTTCCACCCAGAAGCCTTATGTATCAAAACATAAAATTATCATAGATAACGAATGAAGGCCCCAGTGAATTGCTAGGTGTGACTTCAAGTTTACAAAGACCTATTACCTACTTCCTCTCTGTTTCTCTGTCTCTCTCTGTCTCTCTCTCTCTCTGTCTCTCTCTGTCTCTGTCTCTGTCTCTGTCTCTGTCTCTCTCTCTCTTTCTCTCTCTCTCTCTCTCTCTGTCTCTCTCTCTCTCTCTCCCTCCCTCCCTGTCTCTTTCTCTGTCTGTCTCTCTCCTTTCTGTCTCTGTCTCTGTCTCTCTCTCCCTCCCTCTGTCTCTCTCTCTCCCTCCCTCTGTCTCTGTCTCTTTCTCTGTCTCTGTCTCTCTCTCCCTCCCTCTCCCCCTCTCTCTTCACCACCACTTGGTCTTTCTCTGCCTCCCCCTCTTTTCCCCTCTCTTCACAACCCTCAGCAGTGTATAATATGGAACCAGAATGTCCTTTTTAACATATGTAGTACTTAAAGTTTGTTCCATATTACAGTGTTAAAGCTGCCCTAGGGCCCAAGAATATTCAAAGGGAGTCTTCCAGTATCAGGTATACTTACAACTAATTGGAGGGTAGGGCTAAAGCTTGAGTGGAATGAGAAGTCACAGAGGAGCTGCAATCTGTAGTACAGGAGGAAGTTCCTACTTCAGTGACTTCACAGAGCCATTGCTATACCGAAGTTCTTCGCTTTTAAAGTAGGTGTGCTCAATATTTTCCGTTTCTTTCTATAAGAAGCCCTCTTTGCCCATGAAGCTATTCCTTTGATGTTTCTTTTTGTTTTTCAGTTGTTTCAGTTATGTCTGATTCTTTTATGATCCCATTTGGGGTCTTCTTGGCAAAAGTACTGTAGTGATTTGCCATTCTCTTCTCCAGCTTATTTGACAGATGAGGAAACTGAGGCAAACAGGGTTAAGGGACTTGCCCAGGGTCACATAGCTAATGTCTGAGGCCAGATGTGAACACTGGTCTTCATGATGCCAGGCTAGTGTGCCACCTAGCTGCTCCCTCCTTTCACATAGCTCTTAATTGTTTTTCCCCCTCTGGTTCTCTGACCTTTAAATGGAAAACAGGTCCAACACTGACCTATGAGAACAGTTTAGTCCTTTGTCTTTAGAAGCTATTATATAAATTTTAATTATACCAGATCATTCTAGGGCAAAGGTAGTTTGACTGATAGGGATTTCACTCTCTCTTCCATTTCAGTGCATAACTTTTCCCAAAGGAGTACCTTTGGCCTGTCTTATGTTTAATGCAGTTTAGGTTTCATAAGAGTAGATGTCAATAATTCTTTAAATAATAATGACATATTTATATAGCAATTCAAGGTCTGCAAAGCTTTTTACATGTCATAGCATGTAACCAACAATTTTCAAAAATTCTGTGATAATAATTTAATGCCTTAAGACAGGTTTGTTGTTGTTTTCAGTCATGCCCAACTTTTTGTGATCCCATTTGGGGTTTTCTTGGCAAAGATACTGGAATGGTTTACCATTTCTTCCTCCAGCTCATTGGACAGATGAGGAAACTGAGGTAAAAAAGGTTAAGTGACTTGCCCAGGATCACACAGCTAGTAAATGTCTGAGACCAGTCTTGAACTCAGGAAGATGAGTCTTCCTGACTTCAGGCCAGGCATTCTGTGCACTATCCACAGTACCACCTAAATAACCTGTTTTTTTTTCCTATCATAGACCACCTAGACATTCCAATGAAATTTGCAATTTTAAAATTGAAATTGACTCCTTCTCAAATAGCGTTTCCAAGACCAATGCATCAACTTAGGTCGCTGGGAAGAGAGGTGGGAGGAAGGGATGTTGGGAGGAGATATAAACAGAAACATCTTCAATGACTGATGAGTCCATCACAGAATTATGTGATTTATATAATTTCAGAGTTGGGACTTCAAATCAAAGCCCATCTAGTCTAACCAAGAGCTGAAAAAAAAAAAGATCCCCCTCTCTAACATGGCAAGTGCTCATTGAGTTTGAGGCAGGCCATTCCACTTTCAGATCACACCAGCTGTTAGTTAGTTCTGCCTTACTTTGACTTTTGGCAACTTCCATAGATGACTCTTAGTTTTGCCCTCTCAGGTTAAACCCCACTTCACAATCCATCCTTCCAATATTGCCAAACTGATGTTACAAAAACAGCTCATCCAACCATCCCACATCCCTTATCAGTAATCTCTAGTGGCTTCCTATTGCCTCCAGCCTGGGGTTAAAAGCCTGGTCTTAATGAGGTGTAGAGAGTGTTCAAGGACTGGTACCTCTGGTGTGATGGCTGCCAAGACCTTTTCAGGGCTGCTTTTTGCCTTTTGGTGTCCACCTGTTCCACCCAACTCTCACCTGTGGCTCCAAGAAGCTGTAGCATGTGCAGAGGCCACACCCTGGCAAACTGTGTCATCAGACAAGCTAAATCAGGTTGGGAGTAATCAAGGGGTCTCAAACCCATTGGTGAGATAAAGGGGTGTCTACCCCCAAGCATGTGAAGACTTCCCCTGGTGGAATGGGCGGATAAGAACAATTTGTTTCAACAGCCATCAAGGCAGCTGAAGCAGGTGCTGAGGAGAGCTTAGAGCTTGGCTGGACATCAAAGATGCCAAGGTCATCCACTGCATCCCCGGCCATTCCCAATCATCTTGATTCTGTCCTGCCACTGGACTGTGATGACTCTTGAGGAGAAAGTGAGGCCGACGACTTTGTGCAACTCTGCCTCACTTAAATCCAATTTATACACGAATCAAAAGACATCACCATGGACTATTTGCGCACAACCTGTGGTAGAGCATTCTGAACTCATGTTAGTCATACACATTGAAACTTAACTTTAGCATAGTGATGTCTTTTTTTTTTTTTTTTGCTTTTTGTAAGGCAGGGCAGTTGGGGTTAAGTGACTTGCCCAAGGTAACACAGCTAGTAAGTGTTAAGTGTCTGAGGCCGGATTTGAACTTAGGTCCTCCTGACTCCAGGGCTGGTGCTCTATTCACTGGGCCACCTAGCCGCCCCATAGTGATATCATTTTGGTCCTCTTTGAGAATGAAGGACAACAACCAATCAAATGACCCTACCAACCCTTCTGGTCTTATTCTTATGACTCCCTTAATGGACTCTCATTTGACTGCCAAAGGGGTTCAGGATATGCATGAAAGTTAAGAACTCCTTTCTCTTTTTTTTTTTTGCTTTTTCCCAAGGTAACATGGATAGTAAATATTAAGTGAGGCCGAATTTGAACTCAGGTCCTCCTGACTCCAGGGCCTGTACTCTATGAACCCCTCTCTTAGAAGCCGCTTCCCAGACTTATCTCTGTGCCTGTCCATGTATGGGAGGGAAGAGGAGAGGAGGAAGATGGAAAAGGCTTTCTCTTTCTAATCTTAAAATGCACTGCATTTCCATTTCCAATATCCTCTAAACAAGAAAAGCATTCCCTATCTAATCCCTCCAAGATTTCTCCAAAGTTTCAGATTATCTCCAGTAAATCTGGTGATGTCTTCAATCCTCTCTTGGATATCTTTCAAAGAAGTTCCACCCTGACCCCTGATCCATATCCCTTTGACCTGTTTATAACAACTCACATTTATAAAGAACTTTGAAGCTTATTAAGTAATTCCTGATTATCCCCATTTTAAAGATAAGAAAACAGACTCATAGAAGGTAGCTCTTTTGCCCATATTCACACAGCTGGCAAGTGGAAGAACTAGGACAGGACATCAGATCTCCCAACTCAAAATCCTGGGCTCTGTCTGAACTGGCTGAGGCATAGTCAGTAGTGGGTTAAGACTGATTTTATTATTTGGTGCTATTAAATGAACCCTAGCATCTGGGCCTATTCCCAGTAGCAACCATATAACAGTGTAGATATCACAGACCCATAAAATAATGAGGTGTAGGGTTAGGGGTGCTCGAGACCCCAAAATACCAACACACAGTGTCCTGCCAAATGAATTCAACTCAAGTCTTCTCTCAGCCAAAGAAAAGCAAAGTTTATTGAAGACTCGCCATAATGGGTAGACACTTAAGGAGCCTTGTACAGTAGTTACTTCCCCCCTTCCCCTGAAACCTGCACACATCCCATCAGCTCTTTCCAAAGGCCAAAAACAGATATCCTGTCATCTCCTTCCCTTTTGGGCCATCCATTCACTGTCTGCTTCCTGCTTAAGAGATGGTTCCCTTTTTTCTGCTCACTTTCAAGAACACAGAAGACCAATACATAGTGATCCCAAAGAGTAATACACACCTCTGGGGTTCCCTTTTCAGACTACCCAAGTTCCCTCTAATGACTCAGTACTCAGGAGCCCCAGGGCTCCACCCAAGGAGAATTTTACCTTTATAATAACAATATGTCTTAATCATAGGATGAAAATAAGAGGCATTATTTCCCCTAAGGGTTAAGGAGTTATCAATATAATATAACCAAGTTGCTCCAGCAAAGAGGGGAGCTAAGTGGAAGGAGAAGCAGAGGTACAATATGTGTGCCTTGGGGTAAATCTCTAGGCCTCTGTTTCTAGCTCTAGCAATTTATGATTCATCCTCACCAGGAAATGCTGATTTTTGAAGTGAAGCAAAGACAAGTGGTTCTTTCTGATATTCATAGGCCAATGGAAGAAAGATGTTTGGCTTATTTTTCTGTCCATGGGCTGAGAGATTAGTCATTTTCCCCAAACTACGGAGGTCTAAACGCACCCTGGAACTCATGCTCACCCCAAGATAGTGTTTAGCCAGGACACTGAACTTAGCATGATGCTAATTTCCCTTAGCTTTCCCCCTAAGGAGAATTTAAAATGTCACAATGAGCCAGAAAAATGCCTTACAATATGTCTTGTGTGTGTGTGTGTGTGTGTGTGTGTGTGTGTGTGTGTGTGCTTTTTGGAGGGGGAAAGGTAGGGCAATTGGGGTTAAGTGCCTTGCCCAAGGCTAGGGTGTGACACAGCTAGTTTTTGTGTTAAGTGTCTGAGGCCATATTTGAACTCAGGTCTCCCTGAGCCCAGGGCTGGTGCTCTATTCACTGCACTGCCTAGCCACCCCCTTTTTTTTGAGGCAGTTGGGATAAAAGTGCTTTACCCAGGGTGGCACTGTTAGTGTCACTGGCCAAATTTGAATTCAGATCCTCCTGACTTCAGGGCTGGTGTTCAATCCACTGTGCCACCTAGCTGCCCTTCTTATTAGATCCTGAGAAGGAGAAGCCTGTGATGCTTCATGCTTGAATAACAAGTATGCAATCCATCAGCCTCTTTTAGTTAGAGGAGTTGTGTCCTGAGGGACCTAATTATTCACTGATGTAAACTTAGTCAATAAGCTTCAATAAGCACTTATTACAGGGGTCCTTAGCCTTTTGGCAGTCTGGTGAAACCTATGAACCCCTTTTTTGAATTATGTTTTTTGTTGTTTTTTTTTTTACTTTTTGGAGGGCAATTGTGGTTAAGTGACTTGCCCAGGATCACTCGGCTAGTCTTTGTGCTGTGTCTGAGGCAGGAGTTGAATTCAGGTCACCCTGATTCCAGGGCTGGTGCTCTGCTTACTGTGCCACCTAGCCACCCCTTGAATAATGTTTTTAAATATTTAAAGTAAAATATGCAGGATTACAAAGGAAACCAATTATACTAAAATGTAGTTGTCAATGTCATTACTGTTGCTTTTTAAACACAAGTTAACAGATTCCCCAGTTGAGAACCTTTGTTATGTGCCAGGAACTGTGCTAACAGCTAGGGGTACAAAGAAAGGCAAAAATGTCGTCCTTGCCCTCAAAGAGCTCACATTCTAATGGACAGAACACACAACTAACTGTGTAGATAGAAAATATCAAAGAGGTGATCAGAATTTATCTTGGAGTGAATAGGGAAGAGTAGAAGAGAAAGGACCCAAAAAGATGTCCTACAGAAGGTGAGATTTGAGTCAAGTCTTGAAGGAAGCCACGGTAAGCTGAGGGTAGAGGAAAAGAGGGAGAACATTCTAGGTGTGAGGGACAGTCAGCAGTAAAAAGGCATGAATTTGGGAGATGGAGTATTTTATACAAGGAACAGCAAGAAGGCCAGTGCTGCTGGATGCAGATTACATGGAGGGGAAGTAAAATGGAAGGAGACTGGGGAGTTAGGAAGGAGGAAGGTTGTAAAGGGTTTCCAATGTCAGGGAAGTTGATGTTTGATAGTGAAGGCACGAGGGAGCCATTGAAGTTTGCTGAGTAGGGTAGTGACATATGATGTAGGAAAATCACTTTGGTAGCTGAGGAGAGGATGAATCAGAATGATTTTTAATAACAATATTTCAATTTCATTATTTCAAAGAATCCATGATATCATCAATGTGAACACAAGTCTACCAAGGCAGTCTATGGTATGGCTGAACAAACTGGGAGAACAGGGAGACATGGAGAAACTGAAGGTCATAGAGAAAACAAAGAATACATTTTAGGGATAGTGAAGCCAAAGAATGAATACAGGAGATTATGGTCAGAAAGGCAAATTCAGACTTCAAGGTCATAGAGGTGGCAACTGATATGGGTGCTCATGCCCTCCCAGGTTACCTTGTATACATTTATTTAGGTACATATTCTCCCCTCCCCCCAGATTATAAACTCCCTGAGGGCAGGAACTGTTTCTTTTCTACTATTTTTTTTATTGATTAATTGATGATTGAGGTGTAATAAAATATAGGTCATGGGAGTTGAAAAGAATGAATGAAATGAAAGACTTGAGTTCAATAGGTAATATTAGTACATCTGAATGATGGGGCACTAATGATGGACCCCTAAAAGGCCCTAAACTTTCCCACAAATTTCTGTAGCCCAGATCACTGGTGCCTCTGCCCAAGGCATCTGGCCCACCCCAGCCCACCTTGATTACTTAATTAGTTTACTTGACATTCCTTAATCTCATGCCACTCCTTGATCCCATCCAGATCTTTCCAGTCTTTCTATATAAAAATATCAATCTTATTCTCATCAAATGTGAAGATTCTTTAAGAATATGGTCCTCTTGTATTGGCCTCACAAATAGCACAGACTCACTAGGAATCTCACCCACCCAGCTGGTATCTTAATAAACTTGCTACTTGTATTGAAAGAAAGTTTGAATGGTCAAATTCTTTTGAGGTGGACCCCTACATTTCAGGGTACCCAGCACCCCTAGACTGCAACATGAGTACAAAGTAGGGATAGAGAAGAAGTTAGCACCAAGAAAAATTCATGTTCCTATTATAGTATTATAATATAGTATTATAGCAACAAAAATCTTAAGCAGGTATATATGTATGGAGTGAATCTCAGAGGATGAGAGATTTCATAATGATGGTGAGCAAAAACATCTGGAAATGGTAAAAAGGAGCAAGGAGGATACAGATTCCTCTTCTTGACCCTGGGCACTGCAGGCACAAGAAAAGGGGCTACCAGTACTAGAAGGGCTCCTAGAGGACACAGTGTGATCTGGAAAGAGCCAAGTTTCTGTAAGCACAAGATGGAAAAAGTAGGAGAGGAAGAGATCTAAGACCAGTAGGCACTTAACAGAGGAATAAATGTTGGACTGAATTGTAAACGGTACAGTTACTGTTCAAACACGTTTTTCATTCTTTAAGAAAAATTCTGATGCCTCAAGTGTTTGTTTGTTTGTTTGTTTTATACCAAAGACCTAATTTATCTCCCTTCCAAAAGTTAAAAAAAAAAATTCAAGAAAAACTAGATGACAGCATGTACAACAATGAGTATCCATAGATCCTTCCTTCCTCCAGGGAAGGAGGTATGTTTCCTCCTCTGTCCTCTGGAATCAATAGTAATCACTGCATTTAATCTTTGATCTTAATTTAAGGCTTTGATTCTCTATTGTTTTATTTACATTAGTGTAGTTGTGATTATTTCTCTGTCTCTGTGTCCTTTGCTCTCCTCAAGTCCACACAACTCTTTCATGTTTCTCTGAATCCCTCCCCATAATTCTGCAACTTTTCCTTCTCTGAGATTATTTATCCATATTACCATTAACTGCTCAATCCCTTTTTCGTTTAAAATGTTTTATTGATGCCTTTTGTTTTTATATCAGTCAATTCCAAATATATGCCCCTGTACACTAGCCCTCTCTTGTAACAAATAAAAATAGTTAAGTAAAACCAACTGATACAGTGACCCAATCTGACAGTGTATGAACCATTCCACACTGGTAGTCCTCCACTTTACAACCAAAAGGAATTCTACCTCACCTTTTCTCTAGAGCCAAGGCTAAACTATTATAACTACTCAGAGTTTGGCTTCATCTAATGTTCATTTCCATTTACATTATTGTAGTGACCAGCAGTTCATAACCTGGGGTCTATGATCTTTTTCAAAATATATTTTGATAACCATTTCAATATAATTGGTTTCTTGTGTATTTTGTTTTGTGCATTTAAAAACATTATTTTGAGAAAGTGTCTATAGCAGGGGTGGGGAACTTGCAGCCTCAAGGCCACATGTGGTCCTCTAGGTCCTCAAGTGCGTCCCTTTGACTTCACAGAACAAATCCCCTTAATAAAAGGATTTGCTGGGGCAGCTAGGTGGCACCGTGAATAGAGCACCAGCCCTAGAGTCAGGAATACCTAAGTTCAACTCTGACCTCAGACACTTAAAAAAACTAGCCATGTGACTTTGGGCAAGTCACTTAACCCCAATTGCCCTACCTTCCCTCCTCTAAAAAGCAAAAAAATAAAAGGATTTGTTCTGTAAAACTTAAGACTCAGTCAAAAGGCTATACACCCAAGGGTCTAGAAGGTCACATATGTCCCCGAAGAAAAATCCCAGGAAGAGGCTAGGTGCCTGTGAAGAGTAAACACCTCTAGGCTAGGTTCCATTTCAACAGCAAGCAGCAAGCCCTGGGGTTAGTTGGTTTGAGAGGTTGCTTCAGCCCTAGTCACCAGAACTTTTACCCCTGGGATAGTGAGGGAAGTTGGGCATCTAAGCCTGGGAAGATAGAGGGAAACTTTGCTGACCAGGAATGCCAGACCCAGCTGGGAAAAGGATCGGGGGCCAGAACAAACGAGCACACTCCCCGTGAGTGCAGAGGCACCAGGGCAGAAAGCCCCTGGCTGTGGGCACTTACAGGGGGCTGGAGGTTTGGCTTTGGTTTCAGGTTAGAGGGGAGAACTGAAGATCAGGGGCAAGAGGCACCATTTCCCCTACCCCTGGGCTAGAGGTAACTACAAATAATTAATTTATCTCCACAAAATAAAATGCACAAAGGAGAAAGAATCCAATTATAGAAACTTATTATGGGAATAGAAATGACTGGGGTTCATCTTCAGAGGAGGAAATTGAAGTAAGGAAACCCCCAAAAAGTAATCTTTGGTTACTCTGGTCACCTGCCCAAAAAGAATTTATAGAAGACCTTAAAAAAGACTTTAAAAATCAAATGACAGAGATGGAGGGAAAACTAAAAAAAAGAAAATAAGAATAACCCAAGAAAAACAAGAATGGTATGAAAGAAAAGTCAACCAACCAAAAAAGGAGATCCAGAATCTTTTTTTTTTCTTTTTGGAGGGGGAAAGGCAGGGCAATTGGGGTTAAGTGACTCGCCCAAGATCACACATTTAGTAAGTGTTAAGTGTCTGGGTCTGGATTTGAACTCAGGTCCTCCTGACTCCAGGGAGTGCTCTATTCTCTGCACTACCTAGCCACCCTGAGATCCAGAATCTTAAGGAAGAAAACGACACCTTGAAAATTAAAATTGGGCAAAATGAAGCCAGTGAAATTACAAGAGATCAAGAAATGATTAAATTATGAATAATTAAAAAATAGAAGAGAAAGTGAAACATCTTACAAGAAAAACAACAGATTTAGAGAATAAAGAAGAGAAAATATAAAAATAACTGAACTGAGAGTTATGATAAAAAAATTTTGATACAAGAATACAAGAAATAATTAAAGAAAATTGTCCTGAAGCATTAGAACAAGGGGGAAAGAAGAAATATGAAATGACCTTGCCCAAGAAAATGTCCTCCTATGAGGAAAACTCATAGAAATATCATAGTCAAATTCCGAAATCCCCAGCTCAAAGGAAAACTATTAAAAGCATCTAGATTACAACAATTTAAATATGATGGTGCTATACTTAGAATTAAACAAGACTTTGTTAAAAAAAAAACCCTGAACTTAATAGACGATTGACATACAAGAACCAATATAAATATAAGGCACATAACAAAGACTGAGTATAAGGGATCTATAAGGACAGACTGTTTACTTTTTATATATGTAAAATGTAAAATTTATGTCTAAGATTCTTATTAATAATTGGGTGGTTCATAAGAAAGACTGGGGAAAATGTGGGCATGATATGAATTTTATTTTATTTTATTTTTTTGCTTTTTTGGAGGGTAATTGGGGTTAAGTGACTTGCCCCAGGTCACACGGCTAGCGTTTGTGTTAAGTGTCTGAGGCTGGATTTGAACTCAGGTCCTCCTGACTCCAGGGCCAGTGCTCTATTCACTGTACGACCTAGCCAACCCATGATATGAATTTTAAAAGTAAAACCATTTAGGAACAGCTAAAAGAGTAATTATTTTATATAAATGAGGTGCAAGAGGAAGAATTAATACATAGGAATCAGATGGGGGAGCAGGGTTGGTAGCTCTGGTAATCTACTTTCATCAGGAATGGGTCTAAGAGGTCACAAAACATATATTTAAAAGAGTAGAGAAGTCTTCCAAATTCAGAAGAAATAAAATGGTAGGGGCATAGGGAGGGGGGAGAGGACAAAGGAGGGATCTTTAGAGGAGAGGGTGAGAGAATAAGTAAATAGGGGTATAGAAGGGTGGTTAGATTTGTGGGAATGGGAGGACAGAGGAAGGATCCTTGGAGAGGATGTAGGCAAGTCACAGGAGGGCAAGGTAGTCAGTAAAAATAAAGTAGAGGAGGCAGGAGGGATAGGAAACAATTTAAAAACAAAGATCAGGAGTAGAATAGGTTTGGGTATGTATATGTCTATATATGTATATATCTATGAGTATATATATGTGTATGTGTATGTATATATCTATAGCTATGGAGAAATATAGCTAAATTTTATTGTGGCCTTCTGGAAGGGGGTTTGGAGGGAGGGGAAAAAAAGAACAAAGTAAAAAAGTGCACAGCAGAGAACGAAAGAAAACTCACAAGGAAGCAGAGAAAAGATGGACAGTTCTCAAAATAACATGTATTATTTATCACACAGGCTTTCCTGAAATGAAAATTTGTTACATATTTTGAATCCTCTCTTATGTTCTGCTATGCACATGACATGCCTTTATTTATTTCTAACTTTGTATTTAAGCTCCAGTATTTAAGTTTATGATGTGTTTTTGTTTCTATTCTCTATTTGTGCTCTGGAGTTTGAATCTAAAATAAAATTTTGGAAGAAAAAAAAAGATTCCCAAATCACAAAGAATCAGAAACGACTGAAAAACGATTCAACAACAACATATGTAGGGGAGGGGGAGGAAAATAAGCCTTTATGTAATGCCTACTATGTGCCAGGTACTATGATAAACACTTTACAGATAATAATAATAAGATTGGCTAACATTAATATAGTACTTACTATGTGCCAGACACTGTGCTAAGTACTTTCCGATTATTATCTCATTTGATTCTCATAAAACACTAGGAGGTAGTTTCCATTATTATCCCCATTTTACAGTTGAGAAAACTGAGGCAAACATAGGTCAAGTGACTCGTCCAAGGTCACACAACTAGAAAGTGTCTGAAGCTAGATTTGAACTCATCTTCCTGACGTTATGCCCAGAACTCTATCTACTGTACCACTTAGCCGCCAGAGTGACTTTATATATGGTCTTGGTAATTTTGCATTCTTTACTGTGGATCAGTTCAAACAAGTCTTCCCATGTTTCTCTGAATTCCTGAAATTCATTATTTCTTACAGTGCAATAATATTCAATTACATTTATATATTATAATTTGTTCAGTCATTCCCCAATCTGTGAACATCATCTTTCCAGGTCTTTTGTGCTGTGAATATCTAGTTACATATGGAATCCCTTTTCTGTCCATGACCTCCCTGGAGTACATGCTTAATGTACTCTGGGGTAAAAGGGTATGAACAGTTTCACAACATTTCATACATAATTCTGTGTTATTTTCAAGAAGGGTCAGACCAATCCCTAGCTTGACCAGCAATGTGTTACAGTACCTGGTTTTCTGAGGCCCCTCCTCCTACCCAATCACTCTTCAAGGCAGTCATCTGTGAACCAACTAAATCAACTTTAGGACAGCAATTGCTTCAGTCCTGTTATACAGACCTGCTGCTGCTTGGGTCATGTTGTATGCCTCTGGTCAAGTCCTAGTCATTATCTGCTGGTTTTTTTCAAAGGTCTTTCTTCTAATGAACAGTACTCCCTGATTGTTTTTAGTTTCTCAGAACACACTACCAAGAACTGCAGAATTTCAGAGGTGAACGAGACCCTTAGAAGTCATCTCATCCAACTGCTCCATACCTGAAGCATGAATCTTCTTGCCAACATTCCTGGTAAGGGATCATTCAACTTCTGACTGAAGATCCTCAGTGACAGAGGAACTCACTACCTCTCAAAGTAGTCATTCCACTTTGAGTCGACTCGGATTATAATGAAAGGCTTCTCTGTATTGAGTCAAAATTTGCCTCTGTGTAATTTTCACCTTTTGGTCTTAGTTCTGCCCTCTAGGACCAAGGAGAAGCATAGAAGGGGCCTTGGAGGCCACATATGCCTTAATTTTACAGATGAGGAAACTGAAGCAAGGAGAAGTTAAGTGACATGTCCAGTTTGGACATGTCTTCCTAACTATAAATCTTATGTCATATTCAAATATTTGAAGACAATTAATGTCCCTTTATTCATTGTGAGTCCCTTTACCATACTGGTTATCTTCCTCAACCTGATATAATATTCCAGATGTAGTCCTAACACAAAATAGGATTATTAATGGTATAAGAAAATTCTTGTGAGGAAACTCTTTCTGCCAATGCAGAGTAGGCTCCAATTCCGTTTTCAAGACTCACCTAGGCAGTGCTTCTTAAACCATGGATCACAACCCTGAAAAGTTTGGCAACAGTAAAAGGATTCTGAACACGCAATGACCAAAAATTGATTCAAAATCAAGCCTCAAAAGAATTTGAAGTGTTTCTGGGAGCGCTAGCCTATGGGGTATCTTGCAACTTCATTGCAGCCTTGGTTCTGAACACAAAGCATGTGCACTTTGCACTGCACATGCCCTCAGGCCATGCAATGCCAAGGAATACTGCCCAACCTGAAAGAGTTTAAGAAGCCCTGGCCTAGACTACTAAAAGATGAAGTGATTTAGGTGGAGTCCCATAAGTCTTATGTGTCAAAAGTAGGACTTCAGATGATGAGTCCAATTCTATCTCCCATGACATGCTGCCCTCTTAAAAAAAAAAAAGGTAATGGTTTTTAATTAACTTTAATTAATTTAACTTTTAGCTAACAACTTTACTTAAATTAGTTAATTAAATAAATTGTTAAATTAATAACTTTGATAAAATATATTATAGCATATAATAAATATGTTAACTAGATTAACCATTGTTTCTATTTAGAAACAAAATGTATATATTTATTTTTTAATTAAAATAATTTAGAAATAAAATTCATTATTAATAAAAAGTCAATGATTGCAAATAGTTTCTTCATAAGCACCTAAGCATACTGATTCATTAAGTTATCATAAAGAAAAGATTACCAAATGTATTTACATTGTGATCACTGTTATCAATGTAAATTCATTAGCAACCAAACAGTTGCTAATAAATTAATCCACCCCTAGAATTAATTCCCATTCCTAGAATTTCATAAGGGTGGAACAGTACCCAATGCTGACTTCTTTACAAATGACACATACAGAAATCTATAAGCTGGAGTTAAAAGCCTATAGAGAAAATCTATATCATGTGATACTTTTCTTTTGATTTGGAATTCATTTTTTGGTACAGTTTTAGAGAAAAGAGGAATTGAATGGGAAAACCCTTTGAGATGCTACTTTTTGCATACCTGCTTCCTTGGAGAGTTTGAATCCCTTGGTGATCCTGGCAAATTTTATTACAGCAACAAAGTCTTTATAGAGCAAAGGTTTCATATGTTAAGAATTCTTTTTGCTACTTGAATTTCACAGAACAAATCCCCTTAATAAAAGGATTTGTTCTGTAAAAACTTGGACTCAGTCAAAAGGCCGCACCTAAGGACCTAGAGGGTCACATGTGGCCTTGAGGCTGCAGGTTCTCTACCCCTGGACTGAAGCATATTTTCTCCTCTTTCTTTTTCTTGTTTTTTTTTGGGGGGGGGGTGGGGGAGGAAGGGGAGATATTTAGAACTAAATATAAAATTAAATTGATTTTTAAATTTTCAGATTAAACAAAGTGAAATAAAATACTGAAAGAAATCAGTACTTCATCATAAGCTTGGAGGTATCAGAAAAATAAAATACAAGTACCTTTGGTTAAGCTAAGTGGTACAGTAGATAGAGTGCCAGACCTGGAGTCAGGACGACTCATCTTCCTGAGTTCAAATCAGACCTCAAACACTTCCTAGCTGTGTGACCCTGGGCAAGTCACTTAACCCTGTTTGCCTCAGATCTGTAAAATGAGCTGAAGAAGAAAATTGCAACTCCCTCTTGTATCTCTGCCCAAAAAACCCCAAATGGGATCACAAAGAGTCGAACATGACTGAAACAACTCAACAATAATGACATCCACCACCACCTTTGGTTGGCACGCATGGATCATACATTAAGTTTGTGACATACACATTTCTCTGAGTTAGTATTGGTACAAAGGTACTGGGTTATATGTGCCAAAAGATACTGGTGCTTGGCTTTATGGCAGAGATGACCTCTACTCTATATATGGAAGCTGAGGACATTGGAGGCAAAAAGCTCTTGTCCTGAGTTTTGGAGCAAATCACCAGCAATGACAAGAACATAGGCCATTCCCTCCCATATCCTATCACTGGGTTCTCAGAGGGGCTGCTCCAGATCAATAGTCCTGCTATGTCGGTAGTCAGTTTCCAGCTCAAAGAGCTTGCTGTGTGTCCTGCATTTCTGGTATACACAAAGAGGCAGAAGTCAGTAAAAAAAAATATTTATGAAGGGCCTACTATGTGCCAGGAGGTGTGCTAAGACCTGGGCAAACAGGGGCAAAAGATGGTCCCTGTTGTCAGTAGCATGGGGTGGAGGGAAGAGCATTGAATATCAGACTTGAAATCAGAGGCCTTGTGTTTCAGTCCCAGACCCATTACTTTTTAGTCTCCTCAAGACTCAATGGAGTCTCCTTAAGACTCAATCCTGCTTCTGTGAAATGGGGATAAAAAAATACCTACTCTACCTACCTCACAGGGGGTTGTAAGGATCCAACAAGATAAGGTATACAAAAACAATTTACAAACTACCAAAGCTCTAAAAAAATTGGGCAATGGTTACTACCTGCATCCAGGACCACTGACAGTCATCCTGACTTGTCCTGCCACTGGACTTCAGTGACTCTGGAAGAGAGAGTGAGGCTGACAACTTTGTGCAGCTCTCATCTCACCTAAATCCAATTCACTCACAGGTCAAGACATCACCTCATGATGTCACTGGTACTCTTTGAAAAAATGAAGAACGAAAAAGAACCATACTTCAACACTTAAAAGGATCTGTGGTTTTGTCAGTTCTTGTAAAATAGATGACAACTCCCATGAAACCTTAGGAGACAGGAGACCACGATTACTGTTGGAGCAGGAGCTGCTGAGGCTGAAAAATTCATCCCCAAGAGGCCATTCTGCTAATGAACCTCTCTGAACCTGGCTCAGCTGGTCATCGGGACCAGAGAGGCATGGATCTCATCATCAGAGGAGCATGCAAGTGACCCAGAATTACTGAAAATATGTATATAAATATATTTACATAGTATATGAATAATGTTAATTTATTATTATTTTGGTTTTTCCTTTCTTTTTTTTTTAAAGGGGAAAGGCAGGGAAATTGGGGTTAAGTGACTTGCCCAAGATCACACAGCTAGTTTTTTGTTAAGTGTCTGAGGTCATATTTGAACTCAGGTTCTCCTGACTCCAGGGCCGGTGCTCTATTCATTGCACCACCAAGCTGCCTCCTACTTTGGTATCTCAATGATTACTTTGGAGTATCAGAGATCACATCAAGGTGGATATTCTCTCTAGGGGTGCAGAGTAAAATCCCTGCCTCCTCATCCTAAGCATCTCTTGCTCATGTCCCTCAAAGTCAAGGACTATCCTATTTTTTTGTCTTTTGTATCCCCAGTCCTTAGCCCAGTGCCTGACATTTAGTAGGCCTTTATTTCATTGGTTCATTGACCTTTGTTCATTGATTGATGTCCTCCCATAATTCCTCCATGGTGAATATGCTGTGGGACACAATATGCTAAGAGACTTGCTCTGCCTGGAGTTATTAACTCTGATTTCATGAACTTTATTTCCTTAATATTTTAATAACTGTTGTTGTTGTTGAGTTGTGACTGACTCTTTGTGACCCCATCTGGGGTTTTCTTGGCAAAGAGTGGTTTGCCATTTCCTTCTCCAGCTCATTTTACAGCTGAGGAAACGGAGGCAAACAGGGTTAAGTGACTTGCGCAGGATCACCCAGCTAATAAGTGTCTGAGGCTGGATTGTTTGAGCTGTTCCCGATTCCAGCCCTGTGCTCCATCTATTGAGCCACCTAGCAGTTCTTTATTAAATGTAGTTAAATACAATCAGTCTCCTTTGTAATGCCATACTTTGTTTAGATAGACTCTCTGCTCTAGACCTCTTGACGTTGCATGGATGCCAGTGGATTACTTAATGTGTTGCCACTCTGCATGGCCCTTTCAAAAATAATAATAGTAATAACTACTATTATTAGTGATGATGCTACAGAGATACTACAGATACTACAGAGAGACTACACTATGACTTAAGGAACTCAAATGACAAGAGTTTTCAAAATTAACATCTGACCGCTATCCTGGACATTTTACTAAGCTGAAAGCTGTAACAAGCAAAGCTGAACAGAGATGGCCCCTGACCTTTTGGAGTCTGCAACTTCAGGCAGACAGCAATGATGCCACCAGATGTCCAAAGCCTTCATCCATTCAGACAAGTGAAGCCACTCCAAATGAGACCATGAGTGATGTTCTGGAAGGGATGACTGACCCCAGATTGTCATCAGTGATCTGTACAGGACAACTGAAGCGCCCCAAAGGGCAGTGATTAGATGACTGAGACTCTGGCCCTGCCTTTCAGTTCCCACTCCTACTCACCAGTGACCACTCTCATCTTCCCTTCCACTCTGAAACACAAAGTAGTAAATAACTGTCTCATCCTCTTCCAGAAGTGGCTTGATTTCAGAGAAAAGCAGGAGGAACCATTCTCATCTGACTGGTTGTTGAGCTCATAAAGGCCCATGGAAATAAATATAATGGGTAAGAGCCAACAGGCTCCACAATGCAACTTGGAAGGCTTGGCAACCACCGTGTATTGAAAGAGAGAACAGGATCCATGGAATACAGATCAGTCTAGAAACTGTGAGCCTGTTCATTCCTTCTAATTTCATGACTGATGCTCAGCAATTAAAGAATTAGGACGAAAATAGCCAGGACATACTCAACGTTTTTTATATCGCATGGGAGAATTCCGGTCAGAGAAGCTAGATTAATTCTTTAGTAATACTCATTCACAAGAGCCCAAGTGATTCTCAACCACAAGAAGAACTGGCTAGGGAGGGCACAAACTTTCTATTTCAGTTGCAAACTCTCCCCAAAGCAAAACCAAAGCAAGTCTCCCCACAGCTCCTGGGGTTTGCCGACAACCACTCCCACCACAGCTTCTGCAGCAGCCTGCATTTCGGGTCCACCCTAAGCAGCCTCGCTGAGGCAGAAGAGGCTTTGCTTTCTGTGTGCCAGTCCCAGTTTTGTTTCTGCTAATGATTTTGTTCCGTCTACTCGCCAGCTAGGCGGGCTTCTTGCTTTTCCCACGTGCAAAATGGGGCCCCACGTGGAAGTGGCCTACCTTCATCCTAAGGTGGGAGGGATGGTAGTGGGGGGCACAACAGCGGGAAGAAAAAAAGGGGACAGGATGAAATTGGGTCAGAAAGGTCTCTTTTACTGCAGAGAGCCTGCTCACACTGAAAACTGGGGTTGTTGCATGCTACCTTGCTAAGCCAGGGTCACCCAGACCTGGCTAGCCCCATGATATGCCTTATGCACACAGCTTTTTCAGAGGAAGTGCACCTTAATGAAGCATTCAAATCTCAATCTACACAAGGCTCCCAATACCATCCCACTCTTTACAAGGTTACATTAAGAACTCCAGCTCAGTGAAAAGCCCTGAATGATTCCGTATCCCCTCTTTTATCTGCATCTCTGAAAATCCCCAAGATTGTCAAGAATTACACTCTGAGCTCAGAGCCGCACCTTCAGATTCCCAAGACTACTGAAGGGACGTAGATTCGTCCCAGTTGTGGAGGCAGGGCTGGGAAGCTGCCAGGCAGTATCTGGACCTCTGGAAGCATCTTCCGCCTCCAGGAATTGGAGTAGGGAAAGAGGTAGACAAGCTAGGCAAACAGCGAGCCAGAAAAAGCAGGTGAACGTCCCTAGAATGGGATTGAGCAGCAGGTCGAAGTCTCTGATCTTAGCCTACGAACTTTAGGCTGATGGGAATCAGGCAGGCAGCTGCCTCAGCAAACCCATGCAAAGCCACTGCAGCATTGCCGCTTCCTTCCTTCATTACCAACCTAGAGGTGGGGAGGGGAGGTGGGGGAGAATCGCCGGGTCCGTCTAACTCCACCCCCAAGTCAGTCCCGCCTTCTCCCCATTGCCTAGGGGTATTCTGATGGGATGCAAACCGAGCCCCGCAACAAGTTAGAAAGAGACGCGCTGCCTACCTTTACTGAAGGGCATCTTGCCAGAGGGAGGGATCTAAGTCCTGGGAGGATGCAGAAATGGCAAAGGCTTCCTAGGGATGACGAAGGCGCCTGCAGCGCCGAGATGAATCCTTCTGCGCGTCCTGGGCACCGGGATGGCGGGAGGCTGAGTCTCTAGGAGCCAACCTTGGACTCCCGGGCCAGTGCGGGAACCGGACGCCTGCGGAGGCAGCTGCGGGAGGAGGGAAATGGACATATTTGGTCATCGCCGGCTCGCGTCATTGGCGAGAGAGGCAGGAACTGCTGGGAACCAGGAAACCCTGATAATCCGGGCGGCTGCCACTTTCGGAAATTGTAACCCTTCCTCTCCCGGGACTAAAGGCAGACTTGGGGAGGGAGGGAGAGGAAGGGGAAGGGGCTGAAACACCCAAGGTTTGACCCCCGAGGAGCTGGGCGCACGGTTTCCATTCATTAACGTCCTTTACCACCTCTGTTTCCCCACCAACCCCACCCAACCCACCTGGGCTAAGGCAGGAGATGCTCTTAGAGCCCAAGTGGGTGTTGCGAAGGGGAGGCGCAGCCAGAGCGGTGAAAGCATCTGTCAAGGGCTTGTTTTGTGGGTGCCTGGCCAAGGAGTTCTTTCTGAATGATTTTATTTTAAAGTCAGGTCTGGTGCAGAAAGAAACAGACACCGAGGCAAGAGAAACAGCAAGGAACTTGACAGAGGAAGTCAGAGAAAAAGGAAAACGAAGAGAATCCCGGCTAATTTTTTTTAATTTGCGAACCTGGAAGCAATTTAGAGGCCTCAGAAGGCCTTTCTTGCAATTTCCCTTCCCGTCCCTAACCTTCTTAGGCTCATGCACTGCCTCAAATTTATCCTGCATACATTTTGTAGGTACAAAGTAATGTCTAAGTTGTCTCCACCGTTAGAATCTAAACTCATTGAGGAACAGAGGCTGGGAGTTTTGTTGGGATTTTTTTTTGTTGCGGTTTTTTTTTTTTTTGGGGGGGTGCCTTTGTCTCCACAATGTTTATAGCACGGTGTCTGCCATGCTTAATAAATTCTTGTTGACTTACTGATTGACTAACTGCTGCAGAGTGATAGACTGATGATTTGGACTGAGTCAGGAGATTTCATTTCTGGACCCCATCCACCCTTTTGCTAACTGGAGTGACGACGGTAAAGTCTCAGCTTCAGTATCCTGACACTTAAATATGATAGGACTATTACTTTTTAGGGTCTGGATATTCAACTAGGTCCAAATCCACCTAATTGTATAAGAATCTAGCCCACATCTGTCCATCTTTCTCAATAAAATATCATGAAAGACACTGTCAAACGCCTGGTTAAAACGTAGGTAAGCCATAGCTACAGAAACTAGCTTGGTCTGCCAGTTTAGTAACCTTCTCAAGAAAGGAAATTAGGATGGTTTGCCATGACTGGTTCCTTTTAATAGGATCATATACTTAGCACTTAAAGAGAATTTAGAGAGGACAATTAATCTAATCCCCTCATTTTTACGATGAGAAAAGGGAGTCAGAGGGAAGTTAAGAGAACAGGATACTCTAACTCACAAAGTTATTGTGTGCCAGAAACAGGATTAGAACTTTTTTTCACAATATCATGCTTCCTCTTTTGTAGATGTTTGCTCATTGCTTCTTTATTAATACATTCTAGAATTTAGCCGAAATCAAATTTTCACTGGCTTCTAGTTTCTTCTGTACATTTTTTAAAAATCTAAGTTGACGAATCCCACAAGCATCCAGTCTCTTTAGACAGGTTCTCCCTGTCTTCCCTATTGGAATTGTTTCTTTTGGGGGGTATTATTCTTGAGAACTTACCATACCTTCTAGGCTGACTTCCCCTTTATAATTTTAGCCTATGGACTAACCTTACCTAGCCCTTTTTTAAAAAAAAAAAAAAACCTTTCATTTTATTTTTCATAATTTTCAACATTCATTTTTGTAAGATTTTGAGTTCCAAATTTTTCTCCCTCGCTCTCTTCCCTCTCCCCTCCCCTCCCTCCTCCCCAATCTAAGTTATATATGTATAATCAGGAAAACATATTTTCCCATTAGGCATGCCTAACCGTTTTGGGGTCATTTTTATTTTAATTAGACTTTAATTTATTAATTATTTTTTCCTTGCAGGTTCTGTTCTATGCAAAGCAATTTCATAACCAGACTAATTACTATGTATCAAAGCACAATGACACAAACAGAATATAAAATAATCCTCAATTGGGTAACAGCTTCCAAAATACAACAGAAAGGAACCTCTCCTCTTTTCATACCCATAGCAGATTATGACATTGCATTGGGATATTCTGGTAAGATACTAAGGATGGCAAACATTCTTTGTTTTGTTTAGAAGTTGATTTCCCAATAGATAAATGGTCAAAGGATATGAACATGCAGTTTCCAAAGGAAGAAATCTAACCTATCAACAAATAGAAAATGCACCAAATGACAAATAGAGAAGTGTAAATTAAAGCAATTCAGTTTTCCTCTCATACCCATCAGTTTGACAAAGATAACATAAAAAGAAAATAACAAATGGAGGATTTAAGGGAAAACAGGCATAAAGATGCACTATTCATGGGGCTATGAATTGGTCTAGACATTCTGGAAAGCAATTTGAAATTATGTTCCTCAAGGTCACAAAACTGTGCATACCCTTTGATAATCCTAGGCCTATACTCCAAAATAAATCAAAAAAAGAGGAAAAGGGCCCATGTGCAGAGAAAATATTTATAGAAAATCTTTTTGCAATGGCAAAGAACAAGATACAGAAGGGAGGCCTGTCAAATGAGGAATAGCTGAACAGATTGCAGTACACTAATAAAATGAAATTACATTAATCCATAAGACATAATGGAAGGAATGGTTTCAGAGAAGTTTGGGAAGACTTATATGAAGTGATTCAGAGTGAATAGAAACAAGAAAACAATTTATACAATAACAACAAAGTAAAGAAAAACAACTTTGAAAAACTTAAGAACTCTGATCAATGTAAACGACTGTCCATGATTCCAGAATACCAGTGACAAAGTATGTTGCCAACCTCCTGACAGAAAAGTAATGGATTCAAGGTACAGAATGAGAAATACATTTTTGGATATGACCAATGTGGGAATTTATTTTACTTGATTATGCATATTTGTTACAAGGGGTTTTCTTTTTTCTCTTCTGTTCTTTTCAATGAGAGTGTATGGGAAAGGTAAAAGTGTGGTTTCTCAGAGACTGTCTGCTAAAGTAAGTAAGTCCTTAGGCCTAAGTTTCCATTTTTTTTTAGAAATTATGTGACTTTGAAACTTTAGAAATCTTTCTATATAGTTGCTTTATTTTAGTCAGCCCTTCTCACCCAGCTTACCATAAAAAAGTTAAGTTTCTATAGAACTGCAAGAATTGCTGAACAAGACTGCTGATAAGGGGGAACAGGCAGTAGCCTTGAAAAAGAAGCTCAGTCCCTGGTTCCCAGAAAAACTCCTAGATAATACTAAAAATAATGAAGAATGGAAGGAGCTGGCAGCAGCAGGTGGATTTGACCAATCAAGGGACAGACAGTGGCCTTGGGAACCTCAAGTCCAGATAAGAATGTATCAAGGGTAGACTGAAAGGAGGGGTCCAGTATTCTGAGGTTTTAATACACTGACATAATGGACTTAATGTATTATGTAGCAAGATTAGAGCCTCATTAGTAATAATTATGTTAATATTCATAACCCTTGCTTATTTAACCCAGCTTTAGCTTCTGTACATCAACTTCCTCTCTCTAGGTGCTGTCCCAGAGACTGGACTGCCTGCTTCTCACGAGATTCTAATAAATCTTTCTACCTTCACTTTGAGAGGTCTCCAAGTAGTCACTTTGGGTTAGGGTCTCCATATCCCACACAGTAGGAATAGGAAAGGAGGGAAGGTAAAGGGAACTGATAGGTGTCCTTCCATCCCTCAAATGAGAAGAAAACAGAAGGAATCAGTGACAAACAGGACAGCTTTGAAAGTTACCTACTCAACTGATTATTATACTTAAAGGAAAAGCAAGCTCCACTTGGTTCGACACAGTTTCTTTTACAATCTCTTCCTTCTTTTTTTTTTTTTTTTTTTGCCTTTTGGAGGGCAATTGGGGTTAGGTAACTTGCCCAAGGTTACACGGCTAGATTTTTTTGTGTGGGTGTTAAGTGTATGAGGCTGGAACTGAACTTGGGTCCTCCTGACTTCAGGCTGGCTTTACTCACTGTGCCACCTAGCCGACCCTCTTCCTTCTCTTCTACTGATGTATAGGGAAACATATTTTATTTGTTGTTCATTAATTTCAGAATAAAAAATTTAAAATGACTGGAAAAAAAGCTAGAAAGTTATGATCATATTGGATACCTCAAATTTAAGCAACAGTGTGACCACATGAACTAATAACGTGTGTAGGTATTTCTTTTTTAAATTTCAGCAATGAGACACTTGTAAAACATTTTCTTTCCTGAATAAAGTCAAATTTAGGCCTAGTTCTAGAATCTATTATCTAAAAAATACTGAATGAAAATCTCTTGACCATAGCCATTCTAAATCACAAAGATTTTTTAAAAGCGTTCCTAGAAAGTATAAAAGAGTTCTTGTGAAATTAGAATCATGGGGATACAGTGAAGCTCCCAGTCCTTAAATTCTTTTTACTCAGTTTACCCTGTTTTGGGGTTTCTCCATGCTTGCCTCTTAAATTTTTTTTATTAACATATTTTGTTTTTACATCACTAACATATCCCTATTCCTGTCTTAGAGAGTTGTCTCTTTAAGGAAAGAATAAAGAAATAAAAAAGTAGAACAAAACTAGCCAACACACTGAAAAAAATATGACATATATAGTATTCCACACCCACAATCCCCCACCTTCTTTGACACTTCATTTTAAGATTTTGGAATAAAACTTTAAAATGGATAGCCTCTAAGTTATTTCAGCAGGTCAAAAAAGAAAATGAAATACTTGAAAGTCACTCAAGAAGGTGTGAACTTAAAAACTTTATTAACTCAATGAGCTGTGACTTAAGGAAAAATCACTTAAGATCTTAGTGACCCGAGGAACTCTCTAAAACTAAAAATTGCAGAACAATTATTGACAGACTTCAGAAGGTCCCCCAAATGAAATCTGACACTTTGTTGGATGAGCATGTAAAGGGAATATCTATCTTTTAACATGACATTATGTAAGCCAGGTATACTAATTAAGCATGCTTTCAGGGATGGTTCCTATCCAATTTTGTTCTGGCACATTTCCTCTAACCTAATTTCAATACATTGTCAAATTCCTAAGCCCCAGAGTAATTAATTCAGTTCTTATGGTACCTTAACATTTTTAAAGGCATTTATAATTAACAAGTATTCAAAGTAGTGCTGTATAAATACATGAAAAATTTACTACAAAAACACAAAAGCTTTTCATTATTTTATGGACACAGAGATTCAATGAACCAAAGGGAAAACTGGATCTCTACTCTGCAATCTTTTTTCTTTTTCTTTTTTTTTTAAGCAATTGGGGTTAAGTAACTTACTCAAGGTTACACGGCCAGTAATTTCTGGGTGTGGTGCTAAATATCTGAGCCCGTCCCCAGATCGTCCCAACACTCGCTGAGCCACCTGGCCGCCCCTAAGCAATTGGGGTTAAGTAACTTGCTCAAGGTTACATGGCCAGGTGTTTCTGGGTGGGTGCTAAGTGTCTGAGCCCGGGATTCGATCCCGCAGGCCATCCGACACTGGGGCCAGTGCTATTAATCGCTGTGCTACCTGGCTGCCCCTCTCTTTGCTAAATCCAAATAAAATCTACCCCTTTTTTCCAAAGTGAAATTTCTGGTTGTCTATATTTACTAAGTCATATATAGTGGTTCTTATCTTTTTGTAATGAAACATTTTGTTTTAAACTCAACGTAGAACATCAATACGACTCACTGAACTTAGTGCCTATTTACACTGAAATTCATTTCAATGTATAGAGCATCATACTAACATTTTTCAGCCATTCTTGCTAGGTCCCCTTCAGGATTCTTTATCTATTCACTCTCATTCACTTTTATTTAATTAGGTTTAGCATGTATCACATTCTCATGGTTCTGCTTTTTTTTCCTTCCATTTTGCATCATCTCACAAGGGTTTTTCCAGTTCATTTTATATTCCTCATTCTTTTTAGTCTTAATGATATTAGAGCATTCTGTTGCAAAAATGTACTAGGATTTTTTAAACTATTCATGTTGCACAGTAAGGAGAGTACAAAGGATCTTGGGTTCAAACCTTATTCAGTCCTTACAGTCTCTAGACTTCAGTTTCTTCATTGGTAAAATGAGGGTATTTGATGATGGGACTCTACAGTGTTATCCAACTTTAAATCAGTGATCCTACCTAGACTTTTATGTTGATCAAGGGCATTTTTTCAATGATATATGATGCTAATAAGAAAATCCAAAGGTAATCTGTTTGGTTTTGATAACACTATCTGAGTAAGTTAATTTTATAACTTGAACTAAGTAATTTTGGACATTGCCTCTCTTCAGTCTTGTATTTGATATTCCAACTGATTTAAACACTGGCATCCAACACCATTTATCTCTGATTCAATCCTCCAAATTCTTTTCAAATCAAATTTGAGGAAAGCAGCCTGCAATATTCCCTAGGTTAAGATTTATGGCAATAATAGGACAGAATTGCATAGATCTGGTAAAGATGTGTTGACTTTTTAGATTTTATTTTGTTCCTTGATACATGAATGATTATGGAAAAGGTCCAGGATGGGAGGGACTATGAGCACAAGACCTAGATCAGGTCCATTTAACCAGTCATCCAAAGACATTAAGCCAGGGGTGTAGAAGTTTTAATTTGGCTTTGTGTGGCTTTATAGTAGGCATGTATTTGGCACTGGCCCTTTGGGAATCATGTGGAATGGATACTCACCTTTAAAACAACCCCCTCTAAGCTCCTACTCAAGTTAAGTCAACAAGCATTTATTAACCTCCAATTAAATACAGACCAGATATTGGTAAGTAAGTGCTAGGGGTATAAAGAAAGGCAAAAAATAGTCCCTGTCCTCAAGGAGTTTACACTTCAATGGGGGGATATGACATGTAAACAACTATGTACAAACAAGATATATGCATATAAACTGGAGGTAATTTCAGAGGGAAGGTACTAGCATTAAGGGCAATTGGTAAAGACTTCCTACAGAAAGTAGGATTTCAGCTGAGCCTTGAAGGAAGCCAGGGTAGTCAGGAAAGGGAGAGAGGAGGCAGAGAATTCCAGACTTGGGGGAAAACATGGAATTAGATGACAGAGTGCCTTGTGTGAAAAACAGCAAGAAGCTCAGTGTCACTAGACCAAAGAGTCTGCAAAGGAGAGTGATAAGACTGGAAAGGTAGGAAGGGGTGAGATTATGAAGGAGTTTTTGTACTTGATCCTGTAGTTGATAGGGAGCCACTGGAGTTTATTGAGTAGGGGAGGAGGAGGGTGTGTGTGACATGGCCAGACCTGAGGTTTACTAAGATCACCTTGACAGCTGAGTGAAGATTGGATCAGAAATGGGAGAGATTTGAGGTAAGGAGACCAATCAGAAGGCCACTGCAACAGTCCAGGTGTGTATTGAAGAAGGAATTAAGGATCCAGTGGTTAAGGTTAAATAAACATGGGAATTAGGGTCAGAGAAAGTTAAAGTTATTGCTTCAAGAAACAGAGTTGATACTAGAAGCTGGAAAGGAGGAAAAAGGACTTGCAATAAGCTGGATTTGCAAATGCATGAAACGTACAGCAGGAGATCTACCTTATCCATCAGTACTGCTCAGAGAGTTCTGCAATGGAAACAAGATTTAGATTTCTAGTGCTGGTTCCATGGCCCAGGGTGGAAAGACGGGTTCCAGAGGAGTAGGGAGGGAGTGGGACTTAGAAGAGATTGCTTGGCAGAACAAAGGAAGAATTTCATAGAATGTTAGTGTTAGAAGGTACCTTAAAGATCATCTAATTCATTCTCTCCCCCACCCTCAGTTTTATACATGAAGAAAAAAGTTGTTATCCAATTCTGAATTTACACTAGGTATCTCTCTAGAAGCTCACTTTGCCTTTCATTCTGCTGCTTCCTTTAACCAAGAATTTTAATTCAAGCATTTATTTATTAAGCATCTTTTATGTTTCAAGGCACTGTCTAGGTCTGAGGTTCTAACCTGGGGTGTGCGAATTTGGTTTATTTAAAATTCTGAGAACTGTATTTTAATATAATTGGTTTCCATTCCTGTCTTGTGTATTTAAGAATATTATTCTGAGAAGGGGTCCATCGGCTTTATCAGGCTGCCAAAGAAGACTATTATATTAAAAAAAAACAACATTAAGAACCTCTATCCCTAGGTGCTAGGAAGACAAAGATAAACTTTTCTGATGTTCACCTCCAGCCAAGTAAGTGCCTGTCTCAGTGACCACAGCTTCCTCCTATAACTGTCCACAACAGGGTCCTCCCTCTTCCTGCTTGTAGTACCAATAATAGGCCTAGAATCTGTATGAAATCTAAGCCACCTGGTCTCTGACCACTGCTCATCTCTCTTCCCCCAGTGACTATTTAACTTTGATGTCCAAGGAAGTAAGGAAAATTTTATATATAAAGTCCAACCATGAGGGCAGGGATTTGTCTTCTTTCATTGTATCCCCAGCCATCTCCAGTTGTCCTGATCTATATCTTGCCACTGGGACCAGATGGCTCTGGAGGAGAGTGAGGCTGGTGACTCCCTCACTTAAATCCAGTTCACTTGCAAGTCATGACATCACCTCCCTGATATCATGGGAGAAGGACAAACAATAGACACTTAGCCCAAGGCGGTACATAATAAATGCTCAATGAATGCTCATTGAAAGACTGACCTCCAATAAGTTTGCTCTTATGATATCTGATCCTCATCTATGCCAAATGGGTCCTGATCCTCAAATATTTTTCATTCTCTTATCCTGCCTACTAGTTTGCTATATTATCTCTCTAGGCCTTAGGTACATCAGACTTTTTACATTAGTGTTAAGCGCAGCTAGGTGGCATAGTAGAGTGCTGGGTCTGAAGTCTGGAAGACTCTGAGTTCAAATCTGACCTCTGATGCTTGCTAGCTGTGTGACTCTGGGCAGGTCATTTAACCCTGTTTGCCTCAGTCTCCTCATCAGTAAAATGAACTAGATAAGGAAATGGTAAAGCACTCCAGTATCTTTACCAAAAAAAAAATCCCAACCAACCCAAGTAGGGTCACAAAGAGTTGGAACAACATTAGTATTAGTTCTTTAGATCAGTGCTTCTTAAATTTTTTCCATTTATGACCCCTTTTCAAAACCCAAGAAATTTTTACACAACCTCAGGTAGATTGGTATATCAAATAGGCATACAAATCAAACATTTACTGATAATAAATCATAAAGAATTTATTTTAAAATAATTCTTTGGTATACATATAATTTTACCACTTATTAAAGATAATAGTCTCGAATATGAATCAAGGTGTTTCTGGCAGCATATGTTGGCATTGCGAGATGTGATGGCATGTGCAGTACATGTGTGTGTATGTCATATGTTCAGAACCAAGGCTGCAGTGAAGTCACTGGATGCAACATGGGCAAGTGTTGCCAAAAACACCTCAGATTCATTACTCGATTGATTTTGGATTAATTTTTGGTCATTTCATGTTCAGAAACCTTTTACTGTTGCAAAAATTTTCACAATCTCTACATTGAGTTGTTCAGCAAGGCCATATGGGGTCTTCACCCACAGTTTAAGAAGCTGCTTTAGATTTCCTGATAATCCAGGTGGGGGGCAGGGTGGAAGAGCAAGGCAAGGTAACTTTTTTCCTTAAGAAAAAAGAAAAGAGTTCCCTTGACAAGTATAAGCATTCAAATATATCAATAGGAACAAAAGAAAACCAAGCAAAATTAGAAAAAGGAGAGAAATTGCAAATAGCTATATGTTATATATAAATTTATTTATATATATAGCTGATACATATGTAAACTTTTATGGTTACCCCAATCAAAAAAGGGTTTAATTTTAATCCACTCTGACTATCTTGATTTAGTGACCCATTTTTATCCTTCTTTTCTATGTCTTTAAAGTAGGTGTGTTGATGTTATTATTTAATATACATGTGACTATTGACGGGGTCAGGGGTTGGTACTAAGTAAAGAAGTTTCTGTAGGACTGAGACCTGAAAATTCACACACACTGATTTCAGTTGGTCTTTAATTATAGAGTTGTAATCAGCATGTATATTTTTCATTTTATTCTGTTTTCTTCATGCTATATAACTCCATGTCTTTTCATGTTTCTCTGAATTCTCCATATTTATAACTTTTTATGTATAATATTATTCTATTATATTAATATGCCATAAAAATTTGTTCATTATTCACCAATTACTGGAAATTGGTGAATTTCTCTTCAGGATTTCTTCTCTTCTCTTTTTCTTATCATGCTCACTGACATGAATACCAAAGGCTTTTGGTTTCTAAATGTTGAACCATTTGACAGTGCCAAGGATTTTGGCATCAAGAACTTTCTTTCCCAGGTCTCTTTAGTAGTTATCACTACCGAGGAAATGTGGAAGCGGGAGGGGGTTGGGTAAAACATCTCTGGAGACAGTGGCCAAGTTAAATTCCTGCAAGGTTGCTCTTCTGGATGATGGCTCCCTGGGGTGGGCTGATAGTAAGGCTGATGGGCTAGAGGGCATTGATATGCCTAGGACTCTTGGTCTGTCTCCACCAGAGTTTGGAGAGGTGGTGGTAAAGGTGGGCTTAGTGGTTCGACTTGACTGGCACATACAACCTCTTGTTTCTCCCTCAGTGTACCTTGATACTTCAGTGAGGACAAATTGGTTAGCATTAAGTATTGGTGGTGGCAGGGATGGCAGGCTCCTCTGCAAAAGAGTTGCTCCTTCTAAAGATGGACACAGCGTGGCCAAGCTGGAAGTAGAATTGTAGAATGGGGAGGTGAAATCACTCATCTCATGTGCAGGTTATGGATCCAGTTACACAGTAACTGGGTCAGGAAGGGGTACCCTCAATAGAGGCAGCCTTTTATGGCAAGAAAAAATTAATTTTGTTTCAAGACCTCCAAAGGTGAATGCCAAGCCAGAACAAGTCACTGTTACAATGATGCATTTTAGAACATATTACTAGTTCTCATAAAGAGAGGAATGGGATGTTATAGTCTACCTGTTATAGTCTACCTAGGCCTGACCCCATCTCCACCAAGAGATGAATCCAGAGAGGTCAAAGAGATACTATGCCTTGCTGTGGAATGGGAGACAAAGGTCACAAAGTCTCTCAGAATTCTCTAGCTAGTACAACATTGGTTATTTTTCATAGAACAGAAGGGCTGCTGAGGTGAGGTTAAAATTGTTTATTTAGCAATGTCCCTCAAATGTTTCTATATGAGGAAGAGATCTTGGTGAACCCAGGGATATAAGACCTCAAAACTAAAATGTGTTTCTAACTGAAAGTTAGAAAATAGTGGAACAAAGAGATAGAGGGGAGGGCAAGGAAGGAAGTTAACAGTTCGTGACCCTGGACAAGTCACTTAACCCTGTTTGCCTAAGTTTCCTCATCAGAAAAAAGAGTTGGAGAAGCAAACAACAGATCACTCCAGTATCTTTGCCAAGAAAACCCCAAATGAGGTTACAAAGAATCAGACACGACCGAAAAACAACAAAATCAAGAGATAGATCTGATGTTATCCTGGCCTTCTAGACCTTTTGATCAAATCTAGATGAAGGGAAGAAATTTTTAGACACTGGGGAGAGGTGACTGGGAAAACTGCAGAATGCTTCTTGGTTACTGGCTGAGAATGCTGACTGATGATTAGCTACAACCTTCTGTAATGCCACAGACTGACATGTTAGACTCACGGACTGATGAAGCAGCAAGCATCCAGTAAATGTTTGTTGAAAAGAATTGAAAGAATTATTTCATGGTACCCAAGTTTAACTGGGTCCTCATCATTGCACAGCAATATCTTCATTCATCTCTGATAGGCTTTCCATTAATAATCCACAGGGCAGCTGTCTCCGACTTTTCTCTATCCTTTTCTGTGCTTTATAACAAGCTAGATAATGGAAAGCAAAGCTTTTTTTTTCCACGTTTCATATACAGAATCACACAGAATTTGAGAGAATTAAGGCACTTCAGTAATTGTCTAGTCCAACCTAATCATCCAGCCTAGAGAATGAGATGGTCTACTTTGCTAGGGGCAATCCCTCTCTCCACTGATGCTGTCAATCGATACCTTTCCCTCTACTTTGAAGCATATTTGGTTGTTCCTGTTATGCCATTTAAGTCCTCTCTGACTTTTTGCGACCCCATTTGGAGTTTTCTTGGCAAAGATACTGGAGTGGTTTGCCATTTCCTTCTCTAGGTCATTTGACTTGCCAGCTCAGTGACTTGCCTTACTTGCTTAGGCTTTCCTTAAACAAGTACCATAGGATCTTAGGCTTACCCACCCACAACTACAGGGGACCTCAGAGGCCATCTAACCCAATACCATTTTATAGATAAGGAAAAAGGGCCCTAGGGAGGTTGAGTGGCTGGCAATTTATATTTCTGTCACAAATTTCTGCACGAGATTCAGTCCAGAAGAAATTGCTGTTAGACAAAGCAGTACATTGCAATAATTCATTGGAATTTCCAGAAAATATGTATGAGAAAAAGAAAAGAGAAAGCCAGAAATGAGGGATCATAAATCTGTCTAGGTTAACTTTACCTTTAATTATCTTCTAGCAAGAGTCAGTAAAATCACATTGCTTCTGGAAGTCCATCTCCTTTATCAGACTGAATGGTCTTGCATACTATGGAAAACTTCTGATATGCTGCCCATTTTACTGCCTTGCTCTTCTCAGACAAGTAAGGTGAATCCTCTCTGTTCCTAATTACATATGCTTTTGCAATATATTGAAATAAAACCACATTTTTTTTTTCAAGGAGGAGGCATTTTTTTTTTTTGCTATCATTCCATCTTAAGTTACAGTTAATCAAATCCAAGGAAATCTATGCAAGTCCATTCTTTTAGCACCAACCCGTTTCATCCCCACTCCCAAAGACTATTCAGTAAGCTTTCAATTGGTTTCCTGGCCTAAAGTGATTTTCCTAAAGCACAGTTCGGACACCTCTAGTGGCTCATTATAAATCTGGTATAATAGACAATCTCCTCCAGCGGGTATTTAAATGCTCACAATCTAGCTCCCGTCTATCTTTCTGAATTTATTACATGCTACTTGCCTTCTTAAAACTGACAGTACAGCTAAGCTGGCCCATTTTGTCCTCTAGTGAGACCCTCCATCACCCTTCTCTGTGCCTTCCTATAGCTGACTCCCATGCCTGGAATATACTTCTTCCTCCCCTCTGTCAGTCAGGGTCCCTTGCGGTTTAGATGTTCAGTTGTGTCCTGACTCTTTGTGACCCCTGTGAGCCATAGCATATCAATACTGTTCACGTTTTATTGGCAAAGATATTGGAGTAGTTTGCTACTTCCTTCTCCGGTGGATTAAGGCAAACAGAGGTTAATTGACTCCCCCAGGGTCACACAGCTAGGAAGTGTCTGAAGCCAAATTTGAACTTAGGTCTTCCTGACTTCAGGCCCAGTGTTCTATCCACTGAGCCCTCAAAGCCCAGCTCAAGAGCTACTTCTTCTATGGGGCCTTTCCTGTTTTCTCCAATTAGTAAATCCATCCTGTCAGTTATTTTAATACACTTTGTATATATTTTTGTATTTGCAGCTATACATATTGTTTGTGGGTTTTTTTGCTTTTTGTTTTGCTTTTTGGAGGGCAATTGAGGGGTTAAATGACTTGCCCAAAGTCACACAGCTAGTAAGTGTTAAGTGTCTGAGTCTGAATTTGAACTCAAGCTCTCCTGACTTCAGGGCCAGTGCTCTGTTCACTGCACCTAGCCATATTGTACATATTGTTTCTATTGATAACATGTAACCTCTCTGAGAATAAGGAGTTTGATTGTTGTCCTTGTATGCCCAGCTAACTCAGTGCCCAGCATATATAGCAGGTTCTTAAGGTAAGAGGAAGTTACTGAAGTTTATTTGGGGTGGGGGATCAGAGTAAACACAGTCAACCTTGAGCTTTAGGAAGATCACTTTGAAAGCTGAATGGAGAATGGACTGGAGTGGGGGCGGGGAGGAGACTTGAGACATGAAGATCATCTACCAAGCTATTGCAATAATCTAGGCATAAAGACTCTACCAAGGTGGCAGCTATGTAAGTAGAGAGAAAGAGGACTACATGTTGTTTTTATCTATTAATTTACAGAAATCTACATGATTCCTCACCATCTTTTTTTTTTTAGCATTCTTTTTTTATTTTTTAGTTCCAAATTCTCTCCCTCCCCGAATTGAGAAGGCAAGCAATGATACCCACTACATATGTGAAGTCATGGAAAACATTTTCATATTAATTGAATTGTTGCCAAAAAAAAAAAAGCCCAACCCACACACCTCACAGTCTTTTGATGATGTTATCCTCCAACATCTAGGCATAAAAAGTCTATTACAATGTTTTACTTTAAATCTTATAAAAGTTTAGTAGAACTAAATTCAGTCAGGCAAGCACATCTGACTCTGCTTTTCTCCTTGATTCCACATTTATCAGAGGCTACTTATTTTTTCTCTGGAGGATTGACTATCGCCATACAAAGGCAGAGAGAAGAAGACTGTTCCCATCCTGGTGCAGGCCCTCATCTGAATGACTATTTTGCCAGGACCAGCTGGTTGATCTCTCTGCCTAAGGTGTCTCCTCACTCCAGTCATCCTGCACCAGATGTCAAATTGATCTTTCTTAAACACAGGCCTGATGATAGTCCCCAACTTCCCCCTCCCCACCCCCAACCACATTTAAGAAACTTTGCTTCTCTATCACCTGCAGGACTAAATATAAAATTCTCTGGCATTTAAATCCCTTTATAATCTGATTCTTTCCTATCTTCTTAGACTTTTCAGGGGGCACTCTGGAGCTTGCTTGAACTGGCTGATGAGAGTTGATTGTTAAATATTCAGTGTATTTACTTGGAAATAGGATATGCTACCAATCAAGTCTTGATTTATTACTTTGTTGATTGTATATATTTAAAAAAATGATGGATGAAATATTAATGCAACTTAAAAGTCCGTCCAGGATTTTCAGAGAGTTGATTGTTAAACACTTACAGTATATCTCTGACCTTAGTCCCACATATCCAACGACCCTGGCCTACTTGCTTTCCTTTGCCCGTCACACTGCATCTCTCAATCCCATTAATTTTCACTGGTTGTTCCCCATCCCTGGAATTCTCTTCCTCCTCATTTCTACCTTCTGGTTTCCTTCAAATCTCAGCTAAAGAAAGTCACATCTTGTGCAAGTCCTCCTTTCCCAGTCCTTCTTAAGTTCCTTCCCTCTGAGATTATCTCCACTTTATCCTGTAAATATTCTTCTTATATGTGGTTTTCAGGATGTCTGCCCCAGTAAACTATGAGCTCCTTGAGAGCAGGGACTGTCCAGTTTTTGTTTGTTTGTTTTTGGAGGGGGGAGAGTTTAACCTTTCTTTATATCCCAGTATTTGTACAGTGCCTAGCACATAGCAGGTATTTAATAACTGCTTGTTGGCCGACTGATTGACTAGCAGTTCCCTTGTTAAAATCTTGTTAAAAAAGAGAGAGAGATTATATATTACAAAACATTACCTGTGAGTATACATTTAAGCAGACATACAGATAGATAAAAACATTTCACATATGAGTTGTGACACACATACATACAGATTTAGAATTGGGCATACCAACTTTTTTCCCCCTCTTTGGAGGGGAGAGGGTTAAGTGAGTTGGGTTTGAGCAGTTGGGGTTAAGTGACTTGCCCAAGGTCACACAGCTAGTAAGTGTTAAGTGTCTGAGGCCGGATTTGAACTCAGGTCCTCCTGACTCCAGGACTGGTGCTCTATTCACTGTGCCACCGAGGGCCCCCTTGCCAACTTTTTTTTTTAAGCAATTGGGGTTAAGTAACTTGCTCAAGGTTACACAGCCAGTTATTTCTGGGTATAGTGCTAAGTATCTGAGCCCAGATTTGATCCCCACGTCATCCCGACACTGGAGCCGGTGCTCTTACTCACTGAGCCACCTGGTCACCCCTACCCTTACCAACTTTTAAAGCACTGATCTGCCAGCTATCTTGGGGCCATGCCAGGCATAGTACTTTTCTATACTCTTTCCTCAATCCATTTAGGAGATAGGCAATAGGAGAAGGGTGATCATCTATGAATTCTTTTACCTACTCTATGCCTTCAGCATTTGTAATTATATTTTTAGTTCAACCAACCTTGCTAGAGTTTGTGCCTTCTACTCAACTGTCTCAGATGCAGATTGGACTCCTAAGACTAATTCTTCTGCAGCGAAATTGAGATCTTTACCAACTGCTATTTAAAGCATCCAACCCATCCATTCATATTCCATTCCTTATTAAGTTGGCCAAATTTCTACCATTTCAGTTTGTTTCCCTTTTCCACAGGAAACATTTCTTGCAAGTGGGACAGATGTTGAACTACTTGGCAAAATAAAATAAAATAAAAACAGGTGTAAGGGTTTCTCCAACCTGGGATTCATACACTGGACACTCAATATGCTCCTTGGGCCACCAATCTTCCTGAGACTGAAGTCTTTAAGGCAGCTGAGTTTGTTCCTAATTACCCGTCCCTCTCCCACCTCTGTGATATAAATTATGTTAGGATTGGGATTTCAAGGAACAGAAATATTTCCATACCTACCAGATGCTAACTATAAGGTTTACTGAGTAAAGTATAAACCATGTTTACAAAATCATACAAGAATACAAAGTATGGTTAAAAAACAGAATAAACTAGAGCTCTTAATGACTTCTAAAATAGCATTGAGACTAGACGGGATGAGACCTGTGATTGAAATATGGTGCTGGACAGGTATAACCTATTCAAAATGAGCAAAAAAGATAAAGGGGAGGCAAGGTAGCAATGAATATAAAGAATATATACTCATGTAAGGAAATCTAGGAACCAGAGCAGAAAAGCATGATGGAGAACATCTGAATAATGGCCAACGGAGGCAGAAATAGAAACATGTTTATTAGTAATATGCTAAAGACCACCAGACAGAAAGAGGAAATTGATGAGGAGTTCAGGAAATATGGCAAGTCTGACAAAGAGATGTGGTAGTGTAATGATAGAAGACTTCAATTATCTGGGTATCAGTTAGAGTTTTCTCTCTACCAAAAGTGGGGTACCAAACAGTTTTTTGGCTTGACTCCATATTTCAAAGGCTTGTGAAATTCTTTTCTCAACCTGGTTTTCAGATCGGAACAATAAGGGGCACATGTTTGCTATAAAGGTCATGAAAATTGGGAAATGTGAAAGGTGTCATGAATTTCGAGAGTTTAGACTTCAAAAGGTTGAAGTAAAGATAGTTAGGATTCCCTGGATTAAAATTCTAAAGAAGTCAAATTTCTCTGATAAGGGTTTAGTATCTGAGATATACAAACAACTGGGGAAGGTAAGGAGGAAAGCTATGGGTGTAGGACCAAAAGCCATTCCCCAGTAGATAAGTAATTAGGAACAAATAGTACTTAAAAGAATTGTAAACTATTAAACAACCATATAAAAGAAAGCTCCAAATGACAAATAATAAAAGAAATGGAAATCAAAACAACCTTGAGATTTCACCTTATACTATACAATTTAGAAAAAATGAGAATAGTCACTATTGCAAGGGTTGTGGAATTATGGGGAATAAGCATGGTTAGAAGGGTGGAAGGGAATAAACATTTGTTAGTGGGGGCTCGGTGGTACTGTGGATAGAGGGCTGGAATCTGGAGTCAGGAAGACCTGATTTCAAATTTGACCTCAGATACTTAATAGCTGTGTGACCTTAGGCAAGTCACTTCACCCCGTTTCCCTCAGTTTCTTCATCTGTAAAATGAGTTGGAAAAGGAAATGGCAAACCCCTCCAGTATCTTTGCCAAGAAAACCCCAAATGGGGTCACAAAGAGTTAGATATAACTGGAATGACTGGACAACAACAAAGAGCTTATTATATGGCAGGCACTATGCTTGTTCAGAAGAGATTCCCTTCTTTGCAGCTGTTAAAGGTTTTCTTATTGGAGAGGATTATTATTTTCAATTTGGGCATTCTAATTCTTGGATATGGCATCATCTTTCATTTTCAAGAGGCTCAAAGCAGGATGACACCTTCAGATTTTCAGGAAGAGGGTAAAAAAGAAAAGAACAACCACAAAGAGGAGATTAAGGAGCAGAAGAAGCAAAAGAAAGAAAAAGAAAAGGAGGAAAAGAAAATATTTAAAAACTTGATTAAAGTCTGATAAAAAAAATCTGTAGGGAAATGGCACAAATTTGTAATGAATTTTCTTGGATAGATAAGACTTCAAAGGACATAAAGATGGCTATCAAAAAAAGAAACAAACTATCAACAACAATTTGAATTATTAATTAGAGGAGTTCACATTTAAACTCTAGGATACCATCTTCCAACTATCAGGCTGGCAATGAAAGTATAAGGTGACAAAATTCCATGTTGGCAGGGATGTAGGAAGACAGGCACTGTTAATTTACTGCAAGTGAAGCTGTGGGTTGGTTTGACTATTTTGGAAAACAACACAGTATTGTCCAATAAATATTACAATAAAATATCCATACTTTTTGGCCCAGTAATTCCACTTGTGGCTTGTACTTGTAGTAATTCCACTAGGGAAGTCAGTGACAGGAAAATAAGACCCATTTTTACAAACATTCATAGCTGCACTATTTGTAGAGCGAAAGACTGGAAGTGGCCAACAACCGGAAGGTGGCTAACTAAATTGTGAGACATAAATGTAATGGAATGCTTGTTCAATATGTAATGACAAATGTGAAGAATTCAAAGAAATATGGGAAGACTAGGAATTTATACTCAATGAAAAAAGCGGAACCAAAAGATCAATGATTACTACGACAGAAAGGAGGACAATATCAAACAGTAACAAAATTCATGATAAAGAAAATGCACAAGATTGATGCTACCTTTTAAAGTTATTGTATGTATCCTTTGTTTCTTTTACAATTAATAAATGACATAAGCCTGCAGTTCGCATGTACAATCATTAGGAAACCAATGATTTTAAATATTTTTATATTTTAAATATTTTTTAAATTTTAAATATTTTTCTTAATTTTTAAGGGGTTTTTTGGAGGACTATAATTTTTATTTTGCTTTATGTATGTTTGTTTTTTTGTTTGGGAGTTGGTTATTTTATGTGGATTTTCAGTTCTTACAATTTTGCTTGTATTCATTTTCTTATCTTGTTCTTATATTTGAACATGTATATCTACTGTGGGAAGTTTAAGTAAAAATTCAGAAAAATTTTTATAAATCATCTGCTACAATGCCTTCATTTCACAGATGAGAAATTTCTATAAGGTGTATTTGTCTGTATGATTTATAGGAAGATAGAAAGAGAATTTTAGAACTGGGAGAGACCTCAGAGATCCAAACTCCTTATTTTGGCACTAATCATGATACAGTATTTATGTATCATTTTATATTTGTGGGTATATGCTATTAAAGCTTAGAACTGTACTAGGATTTTAAAAATCCTTTGTAGACAAGGAGAGAAAGAATTTTTATAGAGAAAAGATGGACTATGATTTATATATCTTTGAATCATATTTGCTGACCTTCAGCTAGGATCAGACTGATTAGGAAAAAGGTACCTTGAATGAACTAGGTAGGGATAGAGCAGATTTTCCAAACAGACAGCAGCCCTATACACAAAGCCTCATACCTCCCCATTCCTCTGACACATAAGGCCTGACAACTATGCACATCCTATGAACCAGTCTAAAACTGTTCTGCAGGGAGAGCACACCAAATCTGTTTGTGCCTGTTGAGGTCCTTGACCTCAGGTTGTAGACCTTATCTGCTGGTTCCCTTTTTTTGCAAGATGATTTTTTAGATCCTGTTTCCTCAGTAGATTTGATTACAGAGATTCATCCCGCCTATGGCAGACAGCAGTGATCGCTCAAATTTGTTGAAAGGAAATTACTTCCAACTTTGTAATATACATCATTTAAATCACCCTAGCATTTTATCTCATATAGAAGACAGCACAAAGTGTAAAACCTGGGTTTTGCCCTAAAGGAACCTGCAAAAATGATAGTCACAGATAACACCCAAAACAACCAAGAATTCAAGACATTATCTAAACTGAATTATGTGGTTTGGCCAGTAAGGGCTGTGGAATCTCAGGTAAGAGAACAGATCATCAACAAGGGCTGGGGCATGTTTCCCCCATAGTTGGGGAACAGGCTTGTCTTATGTGGTTCAACATCACCTATTCCTTAGGGTCAGTTTCAGTGAACACTATAGTTAATCAGTTTAGTACTGCAAGGTTGGCTTTCCCATGCTAAAAGGCATTCCCTACTCACCACACCTCTGAAAATCCTTGACTTCCTTCAAAATTCAGTTCAAATGCCACCTTCTAAATGAAACCTTTCTGGATTCCCCCAGCTTCCAGCACCCTTTCCCTAAAATGATCTTGAATTCATTTTATATATAATTTATTTATATTCAGCTGCTTACTTGTTATCTCTCTCTGTCTCTCCTCCACCCCTTCCCCCCAATTAGGAACTATTTCAGTTTTGTTTCTGTCTCTCCAGGTCAGTCCATAGTAGACTACTTAATACCTGATTAATTAACTCTCACTAATTAATTGAAAGGGAAGAATGAAAGCAAGGGGAAGCAGGGTGGGTGGAAAGGGTCTGCTAACAGAGAACTGGCCTGAACTCAGCCCTCTGGTGTCAAAGGTGAGATTTATCTCTCTTGAATATGGTTGCATGACGACACTGCCAAAAATTATTTTGGGGATAGATTTCTAAACAGTGGTGATTTATAAATAATTGTACTTTTAATATTAAAAAAGAATAAAGTCCATCAAAAAACATTGATCTTAATTGAGTCTCTTTCCAACACAGCCAGTAGCTTTGTGGGATGCTCTTAAAAGAAAAACAGCTTGAAGGTGAAAGATTCTGCACTTGCAGCTACATCTTGGTCACATACATTGCCAAAAATAATGTTGATGATGATACTAATAACTAGCATTTACATAGCAACTTACAGATACTGTCTCATTTTATCTTCACAACAACCTGGGAGCTACTGTTATCCCCATTTTACAGGTAAGGAAACGGAGGCAGGCTGAGGTGAAGTGACTTACCCAGGGTCACATATCTAGTACATACATGAGGCTGGATTCAAATTCAGATCTTTCTGATTCTAGGTCCAGCATTCTATTCACTGATCTACCTTAAAGAAGCTGCCTAAGAGACATCAAGAACACGTATGGCTGACTGAACAGGTGGGTCTGTGGTGAAGCAAGAGTGAAGGAGGGCAGATGGACAGCCTAAGGATTTCATTAGCAGCCACAAAGACAGAGAGAAAAGTCTACAATCATTGGTTAGCCCTCCTACAGAGGAACTGTAGAAGAATGCAGACCAGTATAACACAGGATGGAAACACATAGGAATGGGCTAATTCTATGATCTACAAATGTCGTCAGACTGCCCACATCAGCGAGATGAGAGTCCCTGAAGTCCCAAAGAAGACTGTGCAACTGCAGTCTCTTCAGGATTCATTTGATCCTCAACGTGTAAGGAAGGGAGGTACTAAAGATATTAGTATGCCTGTTTTACAGATGAAGAAACTCAGGCTGTGAGTGGTGAAGTGGTTTTTCCCTGTTCACATAGTTATCAAATGTGGGAGATGAGATTTGAAGCTAGGTTTTTCCTAATTTCAAATCCATCCCTCCCATCATTACCAGCTACTCTCACTTTAAACCACATCAATCTGCTTATCTTTCTTCAGAGTCTGAAACCTAGAAAAATATGGCAATTTGATTACACTGAGTGAGGAACTAATGAAATGAGTTGAAGGGAAACCAATAACAATCCAGTCATAGGCAAGGGACAAATCTGCCTATTTGAGGTATGTAGGAGAGAGGAGATAGAGATGATACATACATACATACATACATACTAACAGTCATTAGAATCTTTTAATCACAATTACTATATCCCCAGAAACAAAAGAATGATTTTCTTTCCCTGAAGGTTTAACATTTTTGCCATTTTTACTTATAAAAGTATTTTTTTTTTTAATCCTCAAATTACAAGATCCTGGACTCTTCTCTGTCTTCCTTGCCTAATAATAATAATAATGCTTACATTTACACATCACTTTAAGATTTGCAAATCACTTTCATCTTGTTTATTCCTCACAATGGTTCTGTGAAGTCATTAGATCTCTGAGGCTCAAAATAGCTAAGTCACTTGTCAAAGGTCACAACTTGTAAGTGGCAGAGCTAGGCCTCAAACACAGGCCTTCTGACCATTTCGTTAGTCCCTTCTTCCCACACCTACCAAAAAAAAAAAGAAAGAAAAAAAAAAGATACCAGAAATGCTATTTCAATTCTGGCTTTAGGCCATGGAGAGAGATGCCTACAGTTTCCTTTCAATGCCTTTTCAGTGTTGCCCACATCACTGTCATTGCAAGTTAATCCCACTCACTGAAGAAAAATCGTGAATAGCTCAAAGAATGAATCATTTTAAGAACATTTTAGCTGCTGTTGCTGCTGCCTAGAATAGAGCTTTGTTTCCAATAAGAAGGTTTGCAGGGTTAAATGGGAAGATCCAAAGGTGGGAAGAACTAACTTACAAAATATTAGAAAAAAGAAAAATACCTTAAAAACAGAAGGACAGAACAAGTGGGAAGTGATGTCATCTAAGCTACAGAATAAAGGAGCCAGAAACAGAACAATTTCCTGAAAGTGGCTCAATGAGATACATATGAAAGTCAGAACAATTGTAAAAGAGAATAATAAGTAATCTTTACTTATCTCTCTTCAACTTTAAAAATACATGTTTTATTGATGCTTTTCTAAAAACATTACAATCATTTCCTGATATACCCTGTCCCCAAATGAACCTGCTTAAGTTATCACTCTGACATCATATGCAACATTTTGTGACCATAGCCTCACTCCCTTTTTATTTTGAGGAGAGATGTCCATCCTCCATTTTCATAATTCAGCAAATATTTATTAAGCACTTAATGATAATAATAGCTAGCATTTATATGGTACTTTAGGGTTTACAAAAAGCTTTCCATATTAATGCATTTGATCTCTGCAATAACCTTGTGAGGTAAGTGCTATTCTTATTCCCATTTTACAGGTGAGGAAACAGATAGAGAAGTTAAGTGACTGGCCTAGGGTCACACAAGAAGTGTGTGGAAGTATTTTTCTGAGGAAGTCTTTGAAAACTCAGGTCTTCCTGACTCTGTCTCAGGCTCCGTCCAACGAGATACAAAGGCAAAAACATGGTCCCTGCCCTCAAGGAGTGGGGGAGACAACAAGTAAATAATTAGGTATTTACAGACTATCTGGAGAAGATGGAGGGAAATCTGAGAGGGGAAGGTCCTAACGACTGGGGAGACAAGGAAGAGTCTGCAGAAGGTGGAACCTGAGCTGAGTCTCAAGGAAGTCAGGAAATCCAAAAGGCATATAAGAGGGTAGAGTATTCTAGGCAAAGGCATAAAGACGATGGGATGTCACATTTGAGGAACTGCAAGCAGGTCAGTATAACTGGACCACAGAGTGAGTACACGAGAAGAGCAAAGTATAAGAAGACCGGGAAAATCGGAAAAGGCTAGGTTATAACGCTCTTTAAATGCCAAACAGAGGAGTTTAGATTGGTCCTGGGGCGAAAGGGAGCCACTGGGGCTCAATGAATGGGGGACAGGGACGGGTTAACAAGGGCAGATGTGTACTTCAGAAAAATGGTAGCTGAGTGGAGACTGATTGGAGTGGGGAGAGACTTGAGATAGAAGACCAGATAGAAAATTATTGCAATAGTCCAGAGGGGCCTTATAACTGAGTGTAGAGAAGGGACATATCCAAGATTTGGCAAAACACTAAATATGTGAAGTGAATGTGAGTAAAGGGAGAATGATGATGCCTCTCAATATTAGTAGGAAAAGCACTGGCCCTGGAGTCAAGGACCTGTGTTCTGGCTATGTGACCCTGGGCAAATCACTTAACCCTGACTGCCTCCCCCCAAAAAAGTTTTTTATAGGGAAACTGGGAAGAGAGGCTTTGGGAAAAAGGATAATGAGCTATTTGGACATGTTGTCTGTGGGGCATCCAATCTGAGACATACAAAAGGCAGCTGGTGATGAGCACCTAGGGCTAGAGCTACAGAGCTATGGAAACTACCAAGAAGGAGACAATTAAACCCATGGGAACTGATTAGATCACTAAGATAGTATCTGGAGTAAAAAGAGAAGAGGATTCAGGGTAGAATATTAGGGGACACCCCGGGTTAGTGCGTATGACGTAAAGAACCAGCAAAGGTGGGGTGGCTAGGTGGTGCAGTGAATAGAGCACCAGCCCTGGAGTCAGGAGGACCTGAGTTCAAATCTGGCCTCAGACACTTAACACAAAAAAACTAGACGTGTGACCCTGGGCAAGTCATTTAACCCTGATTGCCCTGCCTTCCCTCAAAAAAAAAAAAGAAGCAGCAAAGGTGAGAAGCAGTAAGACAGATAAGAAGAGAATCAGGAGAAAGAAATTCTACAAACACTTGTGAGGAGAAGGTATCTAACTCAAGTGGTAATCAATAACAGTGTCAGGCTGCAGAGAGGACAAGAGAACAAGTATTGTGAAAAGGCCATTAGATTTGGCAAGTAAGAGATTAGTGGTAATTCTGAAGAGGGCAATTTAGTCAATAATGAGGTGAGAAACCAGATGATAGTGGTTTACAAGGGAGGGAAGTAGACACCTAGGGTAAGTAGTTTCCAGTTTTACCAGAAGGGGAAGAGACAGGAGATAGCTTGGTGGGATAATAGGATCAAGTGACAGTCCACTCTCTTTATGTGGCCTCATCTTACCCTCTTGGCTGCCTAAGGTCTCTCAGGTAGGCTGGTCCTTTCTAAGCACAGCATCCTTGGATCTGAATCTCTCTTTATCTCCCTTCTGCCCATCCATCAGAACTTTCTCAACACAAATCAAACCTTTTGAAAAGGATCTGGTAACCTCATTTTATATTTAGTGGTTAATGGAAAATAATGGCTTAAAATGTTAACCATTCCAAAAGTAATTACATTTTAACAGGTGACCATAAATTAACCCAAAGGAATGAAGAGTCTAGGGAGAAAGGGGATTCATTGATCAGCTTAGATTTTTAAACCACATCTGCAGAAAATAAAAACAAAAACAGGTGACTAAGGATAAATATAGAAGTGTGTAAGACAAAAATTACTTTCTAAAGGCTATGTTGAGGCAAGAAGATAAGAGTTAGGACTACTGTGGGTTGGATGAGACAATTAAAGTCAGTGAGAGAATGAACAGGAATGGAATGACTATACCTCAGGGTAGTGAAAATAAAACAAAAATCAGAACAGGTGGATGTGACTGCTAAGCCTTAGTTAATTGTCTGAAAAATCATGGTGCTGAACATGAAGGTGTCCCAAGACTACAGATGGGCAAACACAATTCCAATTTCAAAAAAAATAAGGGGAAGAGGGCAGTTTTCACATTATATGCTGATGAATGTGACTTTGATAGCTGGAAAAATTCTAGAACATTATTAAAGGGATAGTTTATAACCATTTGGCAAGGGATATTGTGATCACTGAAAGTCAGCACAGCTTCCTCAGAAACAAGTCATGCCATATTAATTTGATTTCCTTTATTGATAAAATTACTAGATTTGTAGATCGGGGGGTACTGTAGACACAGTATGGCTGGATTTCAGCAAAGTAACTGAGAAACTCTTCCATGTTGTCTTTGTAGACAAGACAGAGAGATATGGGTTAGTTAATAGTTATCTAGTAGTACAGTTAGGTGGATTCAGGGCTGATTGAATGACCTGACTTAAAGTCAATGTCAACTTGGAGTGGCATCTTTAATGGAATGCTGTAAGATTTGATCTGATCCTTAACCCCAAGCTGTTAACATTTTTATCAATGACTTGGATAAAGGCATATCTATATATTGATTATAGAAATTTTCAGAATGACACAAGGTTGGGAAAAATAGTTAACAAATTATATGACAGAGTGTAATAGTAATGGAATTTGAAGATCTTCCATGCCCCTTGTATTGGCAAGCAAACAGGTACGTAGCACCTTGTTTCAAGTTCATGATTATGTCAGATATTAAGATCCAAAACTTGTGAATCCCACAGTGGGATGAACTTGTTGACATAACAGGAAGGGGCAGAACAGGGAGGAGTTAATATCATATATAAGGAAAAGCCGAAGCTGACAGAGGCCAGAACTGCTGAGAGCATCTGAATGAAGGCTAAGCTGCTACTGTCGGAGAGAGAGAGGAATTGAGAACAGAATTGAGAACTGAGAAATGAAAAGAGAGAACTGGAAGGAAGCATGACTGTGGTGCTAGTACTTTGTCTGTTTTGATGTTACTTTGTCAGATTACTCTGCTGATAGACAGTGCTGTTGTTACAGAAGCCCTGGGACCTTGCTGTTGGTTCAGAGGCCCTGAAAGAGGATTTTCTTGTATGTTTACAGAAATCCCGGAGGAGTGTCTTACTGATATTTTCAGAGGTCCTGGGACTATACTGATGATTTGTGCTGATTCCTCAGATTTTGTTGTTGGGTCTATGTTGATTTCACAGGCAGAAAGTGAACTGATGAAAATGCTGGCAATGTGTATAAATGTTATTGTGGTTTTGTTAAACTCTGTCTTCCCCGGAACAGAAACTGTGAAGGACTTGAGGTGGACCAGACACCGTGAGCTTCACTGTGGAAGAGGAATTGCACAAGGAGCTGGCAGGAACTGGAACCATGGAAGAGGAACCATGGAAGCTGAGGGCCTGCCTCAAATCTAGATGAAAAGACCTTTCCTTGGGTATTTAAAGCAAACTGAGAAGATCATGATTTACTATGGCCTAGGGGTGAAGAACTTGACCTTTACATTTAGATGACTGAGTTAAGGATTTACTAATTAAGGATGATTGGAAACTAATCTCCAATTAGGAAGAAAGAGGATTTTTTGAAGAGATTAAGATGAGACCTAGGGGTGGAGAACTTCTGACCTTTGTACACTGTGATTGAATTAAGGACTTACTAAATGGTTGAGTTACTAACTGAATGATGTCTTTTGTTTAAATCTATGTGGCCATTTTAACGATAAGTTGCTATGCCATAACATCTTGAATGCTGTACTTGATTTCTGTTAATGTTTTGTCTTAGTTTGTTACTGAATAAATAGAGAGTTCACTATACTATGTAATCAGAACATTGAAAGCTGTTCATAGCAGCAGTCCTCTGGAAAGTTGCTCGTGCTTGGCTTTACACAGAGCCAGGATCCAAAGGTTATTTCAATAAGTGAGTGAAATTTAATGCATGGAATTTGGTAGGGATAAATATAGACTTATGCTTAGATTTTTAAAAATTAATTATACAAGCATAGGGTATAGGGATCATGACTGGCCAATATTTCATGGGAAAAAAAATCTGGTATTTATAGTGAACCACAAGCTTATTGTGATATAGCAGAATAAAAAGCTGGTACATTCTTACTGAGGGATTTTTAAAACTGCAGTGTGTCAGGGCGGCTAGGTGGTACAGTCAATAGAGCACTGGCCCTGGAGTCAGGAGGACCTGAGTTCAAATCCAGCCTCAGACACTTGACACACTTATTAGCCATGTGACCTTGGGCAAGTCATTTAACCCCAACTGCCCCCATAAAGCAAAAAAAAAAAAAATGCAGTGTGTCCATAACACAGGAGAACCCTGCTTGCTGTCTTCTCTCCTGGTCAGAACACATTTGGAGTACTGTGTTCAATTCTGGGTACCATTTTTTAGGAAGGATGTTGATAAAATGGTCTGTGTCCAGAGAACTGGATGACTAGGATCGACTGAAGACCATGCCATTGTGAGTCAGTTAAAAGGACCAAGCTGATCCTTCAAATGAGCCTCATATTATATGCTTTTAGGTCCCATCTCTATCTTGGTCACCCTAGAGTATACACCAATGTCACTCTTAAAAAGTAACACCTATGGGCAGCTAGGTGGCACAGTGAATAGAGCACCAGCCCTGGAGTCAGGAGAACCTGAGTTCAAATCTGGCCTCAGACACTTAACACAAAAGCTAGCCTTGTGACCTTGGGCAAGTTACTTAACCCCAATTGCCCTCCAAAAAGAAAAAAAAAAGTAACACCTAGAACAGAACCAAAACTCTAGGTATGGCTAGACAATGAAGACTATTAATCTCCTCCACTCTAGACATTATATTTCTATTAAGTGTTGTTCAGCAGTTTCAATGACCCCAAGCTTCTCCCTGAAACAAAATTCCATCTTCGTAACAACAATATTCTTCCAGTGATACTCTAAGTCTGCCAACCATACAATGTTATAGTCTCTAGCAAATCATGATTTATAATGGGCATAAAAAGCCTTAAAAAATGCATTGGAAAGAACACTGTGGAGGGATTATGGAAGAATGTGGACAAAATTCACACGGGGGTGGGTGGAGGACAGGGAGGAGTTTAGGGGTTTGATCTACAACCCACATCAATGAGTTCATCAAAGAAATCTCCTTTAGAAGCTTCACAGGATAAATTCACTGATTTTAATTTAATTTTAATTCCACCTTTTCCCCTCTTTTCTCCAAGGGCTGTACTATCCACTCTCAATATTTAACAGTTCAAGGCAGAGCCAAGATGGCAGAGTAAAAGCCAGGACTCAGGGGTCCCAGCTGAACTCTCCCAATATTCCTTCTCAAAGTAACTTCAAAATAATGCCTCAAATCAAATTTTGGAGTGGCAAAGACAACAAAAGGTCAGAGGCAGCCATTTTCCTTGCCTAGGACAACTTAAAATGTCTGTGACATCCTGGCAGGTGCAGTCCCCGAGCATGGCAGGGGCACCAGTGGTGGACCTTGCAGGCAGCTACATCAGCAGTAGCAGCAGCAATAGCTTCTTAAGTTTTTAGTCCAGAGATGGTAAAGGTATTGGTCAATTGGTCGGAAAGAGATTATAGGGGACCTTTTGTGGGCAATGGGTATAGCTAACACTGATCGGCAACTCTATAGCCTGTACCCAGTTGTGGTTTGCAGTTGCATAGTGGAGAGGGGAGCTTGTTATCAGTCAAAAGGAAGCAGGGGCCCTGGTCACAGTTCCAGAGTCAAGAAAAGTACTAATACTTGTGGCAAGTGAGTGGGGGGGGGGGGCGCCCCTCCACATAAAGACCAGAAACCATACCAGGAAAGCAGTGATTATACCTCAACTAGGATCACACCACCATGGAAGCACTAAAAACTTGGAGAACCCCAGAACTAGCTCTGAAAACAATATCCTGCCCCCAGGGGAGCAAAGCCTAACTTTAACATAAAATTCAAAAGAGGCTGGGAAAATTATAAAGCAACAAAAAAGAAATTTTCAGGGGAAGACAAAGACATAAACTTAGAAGACATCAATGTGAAAACATCTACAAGCAAAGTCTCAAAGAAAAATGCTAATTGGAACCAAGACCAGCTAGAATTAGTGGAAGAGTTAAAAAGAGATGAGTGGTAGAGGACAAATTAAGAAAAGAAATGAAAGTGATGCAAGAAAATTATGAAAACAGATTAACAGCTTAGTAAAAGAGGCATGAAAAAATACAGAAGAAAAAACAGAATTAAAAAACAATTGGCTTAATGGCAAAAACCTACATAAAATGATGCAAAGTTAAGGTAGAAGAACCAGGAGAACATTGTACATAAGATGCTGTATGAAGAGCTGTGAATGATTTAGCTATTCACAGCAATACAATGATCTAAGACAATCCTAAAGGACTAATAATGAAGCATACTATCTACCTGAATGAACTGAAATTGTTTGAATTACAGACTTAAGCATGCTATTTTTCACTTTTTTTTTTGAGTCTTCTTGTACAAAATGACTAATAATGGAAATGTTTTACATGAATGCACATGTATAACCTCTCTGATCCTGTACCATCTCAAGGAGGGGTGAGGGGAGGGGTAGAACTTGGAATTCAAAACTTTTTTTTATGTTAAAAAATTGTTTTAGGGAGGCGGAGTCAAGGTGGCAGAGTAGAAACAGGACCTCCGCTCAGCTCCAGCTCCCACCACCTCCAATCCATGTAAAAGGGGACTCTGAACAAACTCTGAAGCTACAGAACCCACAAAATGACACAGAGAAGCTAACTTCCTCCTCAGGACAGCCCTGCAGCAATCAGCCCGCACAGGGCTATGGGAGCCGAGACCAGCTCCACATCAAGGTTTTAGCCCCAGGGCAGGCCTGACCAACCACCGGCTGGAGGGACTCTAGATCACCAGCAGCTGTGGCGGTCCAGAATTATCAACACATAGCTGCTAAGGACAAAGTGAGAGGTCAGTGCAATGTGGACTTCGGGACCCAGTAGTTGGGAGTGTGGCAGCTTTTGCCCGCAGTCAGAAGCTGCTGATGGCTGCAGCCCAGCCTCTGCCACGTGGCAGCTTCAGCTCCTGGCCTGCAGAGTGTAGGGGGACCAAGCAACCAGTCTGAGGGGTAATAGCTCTTGCTTTAACCTGCTTGGACCTAGACATTGGTCCAGGGTGGAGGTCCTGGGGTGTGTGACCAGCTTGCCAGAGTGTGTGGAGGCTTCAGAGAAAGCACCCAACTAATACCTCTGGCAGCTGAGAAAACCCCTGCGTTTGGGGACGAAAGCCCCCCTGTCTGGTGGCAGAGTCCTACTGTGGCAAAAAACCCAGGGGTCAAGTGACTGAGGGGCGACATGACCAGACAAAGGAAGCAAAACAAACAGAAGACTCCAACATTAGACTCCTATTTTGGGGACAATAAGGAGCAAAGCATGGAACAGGAGGAAGACAGTAAAGTCAGAACTCCTGCACCAAAAGCTTCCAAGAAAAATACAAGCTGGTTACAGGCCATAGAGGACCTTAAGAAGCAGATAAGTGAAAGAAAAATTGGGAAGAGAAATGAGAATGATGCAAGAAAATCAGGAAATGAGAGTCAACAGCCTGAGGAAAATACCACCTTAAAAAATAGACTAACTCAAATGGCAAAAGAGGCTCAAAAAGACAATGAGAAGAAGGCCTTAAAAAGCCGAATTTCCCAGATGGAAAAAGAATCTCAAAAGCTCACCGAGGAGAATCATTCCTTCAGAATTAGATTGGAGCAAATGGAAGCTAATGCCTTTATGAGAAATCAAGATGCTGTTAAACAGATCCAAACAAATGAAAGAATAGAAGGCAATGTGAAATATCTCATGGGAAAAACCACTGACCTGGAAAATCGATCCAGGAGAGATCATTTAAAAATTATTGGACTACCTGAAAGCCATGATGAAAAAAAGAACAAAAAAAATCATTCTCCAAGAAATTCTCAAGGAAAACTGCCCTGATGCTTTACAACCAGAGAGCAAAATAGAGGTTGAAAGAATCCACGGATCACCTCCTGAAAAAGATCCCAAAAAGAAAACTCCTAGGAATATTATAGCCAGGTTCCAGAACTCCCAGATCAAGGAGAGAATATCACAAGCAGCCAGGAAGAAACAATGTGAATATTGTGGAAACACAATCAGGATAACCCAGGATCTGGCAGCTTCTACACTGAGGGACTGAAGGGCTTGGAATATGATATTCTGGAGGTCAAAGGAGCTGGGATTAAAACCAAGAGTCACCTACCCAGAAAAACTGAGCATTATGTTTCAGGGGAAAATATGGTCATTCAGGGGAAAATATGGTTATTCAGTGGAATAGAGGACTTTCAAGCATTCTTGATGAAAAAAACCAGAGTTGAATAGAAAATCTGACATTCAGATACAAGAAGCAAGAGAAGCATGAGAAGGTAAACAGGGAAAAGAAATCATAAGAAACTTATCAAAGTTGAACTATTAACATTCCTACATGTAAAAACGATAATTGTAACTGATGAAACTTTTCTCAATATGAAAATAGTTGAAGGGAATAGAAATATATGTATATGTCTATATCAGAGGGAATGGGGCATATGAATACATATGTGAATGTGTATATATATGTTTACAGGTATATATTAGAGGGCACAGGACCAACTGAATAGGAAGGGATGATACTTCAAAGGTGAAATTAAGAGGTGAACAATTGGGAGGTGGGATAGGAGGGAGGGAAATATAGTCAGTCTTTTACAATGTATCTACTATGTTAATGTTTTGCATTAGCTACACATGTACAACCTATACTGAACTGCTTATCTTCCCAGTAAGGGTGGGTGACAAGGGAGGAAGGGAATGAATCTATCTATCTATATATATACTATTATTAATACTATTTTACATGTAATTGGGTAATAAAATATACAGGCACTGGGGCACAGAGATCCACCATGCCCTATTGGAAAAGTCGAAAGGGGTATGGGAGAAGATACGGGAGAGCGCAGATTGGAGGAGGCGATATCCAGTGGGACCGCTATTTTGGGGCGGTGGGTAGGGGAAAAACGGGCAGAAAATTTGTAACTCAAAATCTGGTGGAAATAATGTAAATCAGAAGGTAATAAAGCATTTGAAAAATGAAAAAAAATTGTTTTAATATGTAATTGGGAGTGGGGGAGGGGGCAGTGCACTATACAGAGTATTCACCCTCTAGAGTCAGGATGACTTGAATTCAAATCTGGCCTCGGATACTTGAGATACTTACTAATTATGTGACCCAGGGCAAGTCACTTATTAACTCCAATGGCCTTTCAAAAACAAACCCAAAAAAATGTAATTGGGGAAAGAATAAAATATTATGTATTAAGATAAAATATTCTCAGAACTAAAAAAATAAAATAGAGGGGGAATGATGAACAATGCTTTAACTTTAAACTTTACTCTCATCACAACCAGTTCAAATGGGGAATACACACACACACACACCCCTCACACTCACCTCCCAGAAGGGAAATGGGTGGGGGAAAGGATAAGAGTTATTGGGAGGAGGGGGGTATGATAAAAGAGAGGGTGGATTAAGGGAGTCAGTGGTCAGAAGCAAAACAGACTTCTAAAGAGGGAAAGAAGAAAGAGAGAAAGAGAGAGAAAGAAAAAAACATAGTGATCATAACTATGAATGTGAATAGGATGAGCTAACCCATAAAACAGAAGTAGATAGCAGAATGGATTAGAAACCAGAATGCAACATGTAGTGTACAAGAAACACACACAGAGTTAAAATAAAGGGCTGACGCAGATTCTATTATGCTTCAGTTGAAGTAAAAAGCAGGGGTAGCACTGAATATCTTAGACAAAGCAAAAGCAAAACAGACCTAATTAAAAGAGATAACTAGGAAAACTACAATTTGCTAAAAGGTGCCACAATGAATACTAAAAATGTTTACAGCAAGTTTCTCTGATAAAGACCTCATTTCTCAAACATATAACTAAAGTAACTAAATCAAATTCACAAAAATAAAAGCCATTCCCCAACTGATAAATGATTAAGTGATAAGAACAGGCAGTTTTCAAAAGAAATCAAAACTATCTATAGTCGTCTGAAAAAATGCTCTAAATCACTATGAATAGAGAAAGGAAAATTAAAACAACTCTGGGATACTACCGCATACCTATCAGAAATGACAAATGCTAAGGGGATAAAGGAAAACAGGTATACATGAGTAAAACATTGGTGAGTAGTGAACTGATCTAACCATTCTGGAGCTATACCCAAAGGACTATAAAACTGGGCATACCCTCTGATCTAGTAATACCACTATTAGTTTTACACCCCAAAGAGATCAAAGAAAAAAGGAAAAGGACCTGAATGTACAAAATTATTTATAGAAGCTCTTTTTGTGGTGGCAAAGAGCTGGAAATTGAGGGGATGCTTATCAACGGGAGAATGGCTAAACAAGCTGTAGCATCTGATTGTGACAGAGTACTACTATGCCATAAAAAATGATGAGGAGGGTGGTTTCATAAAAACTTGGAAAACTGATGCAAAGTAAAGTGCGAAGAACTGGGAGAACACTGTGTAGGCCAATAACAATAATGTTGTAATGATGATCAACTGTGAAGGACTTGACTTAGTGCAACTCTGATCAATATGATGATTCAAGAGAATTCCAAAGGCCCCATGATGAAAAATGTTATCCACCTCCAGAGAGAGAACTGATGAACTCTTAGTACAAACTGAAGTATAATTTTCTTGTTTTATCTTTTTTTGGTGATATAACTAATATAGAAATGTTTTGCATGATTTCACATCTGTCACTGATATATTGTTTGCCTTCTCAATAGGTGGAGTAAGGGTGAGAGTCTAGAACTCAAAACTTAGAAAGAATGTTAAAAAGAAATATATTTTTTAAATGATGGAAAATTTAAAAAAATATTAAACAGTTCAGATGTTTACCTCACAGAACCTGTTCTTCCTAATGATATGCATACATTGTGGTTAAAAAAAAAAGGATAGAGTATAAATATTTGGGCAGAAGTGGGGAGAAGAGAAAAAATGAAAACTAAAATGCACTTTTTTCACAACCTATCCTAGGTAGTACAAGTATCACCCCTAGCTCACAGACCAGGAAATTTCAGCTCAAAGGCTTAGTAATTAACTCAAAGAGCTAGTAAATGATCAAGTCCGGACATGAACCTAGGTACTCTGATTCTATATTCAGTGCTCTTTTTATTATAGCATCCTGCCATGTCTCAAGAGATGCAAGAGGACCAAAATTTCCTTTGATGCTTTAGTAGGTACATGTTGCTTGTAAGAGATAAGGATAATAGAAGGGATTTTTAATAGCAAGTATTTTCATACTGTTTGAAACAAAGAGAGTAAAAGAGAATGGCTGCCAAATAAAGAAAAAGAACTGGGTTTATTACCAAGTAACTGAAGTTTTTTTGGGGAAAAGAGAGCTAAAAAAGCATTAGCTAATCTCTTAATTTTCAAACGGTGACTTTTCCATTTTCTTAGGTAAGATATTTTCAACGAAGAACTGTCAGAATGGTGAATTACAAGGAGAATCCTTTCCATGTTAAAATGCATTTTAAAATTGAAACTGAGGTGGCTATATGCTATTCAACAACTATTTTTACAGAATGAGAGAATGGCAGACTTTTCAAGACTGCTGAATCCTTACAGTTCACCTGGAAGAATCAATTTCACAAATAAGGAAACTGGGGCCTGGAACAACTAAGTGACTTACTCTGTCATGCAGTAAGGTAGTGGCAGAGATATGCCTCCAACCTGGGTCCTTCTAACTCCGTACCTATTGTTCTTTAGTGTGGAGACGGGACCAAGTTTTCTGACTTATAGGCCAGTATGCCTTCAAACACCTGACAACTCTCCTTCCATTCACATAAAGACAAAGCTAGAAGATAACACAGTGAGAGAAACTATTCTTCAAAAGCTGAAACAAAGGTTTTTTTTTGTATTATTAAAAAGAAGCACTGTTATATTAATGGATAACTACAGTGCTAGACTTCAGTATCAGGAAGATCTTATCTCAAGGCTTACCTCTAATACTTAACTAGGTGAATGACCCTGCACAAATCATTTAATCTCTCAATGCCTGAGATTCCTCTGTACTTACCTACTAAGTCATTGCTTGAACTAATGAAATCATAGATTTTTCACATATATAAAACATAAACAAATGGACAAAAAAGAAGTGAGCTGCAATAATTTTTGGCCAGGTAGCACACATGCCTCTCTTTGCTTTCTTCACTAATGGAGAAGAATTTCATGGATAACTCTAAACCACATATCCAAGGGCTTTGGAATATATTACATTTTTTAAAAACACTTTTTTCTATGAGTCATTTCTGTTTCTATTTACTGCAAACCAACACTAAAAATTATTTTGAATTTCCTAAAAACACACTGTTTAGGAAAAAAGTAGACCTAAGTATGTTTTTAATTACGGTATTAAAAGGTTGTTGTAAATCACGTGATGTTTCACATAAAACAGAATAAGTCAGCAACTTTGATTAAGTTTCTAACTCCAGGGTGAACTGAAGTAAAAATAGGATAAGCTACTCATCTTTTCTGCCTGGTGCTTATCATGGGCAATTCTATGAAATCACACAAACACAAAATAAATAGTAAATCTCTTATAAAATATATGAATAAAAATGCATTCTAAAAGAAGATAGCTTGTAGCACTGACCAATATCAAAATGTATTGTATATTTTTGTTACACAGTATTTAAAAATTTTAAATTGAGGCTGTATCTGAAAATTTCAAAGAATCCTAGGGTAGCAGCTAACCTCTAAGATGGAATTCCATTGTGCCATAGATAAAAAAGTCCTTAACTCCAAAGTATTTCACAGAGCACTGTCTATCCTCAAACATTTTCTCAATACACAGAAACTCAATGAAATAAACACCACCACAAAAACTGAAATGTTACTATTTTATTTATAAGAACTAAAAACATCTGGAAATTTTTTTAAAGGCAAAAAATAGTTCTCAAACCTCCAAATCAGGTCTAGGACATTACTCAAGAGATTAAATATTGAGATTCCTTTTTTACCCCCAAGGATCATAATACACTTCCACATTGAAGAACAACTTAAAAATAGGACATGGGTACCTCTCCCATCACTGCCACTTCTAGGGAAAGAGTAGTTTGCAACTTAACGTTCTGGCAAACAACAGGACAGAACAGAGGCACCGAGTTATGTACTGGATATACCCCCAACTCTGACAGCGAATCTGATAGCACTGGTCATTTTGCCAGTTCTCTTTTTTCTGGCCCTATTAACTTTTACAGATGAAATCTAACCTTGCATTCAAATAATTCAATACTTCCATCAAGCTAGTGGAATCATTAATCCACTAATGTCTTGAGCTGAAGTGGATGAATTCTGTCTTAAATTAAGGATCTTATTTATATAATAGCAAAAATCAACACTATAGCAAATCTTGCACAAAATTTGGCCAGCAGGGATATAGGGTTTGATCTAACTTGTATTACTCTACCTACATAGAGATGTACTTAGATCTTTGGAGGCAAGAGACTAGGTCTACTGATTCCTGTGTCGACACACAACCCAAACCTTTCCCAAGTCCTATTTATCTTGGCTTGAAGAGAGATGGTTCATTCAAACTCATTCTCTTATATTCATGATTCTCCACTTTCACTTCTGAATGTAAAGAGGTTTTCCAAAAATTAAAAGAAAGGTCTTACTGGCTCCAAAAAGAGCAGACATATTCACCACTGGCAGAGCTGCCAAGATGATTACTGTGGGGTTTGTGTAGCTATTTTTTTCTATAGCTAGCACATTACTAAGAAAGTGAAGGATCACATGTTACGGTTGCCCTCCTCCCCCTGCCCTTTGATAGCTTCAAGATTTTCCAGAGTTCATGAAATTATCACATCACTGATGAATTCAAGAATCATCATAAGGGCCTATCAATAAATGTAAACAACTATGGTGTAGTGAAAAACAAAGAAACAATCAGAGAGGCATAGAGCTTTTTTTTTTTTAAGGATTTTATACTATATTAAAAAAAAAACCACAAAATTAAAAAAAAGGGTCAGTCAACATCAATTTTAGGAGTCCTTCCCAAAAGTCTCAGCACCCACTGGTCAAGCAGGCTTGCCTTCTTTCCTCTTTGCTTTCAGCCTAAAGGCTTACTAAGGATTGCCAGAGGTGATTTGTGCTCTGAGTTCTTAAAATCAGACTTGCTCTGCCAGATCCAAGACTCTGAATTTATCCAAGTTGTAGAAACAAGCTTTCACTACCCGTCCACCAAAATACCTCCCATTCAGATCAACAACAGCTAGAATGCAAACAGAAAAAGGTGATTAAATGCAAAGATGAAAATAAGTTATTCTTGAAAAATTCTCCAATATAAAGCATATTTAGTTGTATAATTTAATTTACCTTTAATTGCTGATTCAACCCTTTCAAACTCTAAAAATATCCGTACAGCTTCATCATCAGGAGCACCAGGAATCTGCAAGAGATCAAATCATATTAGTAAAGGTTTTATGTTCCTATAATAAGAGTGGCCTACAAATATATATAGCAAATTTCATGGTTTAACAATGATTAGCATTGATCTAACACCTTAGGATTTGCAAAGCACTTTACAAATATCATCTCATTTTATCTTTACAACAGCAGTAGGAGGAAGGTGCTATTAATCTTACAAATCACTTTCCTCACAACTACCTTGTGAGATAGATGATTATCTCAGTTTTACAAATGAAGACAGAAAGGCTCAGAGAAGTTCCATGACTTGCCCAGTCATACAATATATGGAAGAGCCAGGACTCAAATTCATCTTCTGACTCTAAGACTAACACCCTATTGCCTTCTAAGTCAGTCCTGGGGCACCATGCACAATCTTCTACATTATCAAAATATCTTACTAAGGGGTGGCTAGATGGCGCAGTGAGTAAAGTGCCAGCCCTGGAGTCGGGAGGACCTGAGTTCGGTTCTGGCCTCAGATACTTAATACAAAAAAACCAGCCGTGTAACCTTGGGCAAGTTACTTAACCCCAATTGCCCTCCAAAAAAGGCAAAAAAACAAAACAAAATATCTTACTAAATATCCTACTTTGGCAATTTTGTACTATGTGGAAGGAGCAAGAGTGAGAAGTTGAGGATAAAACCAAAGCTGAAAACATAGAAAGGATGGTAGTAGCCCTCCGTAGAAAGAGAAAAGTTTAAAAGAGAAATGAGTTTTCTGAAGAAAGCTAATGAGTTCTGTTTTGGATATGCTAAATTCTGAGATGTCTCAGGGAACCTAGTTTAAAATGTCCAGCAGGCAGTTAATGATGTGGCACTGAATCTCAAAAGACTCTGGGACTAGAGACAGGGAGACAGACAAAAAGACGGAGAGACACACCCACACACCCACCCCTGGGAGTTGACTCCATGGAGGGAATTAAATCCATGGGAGCTGATAAAGTCACTAAATAAGAGAGTAAAGAAAAAAGAGCACTCATGACTGAGACTTGGGGCACACCCACAGTTAGGGGGCACAATACAAGCAATAAGCCAGCAAAGAACACCAGAGAACAGTTAAGTGACAGAACCAAGAGAGAGTACTGTCAGGAAATCCTAGAGGCAATATCCAGGAGAGGTTGGTCAAAAGGAACAAATGCTGCAAATAGGTCAAGAAGAATGAGAAATGAGAAAAGACCATTAGATTTAGCAACTAAGGTATGACTGCTAACTTTGGAGAGAACACAGTAATATTGCCAAAATAATCTCTTGGTTGTAGAGTCAGAGGATCAGGCTTTAAATCTTGCCTCTGATGCTATTTATTTGTATGGCCTTGAGTGAGTCACTTAATCACCCTGGGCTTCAGTCTCCTCTGATCAAAAACTTTAAAGGTTTCCTATGAAGCAAAGTTCAAAGTCCAGACTTTTAAAGCCCCCCATAATTAGAATACCACTTTTACTTTTTCAGGCTTCTCTGTTATTAATCCCCTCTATATCCTTTAGTCAACTTCTCTGCCCACAAAGAGGCAGTGAGCTCTTCTCTGTATGCCTGGAACATCCTCCTTCCCCATCTTTGCCTACTCCTAACCCCTTTTACAAGTCCAATTCAAATGACACCTCCTTATACAGCGTATAGCACACAGGCACTTAATAGAGGTATACTGAATAGCAAGCAGCTGTCAAAGTACCACAGCATGGAAGGAACCTACTATGTATCTGTTCATATGCTGTGTTTCTATTGTTCTTATCTTTCTAAGACAAGCTGATCATCAAAGGTGGAAAATTTTTTTGGCCAAACCTACTCATGAAGAATATTTACTGAACTGTGGAAGGGTTGGAATCTGCATCAGTATAGGGAGGAACCCAAAGTATTATCTCCACATTCAAACTTTTATAGTACAGCAAGAGAACTGTGGGCAACATATGAGAAATACTTTTGTAATTAGGCAGTAATTTACTTTGCCATCATTACTCCACCTACAGCAGAGAACAATTTGTTGAAGCTATGTTCTGGCAAAAAGGAGTTGGCCTCACAGTCCTTGAAGCTGCAATATAGGGGGAAAAGAGGTTTGACTCTTAGCTTAAAAGTTTTTCTTTCTAAATCCTTTTCATCACAAGTATGTAAATATTCTTAAGAGGATAAAAAAAGAAAGGCCATTACTTCAAAAATGACACATTTTCCAACTTTGCCATATTTTTCACATTCTTCCTTTGTTTCGCCTTCTAGATCTTCATCCACTTCTCCAGCACCCACCATGTTCTGCAAATCAAGGAAAAGAAATTCAATGATTTTATGTCAAACCAGATGATTACAGATACACAAACAGCAAATCTTAAAATTTCATAATGATAAATTTCCCACTTCAATCCTGACATACTGAAAATGTTCATTCCTGAAACATCTTAAAGCTAAGAGTTCTTTTAAAAATTGAAGGCATTTAATATTAAAGGAAGCCCTGGACTCAGATACTTAGCACCACACCCAGAAATAACTGGCCTTGTAACCTTGAGCAAGTTACTTAACCCCAACTGCTTTAAAAAAACAAAAGTACAATCAGTAAGCTATCATTTATATTTAGGTGATCCCTGGACATAAATTATGCAGGGAAAATAATTTAAGCAGTTACTGTTTTTGTTCTTTTATGTTTGAACAATATTTGAAACGAAGCCACACAAAAAGAAAAGACTTTTTTCTACTTACCCTTAGTAGAACCACTTTTGTAGGACACTTAAGGATTTCGGTTAATGGATTTGAATCTGATTTCTTGGATGCATCTGCAGCAACAGAATAAACCAAAATATATGTTGCGACAGTAAAAAGCTGGGTCAACTCTTGCCATCATGAAACAATGAAATCCAACAATGAGAATCTGATTTCTCCCAATATCATCTGAAGCACTTCAGCAATGTTTCACCCAACAGAAAAGAATACCTACTAATATAAAGTTGGCTTTGTTTTAGGGCATGCTTATCACGGTGATTTTCAAAGAGAGGCTTTTAGTTGCTGGATAAGTTATTATTTCACTTCCCAAAGTAGAGCAAATGGTTTGGGACAAATGCTCAAAATTTAACTTACTGCAGAATTCTGGCTTGGTTAAGTACAAAATGTTGCAAACCTGACAAGCAGCCACTGGTTCCATATTGGTTCCTTATCAGTAACAGTTTATGGCAAGTTAATAACTGACTGAAAATTCCTATTACTTTATGGGTAGTATAGCCTAAGGGAGGGCTGTGAAGTACTAAAAAAAAATTGGCTGCCAGTAGCCTTGTGATACTAAGACTCATTCCTCTTTTACAAGGCAGTCCTTTAAATATCTAAAGATAATTATGTCCCTAAAACTTGTCCTCTCCAGGCTAAACATCCCATCTACTGTACAATTAACTGCTTACTATATGGTAATGATTCTAATCATACCACTCCTTCCAGAATACAAGTACAAAAGTGAGGAAATGGAAGCAACGGGTATAGAGAACTTTTTCTGGGAGTTTGGTATGAAAAGGAGGAAGGATATATATATACACACACACACACATATCTTTAGGTTGATTAGCTTAAGGAAATGGTAGGCTCAGGTGAAGGTTTTAAAGGATACAGGGGATCTGGAGATGTTTGTAGGCCACAAGTAAAGCATCAGTGGCTAAGAAGAGGTTGGAAATTAGGAAGAGAAGATTGAAGGGCAAAGCAATCTTAGAAAAAGAGGAGATGGGATTAAGGATGCAAATAAAAGAACAGAGATCTAGAGGTAGGAAGGATCTCAGAGGTCACTGAATCCAACATCTTTATTTTGCAGATGAGGAAACAGGTGCATAGAAGTTAAATGGCTTGCACAGGGTCACAGCTAGTAAGTGTTTAAGGATGGATATTCACCCAGGACTTCTTACTCCAAGTTCAGTGTCCTATCCATTACACTGTCTCTCAAGGGGTGGCACTGTAAAGAAGGGGTACCTCTTTCTCTAAGTCTATAGCAAAGGAGAAGATGGAGGATAATGCTGAAATGACATATAATACTGAACCAGGGAAGAAAAAGAACTTGTGACATCATTATGGTAAGTGTAATAAGAACCGGACAAGGAATAAAAATAGTGGTGTAAGGCAATGAAAGATCAGTTGAAACTGTATAACCTAAGTTTGTAGCTAATTTTTAAACAGATAATGACATAATTCAGGCTAGCATCTGAACAAGAAGACACTTAAAGTGTCTTAAAGGGACAAACAGTACAAAATTCAACTAGTTATCTCAAAGGTCAAGATTTTGAAGGAGAAAAGCAAGGCCAGAGCAGGGGCAGTGGCCTAGGGATCAGGGAGGGATATTGTGAATACAGGCTGTGGGAAGGTAGGAGAATAGACTTAAGAGGGTTAAGGTAAAAAGAAAACTATAAGGACAGGATAGTATTAAAGTGAGAAGTTCCCAAATTATGGATTGTGGAGGTCAGTACTTGTGGGTGATGATGTGATCAATGCAGCGTGTCAGTAGAGATCTGAGAAGGCTACAAGTAAAAGCACTAGGAGATGAGAGGCTGAATACTGGGGAGAGGAAATGAAGGAAAAAGCTCCTAGAAATACAGAGGATGAGATCAGAGGATTAAGGGTACACGCACAATATCACAGATTTAAAACTGGACAGGACCTAAGGAGCTATCAATGTTAGCATTTATCAGGAATCTTGGGAGTATCTTAACATATGCATGAGGAGCTCACTTCTGGAGGAAAGCCTTTAAGGGTACATTTTACTCTCTTGTGTCACATATTTTTTAATCAAGAAATAATACACTGAATGGAATCTTGTATTTTCTGAGCACTTCAGTCAATTATGTAACTATAAAAATGGTAGTCCAATAAAGAAAACTGTGAAAGTTTGCTCATTTTCTTCTCATAATTTCATGGAGGCTACTCCTGAAGTATGTATATCATTTGACTGATGACATCATAAAAGAAGAAAGTGTAAGCATATGAGTAAGTAATTACTGACATTATCTTTTCTCATTAAGAATCTGTCTGTTCAGGGTGGAGCCAAGATGGTATAGTAGAGGTAGCAGTCCAGCTGAACTCTGCCAACATTCCCCTCTAAACAACTTTAAAACAATGCATAAAATTGAATTTTTGAGAGGCATAGCCAACAAAAGGTTGGAGTGAGACATCTTTCCAGCCCAAGACAACCTGAGCAAGAAAGGTTGGTGACAAGAAGGTGGGGCTAGCTTGGAAGGTAAATGGCACCCGGCGGTGGGCCTAGAGGTGGCTATGACAGGGATAGCAGGAGCTTTGAGAACTCTCAGCTCAGAGACAGGATGGGGCAGTGGGAGGAAGAAACAACTGGAGCAATGATCAGGAGATTATAGGAGCCCTTTTGCTGGCACTGGGCATCGGACCTGGCACTGTTTGGCAATGCTATTGCTTACATGCAATTCTGAGTCATGGTTCCAAGGCTAAGAGGAGTACATGTGGTCAGTCACAAGAGAGAAGGAGCCCTAGTCCCACAGTTCCAGAGCAGAAAGGTGCATTAGTGTTTAGGGTAGCAGAGGCCCTTCCTTGGTAAAGACCAGAGAGCATACCAGGAGATCAGTGACCACACCTCTCCCTGGATCACATTGCCTTGGAAGCACTGAAAACTTACAGACGTCTAGAACTAGCTCTGAAAAAAAGCAACACAAAAAAACCTGAAGCTTAGGCCAGTGCCCCTCCCCCACCTCTAGGTGAACAGAATTCAACTTTAACATAAAGTTCAAAGTGAAAAAATAGGCTAAGAAATGAGTAAACAACAGAAAAAGGGGGTGGCTAGGTGGCACAGTGAATAGAGCATCAGCCCCTGGAGTCAGGAGGACCCGAGTTCAAATCCTGTCTCAGGCACATAACACACTAGCCGTGTGGTCTTGGGCAAGTCACTTAACCCCAACTGCCCTGCCCTACCCTCCCCTTCAAAAAAAGCAAAAAACAAAAACCAGAAAAAGGACACGACTATGAAAAGCTAATAAGGTAGCAGGGAAGACCAAGACAAAATTCAGAAGACATCAATGTGAAAAGTTGCAAGCAAAACCTCAAAGAAAAATGCAAATCAAAAATAGCCCAACAAGAATTCCTAGAAGAGCTAAAGAGATGAAAGTCTGAGTAAAAATGCAAAAAAGAAATAAGAGTGATGCAAGAAAATTATGAAAATAAAAGTTTTGCAAAAGAAGTACAAAAAATGCCAAAGAAAATAACATTCTAAAAAACAGAATTGGTCAAACGGTAAAAGAGGCACAAAAATTCATCAAAGAATTCCTTAAAAAGCAGAATTGACAAAATGGAAAAAGAGGTATAAAAGTTCACTGAAGAAAATGTTTCCTTAAAAATTAGAATTGGGGGGTGGCTAGTTGGCGCAATGAATAGAGCACTGGCCCTGGAGTCAGGAGGACCTGTGCTCAACTCTGGCCTCAGGCAGACACATAACACTCACTAGCCGTGTGGCCTTGGGCAAATCACTTAAACCCCAATTGCCCTGCCTTCCCCCCTCCAAAAAAAAAAAAAAAAGCTAAAAAAAAAAATTAGAATTGGGCAAGTAGAAGCTAATGACTCCATGAGACACCCAAAAAATAAATAAAATAAATAAAGCAAAGTTAAAAAAAAATGGAAAAAAAATTGTAATAAAATGTGAGGGGCGGCCAGGTAGCACAGCGAGTAAGAGCACTGGCTCCAGTGTCAAGATGACCTGGGGATCAAATCTGGGCTCAGATACTCAGCATCACACCCAGAAATAACTGGCCGTGTAACTTTGAGCAAGTTACTTAACCCTGATTGCTTTAAAAAAAATAAATAAAATAATGAAATGTGAAATATCTCACTGGAAAAACAACTGATCTGGAAAATAAAGGAGAGATAATTTAAGAATTACTGGACTACCTAAAAGCCATGGTCAAAAAAAAGACCCTAGACATCATATTTCAAGAAATTAAGAAAAGGAAACCTGCCCCAATAACTTAGAACCAGAAGGTAAAACAGAAACTGAAAGAATCGACTGATCACCTCCTGAAAGAGATCTCAAAATGAAAACTTCCACAAATATTACAGTCAAATTCCAGAGCTCCCAAGTCAAGGAGAAAATACTGCAAGCAACCAGAAAGAAACACTTCAAATATCATGAAGCCACCACAAGGATCACACAAAATTTAGCAGCTTCCAAGTTAAAGGAATGGAGGTTTTGGAATTTCATATTCCACAAGGCAAAAGAGCTCGGATTATAAACAAGAACAATTTATTCAGCAAAACTGAGTATAATCCTTCAGGGGAAAAATGGTCATTTAATAAAATACAGGACTTTCAAACATTCTTGATGAAAAGACCAAGAGCTGAATACAAAATCTGACAAACAGGAGATTCAAGAGTAGCATAAAAAGGCAAACACAAAAGAGAAATCATAAGGAATTTATTAAGGTTAAATGGTTTACATTCCTATGTGGGAAGATGAGACATATAACTCCTAAAAACTTTACATTGTTAGGAATCTACATAGATAGAGGGCATAGGCGTATTATGTAGGGATAATCCAAAAAAAAAAATGGGGAGGAGTAAGAAAAGGAGAGGAAGAATGGGGAAAATCTTCTCATAAAGGAGTGCAACGAAGAGTTTTTCAGTAGAGGAGACAATGAGGTGGGAGGCAACACGACCCTCACTCTCATCAAAACTGGTTCAAAGAGGGGATAAGACAAAGTGGAAGAGGAGTAATGAATGGGAGGGTGGGTTAAGGGAGGCAGTGATCAGAAGCAAAACAGACTTCTGAGAAGGAAGGGGGGAATGAAAGGGGGAAGAGGATAAACAGAAGGAAATAGGATGGAGGGAAGCACAGTTAGAAATCGTAACTGTGAATGTGAACAGGATGAAGCAAAGAGCAATGGATTAGAAATCAGGATCCAACAACGTTTATAAGAGACATACTTGAAACAGGGACAGAGGGTTAAAATAAGGTGACGGAGGAGAATCTATTACGCTTCAGTTGAGGTAAAAAAAAAAAAAAGACGGGTAGGAATTATGATAGGACAGCTAAGTGACACAGTGGATAAAGCACCAAGCCTAGATTCAGGGAGACCTGAGTTCAAATCTGGCCTCAGCCACTTACTAGATGTGTGAGTTTCCTTATCTGCAAAATGAAGTGGAGAAAGAAATGGCAAACTACTCCATTATCTTTTCTTTTTTTTAAGCAATTGGGGTTGAGTAACTCGCTCAAGGTTACATGGCCAGTTATTTCTGGGTGTGGTGCTGAGTATCTGAGCCCAGATTTGCTCCCCAGGTCATCCCGACACCAGAACTGGTGCTCTTACTCGCTGTGCTACCTGGCCACCCCTCCCATTATCTTTTCTAAGAAAACCTCAAATGGCATCACAAAGAATCGGACACATCTAAATAATAAAGCAATCATGACCCCAGACGAAGGAAAAGCAAAAATAGACCTAATAACGAGATATAAGCAGGGAAACTACTTTTTGTTATAAAAAATGCTATCTACCTCCAGAGAGAGAACTAATGCACTCTGGATACAAAATGAAATATAACTTTTTTCATTTTTTAAAATTTTTCTTGCCTTTTTTTGGGGAGAATACAGTTAATATAGAAATATACTTAGCATTATTTCATGTGTATAATTAACATATTGCTTGTCTTCTCAATGGGTGGAGAAGAAATGGAAGGAGAGAGAATCTGGAACTCAAAAAAAATTTTTTAATGTTAAAAATAAAAAGCACAGCCTGTGCTTCTCCCTATTCTCGATATCTTCCCCTCCCTGAGCTATCTTGTGAAATGAGCCCTAAATGCTTTCGAGATGATGCTGCCTCCTGCACAATTTTCTTCAGTACCTAACTAGTCTGGTCCAGCAACTCTTCCAGAATTCAACTTAAGAACCATTTCAACTTCCCTAATATCTCTGCTGGAGACTTGAGTGCCAGGTTCAAATGTGATGAAAATAGGTTGTTAGAGAAATACCAATTATTTTGTTCTATTTTTTTGCCTTTCATTTTATCTATGAATGTTCTTGGGTTTGTGTGAGTTAAGCATAATACCAAGGTAAACCTTTCTTGTTTTTATTATTTTATAATGAGATATTACTCTTAATCTTTTGCCATCCTCCTCTGCAGTGTTTTACAAGTGAGTTAACGTTTTAAACACATGCTGTACTTAGATGTACCATCTCTCTATTTAGCAAAGAGAGAGGCAACTTGGAACAGTCAACAGAGCAATAGACTCAGGAAAACCTGAGTTCAAATCCTGCCTCAGACAATTACTGACACTGAACAAGTCACTTACTTTCTTAAAGACCCAGTTTTGGGTCAGCTAGGTAGAGCAGTGAATAGAGCACTGGCCCTTGAGTCAGGAGGACCTGAGTTCAAATTCAGCCTCAGACACTTGATACTTACCAGCTGTGTGACCTTGGGCAAGTCACTTAACCCCAATTGCCTTGCCCCTGTCAACAACAAAAAAAGACCTCACCTGTACAATGAGGAAAATAAGGGCATCTATCTTATAAGGGGTGTTGTGAGGTTCAAATGATATAAAACATCATATCAATGTTAGTGTTGTTGTTGTTATTATTATTTGAGATCAAGTGTTTTCTGCCTAATATGGTTTCAGCTTCTTCAGGTCCCCTCTTTTTGGTGACTGCTGTATACTGGTTAAACATTTAGACTAAATGAAGATATGAGTTCAATTTCTTTGCCTTTTTCGGTGTTCCATTTTTAGGCACCAATGACTTGTTTGAGTAAATCAGACTGAAGTGGTTGCAATTATTCATTGCTTTAATTTTATCTTCAAATCTGATGATTGCTTTCCTTTGTCTTAACTAGCTGATGGCTTAAATGCACAGAGAACTGATTCTTCTATGACTCCCACATTTGTCAAGAGTCAATTTCATTGTTGGTTTTTTTTTAAAAGAGAAAATGCTCCCCATATCCATTGCCTTTTAACTCTTCTTGTAGAAATGTTTGTTGATTAATAAAATATGATACAAAGGCACAAGACTACTGAGATAAACCTTTGACTCTTTTGGTTTTTCATAGATAAGGAATATTTTCTAAAACTTTTCACCATCCAACCTGTGCTCACCTCTGCACTGAAGTCACCAAGAATCAAAGCCATAAGTTAAACTCAGCTTGGAGGAGCTTGTCAAGTTCTTTGTATAATTTTGCTAACTTTCCATTTTCTACAACAGATATTACCACACAAAATGCAAATATATCCATACTTATTACATTGCATGGTGTGGCCAAGTGTATTCTTGGTGGTATTCTTTGCTGGTATTTGGGTACAAGGTGAAACCAGCTAGGTGGTGCTGTGGGTATAGTGATTGGCTTTGACATCAGGAAGCCTTGAGTATATAGGCTCAGACACTTAGAAGCTGTTTACCCCTGGGCAAGTCACTCAATCCCTGCCTGCCTCAGATTCTTCAACTATAAGAGGAGGCTAATATATTTAACACCTACCTCCCAGGGGTTGTTGTGAGGACCAAATTAGATAATATTTATATGTAAAGTACCTGGCATATAATAGGTACTATGTAAATATTATTATCATTAAAAGTTTCATTTTTTTGTCTCTATATCATAGACATTTCTCAGACTTCCCTAAACTCCCAAACTGAAACCTCCCTCCACAACAAATAAAAAAATAAGCCAAACAGGCTGATATCATCCACAGCACTCTGTCCTAGCAGTGGCCTACCTCTCTGCTGCTGCTTACAACTCCCATTTGTCTCTCCAAGAAGAACCGAGTCACCTTTTCATTAGATTTCAACTCTGTCTTTTGGTTTTATCCATCATAACAAAATCAGTAAAATTTGATTTTAATCCTTTAAATAGGTACATCAAATTGTTAGCTGACAGATAAATACCTCATAATTAGAGTACTCCCTGTTTAAAGATAGTCTACGAACCAATTTCCAACAATAACCTACTTAAATGAATGGCTGAAAGAAGGAACTCCATGGCCCAGCTATATTAATGGCTATGGGCAGCCTACAGACTCAGTGATTCTTAATGCTTTCTGACATCCTTTCCTGTCACTGTGAAAGCAGAACGGGGCTGCTCAGGACTGAGGGACATTTTAAATGGATTTCACTGAACAGCCACAGTCAAAGAATTCATCACTTGGTGACCAGTTTCTCTGTAATGAGCATCTCTGTATTTAGCTAAGTTATGCCCCAGACTACAGATTTAGTTGGTAACAAGTATGGTACCCGAAGCCCTTTTAGCATGACTGAACTTTACAGAGCCTATATGTTAGGATAGTTTTTAAGAATATGTCACTTCCACAACATACTGATGTACTGGAGTAAGACTACATAGAGTTTAAATAAATCCCTAAAATGCTACCCTTGAGCTTTGGCCTGATTTTAATTCACTCTTAGGGAAAAACAATTCTGACCTGCAACAAAATTATAGACTAATGTCAGAACACAATTAAGAAAAAATTTGGGACGGCTAGGTGGCACAGTGAATAGAGCACCGGCCCTGAATTCAAATCCGGCCTTAAGACGCTTAACACTTACTAGCTGTGTGACCTTGGGCAAGTCACTTAATCCCAATTGCCCTGTCCTCCCCACTCCAAAAAGCAGAAAAAAAAATATTTAGGTCTCAGATATGAAAGCAAAATTTAGCTGAAGGAATTAAATAGTATGAAATAATACGATAAATGATATCATGATGTCATTTAAGAATGATAAAATAAACAGGATATATGTAATCAAGAGAACTCAAGATATATCTGATAACATGGCATACATATATCACCAATATTAATGCTACAAAATTGATATTATGTTTCAGTTTCACATTAAGATTCTTTCTTCAAAAGAAAATGTTGTCTCATCTTTTTCTAATGGCTTTTTTTAAAGAAAGAAAAAAAGATTTTCTTTTCCTCCAATTTCCCCATTTTTCCCTGTTAGGAGTTTAAATCTACAGCCTTATTCCAAAAATTAAAGGCAAGAACCTGGCTGTTTCTCATGATAGGAATACTCCTTCCTCCTCTGCTCTGCCTACTGAGCTCCCTAGTTTCCTTCAGTCCCAGCTGAAGTCCCATCCTTCCCTGACTTCCAGGGTCTTCTCTGTTAATCATTTCCTACTTATCCTGTATACAGTTTGCTTTGCATACAGTTGTATGCATCTCCTCTCCCCCATTAGACTGTAAAGCACCTTGTGGACAGGGACTGTCTTGTTTCTTCTTGTACCCCTAGAGCTTAGCATAGTGCCTGGCACACAGAAGGCAACAAATAAATGTTTACTGATTGACTGACTGAAGAACCATCTAAAAAAAATCTGTAGTTTTGGGGAAAATGTAATATCGAGGAATATACTCTTCCAGAAAAACTGCTAACTGAGTGAAGGGCTATGGGCTCTCTTGCTCTCCTTGATGTCTACAGCCAAACTGTCCTTGTTCAGGAAGACATACCTTTCTCTGTAGCATCGCCAACAATGATCTTGCCACCTCGCTTACTTGTCTTTTCAACTGACAGCGCCGTGCTCAGTCCCTGCTCATGCTTTCCAAGGCCCTGGCCTTCTCGGAAGCCATACTTCTGCATGATTTTATGAGCTACGGTGCCACTAGCAAGAGGAACAACGAAAAGTATGATGTGAGTCAGTTTTCTTGTCCTTAAAATCAAACTGACATTCAAAGGATTTTGTGAGTTCTGGCATGTTACAAAAATAAATTTTAGATAATACAACAGCACATAAATATAAACAGTACTTTGGAATTCAGGTGACAAAATAAGTTGGAATATAGTACTAGATAACAATATCAGCTGGAAAGGGGCTGAGTAAATTAATGGATAATAGGCATATGCAGGATAAAAGTGTTATGAAAAGTTAAAATCAAGCAAGTTTCACATACTAAAGTGAAGAAATTCCCAATGAGAGAAAATAGCACAAAGATCTAGTAGGCCAATGGGACAAGAAAAAATTCTTGTCTCACTATATTTAGAATCCTGAAGATTCTAAGCAAATGACATCTAACTCAAAATGTACAGTGTCTATTTGCAAATTATATTAGAAATTAATAATTACAGGCATGATATTTATAATGAATACAAAGCTGAACATGAAAATTATAAAAACAACTTAAATGGACAAGTTTTTAGAGAAGATGATGATACTCTGTTGGAATGTCATCCAAATTCACTAAGGAGTCGATCCTTGAAGACAGTGTAGAACAAAAATAATTTAACTATACACAAAAGCACATACTAATATTCAGGTAACAGCTATGTGTGTCAAAGAGATTGAATGTTCCTTTTTACCTACATTCCAGATCAAAGATTTCAAGCTATAAAGGATGTTAGGGGTCAACTATTCCAACCTCATTTTACAGATTAGTAAACTGAAGAAAACATTGACTGAGATCTGTCCAAGGTCACACAGGTAGTAAGTGGCAGAGTTAGAATTCAAAACTAGTGACCTGGACTTAAAATTCAGTGATCTTACACTATTCTACACTGCTTCTACTTAACAATGTTGCTCAAATTCTTACAAATTTATTTTTTGAAATGAATTCAACTGAAATAATTACCCCATATTAGCAAGGAAGGAATTACTGGGCCCTGTTGGAGATCGTGGTCTTTCTTGTTCATCATACACAGGGGGAGGAATAGCAGCTTTGGAAGACTGTGAACGAGGTCTTGACTCCTCTTCAAATGGAAAGTCTCTGGGTACTGTTTAGATAGAATGAAACAAGCTTACAAAGAGAAAATTTTGACAAAGAATTTATATCTTTAGAAAATTATTTTTATTGCATTAACTACTTCAAATACTTATGTTTCATGCAGTTTAATGAAGGTCTGAGAAGAAATAAAATCTTTTATGTCTCATACCCAAGACTTAAGAGTATACCACAATAAAGAACAGCTACCAGGATCCCAAACTGTTCCTTGGATTACCTGTCTCCCTTCTTGCCTTTAACCCAAAATAAAAATGAGACAAATAAAATTATGAAAACTGCTAGGGGCAGAGGAGAATGTGATGTTTAAATATTATTCAGGCAGACCCACACTGATGATATATATACACCTGACATAAAAGTGGCATGCTGGTAGGGACAGGAACTCCTCTTCTTTCCTTGCCAATGCTAGATCTGCAGTTGTCAACCCTGTGAGATTCTCTAGTACAAACCACAGGAACTACCCCAGCGATTTGGAGCTGAGGAGTCACCACTCTAAAGTCTAAAATATCAAATGTGCCAGGTGGGCCATGGCAGGAGGATTTCAGTCCAATAACAGGGCTGAAGTAAAGCTAACGGTATTTGTGACAGTGCAAGGTGGAACACAAACACTTTTTCTCTAGAAACATGGTACTTAGGTTCTAGAACACTATACTTTAATGGCATCACAGGTTAAATAGTCATTAGGGGACTGGCCTAAGAAATATAAATTATATTATGGCTAACATCTAAATCTAAATGAGAAAATATATTTTAAATTAAAATCAACACATTAAAAATGACCTTTTAGAACCTAATCCTTTTGGAAACGAGGGATTATCTTATTTTATATTTGCAACAATAGTCTTTCTTGTTTTCTATGATTTTTCATTTTAAGTGAATGGTGTTTCAATTACATTTTTTATAGTTTGTTAAATATCCTTGGCCTAGGAACCTAATCACCATCTGTAATATTGTTTCTCTGGAAAAAGCCATTTCTATTTAAATAGGTTATATACAAAATAAAAATTTTAACATACAATATAATTAAGAAAAACTTGGTTATATAAAGGAGAGAAAATAGGACAAAATTCCAGTGGTCCTGACTTATAGTTTTATAGCAATATACTGGCTCATGCTATTTATGTACTCAACTATATCAGGCGTGTGATTTAATAATTATGAATATAGCAGGGAGAATAATGCTTACCACTCACTTACCTTTTCTTCCTCCTCCTAATAATAATTTTACTGCTTTAAAGGTTACAAAGACCTTTATATATTATTATTTCATTTGATTCTTTCATAGCAAAGTTATAGGACAGTAGATAATTATACATGAATAGTAAATTACAAACTTACAACAGACTGAAATCTGAAACTCAAGACCATGCACCTACCCTTTGCAGTAGATCATAACACATCAGAAAATATGGAGAATCTCTTGTTATTAAGCAGAGTATTTATACCATAATTCTACTTTTTGGGGGTTAGCTTAAATAGCCTGGACGACTCCTCAAATTCCTTCCAGCTCATTACAATTTTGTTAATGGAAGAGGTGGAAAGCTGTAGAGATCTGCCCAGGAGCTAAACAGATCCACAAACACAATGCCTTGAAATTAATAACAAGGAAATTAAAAATCCTGTAAGCTTCTGCCATCTAGTGGAAAGTGATCTACACTACAATTTTCTATGGCAGTCACTAAAAAAGTGTCCAGGTAAAGAACCCAGATTTTTTCAAATTAATCCACTGATACTTCTTTAATTGGCAAAGGATACAACTTTTCATCTTTAAGTCAATATACCAATTCCAAAAAACAATAGCAAAATGACCAAAATAAAATGGACCTACTAAAACACAGTATTCTGGGGGTGGCTAGGTGGCGCAGTGAATAGAGCTCGGTCCTGGAGTCAGGAGGACCTGACACTTAACACTCACTAGCTGTGTGATCTCGGGCAAGTCACTTAACCCCAACTGCCCTGCCCTCCCCCCTCCAAAAAGCAAAAAATAAAACAGTATTCAGAACATGGCTGGTACACTGGGAAATAGAAAATTTTTAGACCACATAGGAGATTGTGCTATATTACAGTGGTAAAAGCAGCAAGAAAACATATGAAACCTCTTTGGACCCAAGGAATTAAGGATAGGAAAGTCTAACCCTGGCCCTGTCTGTAAATCTGCAAAAAGACTGATTTATCTTAAAGAAGTGGCTTATACAGTTAAACTACATCTAGAACAGAGGAAAACAAATCAGTTACTACCCCCCTTAACTTCAGGAAACCCAGCTAAGAATTTTAATCATTGAGTCATAGCTAGCATGAGACATTTTAAGGAATGAATGAAGCCAAGATATAGATTAACATACATTCTTTGTCTTTTTCCACGAGAGAAGTTGGTGGTGCAATGGCAGCACCTCCCATACCTGCAAATTAACATAAATTGAATTGATTAAAGGCATGGAAAAAATAAAACCCTATGTTTCAAATTACTAAAAAGAGAACTACATATTAAAACTGAGATTTTACCTTGGACCCGAAAAATTGGCAAAGTTAGATGGGAACAGTTAGTGATGGAGGGGTTAAGAGAAGATCAGCACATTAGCATACTGGCTGGCAGAGCTATGCACTGGCTCAATCATTGGAGAAAACAATTTGTAATTAAACTAGAAAAGTAAGTTCTACATGCCCTTTTACCTAGGTAAAGGTTACCAAAAAAAAGGTCTCATATATACAAAAATATTTATGGCAATATTTTTTATAGTAGAAAAGAAATGTAAAGTGGACACATAATGGTGAATGTTACATTAACAAACTATTATGGTACCATAGGAAATGAGGACTATGAAGAATTCTGGAGATTTGTGAAGGCTTGTATGAATGGCTATCAAGCAAAATAAGCAGAACTCTAAAGGCAAAACAATCCTCCTTTTCTTGGTAGAGAGGGGGGAGGCCCATGCCATCCATCAGACCTAGTCAATGTGTTGATTTATTTTACTTAACTACTTTTTTGTTACAAGGGAGAGTAATGGGAGGAAGTGAGTGGGAAGTTGGGAAGTGACCACAATTTTTTTTAAAAGGCTCATGAATAAAACTGTTATTGATTTTTCACGAAAAAATTTTAGAAGTCAGATTCTTGAAGACTTAAATCTGCATTATGGCTGTCATCAAAATGGAAAAAATATCATCACCTAAATCTTATCAACATGTAAGTTAGAGAAACCAATTGACAAAGTACTGGGGATACAAAGACACAAATGAAACAGTCCCTGCTTCAAAACAATAATATTCACCTAGGGGAAAACCATATATACACAAATAAGTAAATACCAAGTAACTGTGACTGCATGAGGGAGTGCCAGCAACTAGGAGGAGGATCAGGGATGGCGCTGGAGCTCTACTGTAGGCCAATGTGGATGGAAGGGGATAAAGCTTGAGAAGAAGAGAAGTGAAATTAGTCTGGAAAAATAGATTGAAGCCAAACTGAAGGGTTTTAAATGTCATAGGAGCTTTTATTCTATCCAGAGGTAATAGGGTGACACTGAAGTTTTGGGGGCAGAATAGTACGTTCAGATCCAGTTTCCTCCTTCATCATTCAATTGAAAATGCCCTCCTCAAAGTTACCAATGAACTCTTAGTTGCCAAATCTATAGCCTCTCCTTAACCTTCAATTTTCTTGACCTCTGCATCCTTTGACACTATTAATCATCTCTTCTGGATACACTTTTCTAAGAGCATCTAATGCTGCTCTCTCATCTCTCCTCCTTTCTAAATGACCACTCCTTCCCAGTCTTCCTCTGCTGGTTCTTCATCCCTGTCGCCACCACTAAATATGAGTGGCCCCAAAACCCTGTCCTGGGATGAGCTCTTCTCTTTCTCTCTGTATTTTCTCACTTGGTGATCTAAGCCTTTAGGTGTTCTGTTACCATCTCCATGGAGATCTATATATCCAATCCTAGTCTTTCTCCTGAGCTCCAGTCCTTTACCACCAAATTATTGGACGTTTCAAACTAGATATTCCATAACATCTCATCATCTTTTCCCTCAAACCCAGCTCTTTATAGAACTGCCCTATTCTATCACCCTTCCTCTGACCCAGGCTCATAACCTCATATCCTCTAGTCCTCATGCTCACTCCTCCTCCATATACAATTTATGCCAAATCTTGTCATTTGTACCTTCACATCTTCTCTCATATACACCCTCTTCCCACTATTCAAATATCCACAAACCTACTACTACAGGTCCTCATCATCACTTGCCTAGTCTATTTCAATAGCCTTCTAAATGGGATTCCTGCCTCAAGTCTCTCTGCATTCTATTCTCTACTCAGCTGCCAGTGATTTTCCTAAAGTAAAGGTCTGACCATGTCACTCTCCTAATCAATAAATTTCAGTAGCTCCCTATGTCTTCTAGGGTCAAATATATAGTCCTCTGTCATTTAAAGCCCACCCCCACTCCCAAGCCAGCCCCTTTCTACTTTTCCTCTTCTTACATTTTAATACCTTCCACACATTTTTCGATACAGTTAAACGAGCTACTTGCTCTTTCTTGTCATTCCATCTGCCATTTCAATGCTTTTCTAATGGCTGTTTCCCATGCTTGGAATCCTTTCTCTCCTCACCTCCACCTCTTAGCTTCCCTAGGAAGTCTTTTCAGGTTCCTCCTCCCAGCCCCCTATTTCCCCAACTATTAGTGCCTTCCCTGAGATTACCTCTCATCTATGCTACATTTATTTTTTACTGTGTACATGCTGGACAGCTAGATGGCACAGTGGATAGAGCACTGGGCCTCATGTACTAGCTGTGTGACCCTAGGCAAATTACTTAAGCTCTATTTGCCTCCAGTTCCTCTCTGTAAAAGAGATAACAGTGGATTAGGAAATGGCAAATGAATATCTTTGCCAAGAAAACCCCATGGACCCATGGGGTCACCAAGAGTCAGACAAGACTATACAACATTTACATGTTCTCTCCTCCATTAGTTTGAGCTCCTTGAGAACAGACTGTTTGGGACAACAGCGTCTGGCACACACAATAAATGCTTACTGACTCACTAGCTTTAAGAATGTCAATGATTCTTATATCTGTGTACTTTTTATTCATCTCCAAATTCTTTACTTGAAAAATTTTTTTAAAAGTCAACAATAACAATGTTGACAAAGATTTTCATTATTAAAAATGAAAAGTTACTATCAGGCACCAGATTACCCTTTCCCTGTGCATATCAGTGCTAAAGTCAGTATATTCTAAGTTTTCTAGTTTCACCATAAGGCTATTAGGTCTCACAAAATAATGACTGTATCTAATAATATTAGATCACTGTGATTTTTGCCTGTTTAAAGTCTTAGTTCTCAGTGATGATTACAAGATCATAATATTTTAATTAGTTTCATTTCTTTGACATAAATTTCTTAACTTCCACAGACCGTATTTAAAAGAAAAATCAGCAATCCATGATGAAGTTTATGAGTATCAGAATAGTTTTGCACTTCATACTGTGAAGCATTATAAATAAAGTATACTGTAAGTAAAGTATATCTGCTTTTACTGTTCAGGGAGAATGCCTTTCCAACACACAATGACCAATCTAATTCAAATAAGGAAAAAATATGTGGCAAATTCTTTTACCATACTTCTTTTCCTCCTTTATCACTGGTAATCTTTCTCCTCATCAGAATCAAATGTCCAGTGGGCATTTCTTATAGAGAATACATTACTTTTTTTTAAATTAATTTTAGTGTTTAGTTTTAAATAGTCCATTAACTGGAAGTTTCTTGTTTAACAGATTTACAAAGTGGGATTAGATTTTAGATTGAAAATCAGTTGCTCATTTTGGAAGAAAGTAAGCTACTCTAATTGAACTAAAGAACATGTCAGTTAACATGAGGTTCTGGCTAGGGCTTAGCAATATGTGACCCACAATGGCAAAGAATTTGGATATAGCACCTAACATAGCATAAGGCACATAGTAGGCAGATGCTTAAATAGTAGGTATGATCAGATGACTCCCATTTCAATAAACTTCAGTAGCTAGCTCCGTCACCCTCCAGATTCAAATGGAAAATTCTCTGCTAGGTTTTTTTTTTGAGGGAAGAAGGCAAGGCAACTGGGGTTAAGTGACTTGTCCATGGTCACACAGCTAGTTAAGTGTCAAGTGTGTGAGGCCAAATTTGAACTCAGGTCCTCCTGACTTCAGGGCTGGTGCTCTATTCACGGTGCCACCTAGCTGCTCTCTCTCTTCATAACCTGTCCCTTTCCTATGTTTCCAATTTCCTTACCACCCTTCTACGTATTCTGTGGGCCAGAAACATTGGAGTTCTTGCATACAATTCTCCATCTCCTAAGTCCAAGTATTTCCCCTGGCTGTCCTCATTCCTGGAACACTCCCCTATCTCATCTCTGCTTCCTCACTACCCAGGCTTCTTTCAAGTCTCAGCTAAGTTCCATCTAGTTTTTTCTAGTTTTCCTTAATCCTAGTACCTAAGAAATAACTTCTGAGACTACTCCCAATTTATTCTGAACATATCTTGTATGTACAAAGTTGTTTAATTATTGTCTCCCCCATTAGACTGTGCACTCCTTAAAATCAAGGACTGGTTTTTGCTTTTTGTATTACCCGAGCTTAGCACAGAGCCTGGCACAGAGTAGGTGCTTAATAAATGCCAGCTGATGTTAAATACCTACCAAATTGAAGATTTATGGAAAAAGAGATACAGAAAAAGCACCTGCATATCTGCATTTCACAAGGTGAAAGAAAAGTATCTGGAAGAACAACAAAGAATACTAATCTAATTCAGGTTGGGGATGGGGGTAGGGTGGAGGGAACCACAGCATTTTCTTGTTCCTTACTTCTTTTCCTCCTTTCTCGCTCATAATCTTCATCTTCATCAGAATCTGGATCTGGTCGTCTTGAAAACCCACTAGCTTCATGCCTGTCTTTACGCCTCCTAAAAATATAGGAAACAAAATATTTGTAAAACCTTTTCCACCCATACCCAGGTCTCATTCTGCTTTAGTGCAGAAATGTTTAGAGTCTGAATGTTACTACAAAATGCAAATGAATGTTACTTCTATCTTTCATGTACCCATGGATATATCACCTGTTTTATTCTGCATTTTCCCAAAGAATCTAAATGGAAAAAAAAAAGGAGCAGGGAGAAAAGGGAAAAAAGAGAGCATTTTTATTGCCCTTTCTTTTATTTATAGCAATTAGAAAAATATAAACCCTCTTAGTGGAGCTGTGTGCTTACTTCAACAATAACAAGCTGACTATGAAATTGAGTTATAATCCCCAGTGACCAGAGATAAATCCTGGTTGGGACCAAGAGTTGGTGGTATTAGTAAAGGAAAATAGGCAGCTCAAACCTTGAGACCCACAGAGGAAAACAAAGGGGTGAAACAGACATGGACTGATAAGTTCCTTGGAACTTACTGACAGTAGGAACAGGCTCCATCCTCAAAAATCTCTCTACCTTATTTTTCTTTCACCCTCAGAGACTGAATCCTGTTAGAAAGGTGCTATTGTTGGTCACTTTTCAACCATTTCTCTTCACTGGTCACACAATGCTAGAGATGATACCATAAATACTACAGGAAAAAAACAGCAAATTCTTAACTTATCCCAGTTCCAAAGTTGATCCCTAGATCCCATTCTTTACCATGTTCATTAGATCTCCACCCTACTCAGATAATTTCCCACTCCTACCGTCTGGAATATGGGATAAGGGAATCGTCAAACCCTACTACCAAGGATACTGAAGAGTATGCTCCTGGTATTCTAAAATGGAACTGTGAATGTGTTTTAAAAGAAATAGTATACATAATATTCAAATTCATTCTATAAGATTCTTCAGGTATGTCATACTAAAAACTTTGCACTGAACTGGAAACCAATCAGATATAACATTGTTTATTTGGGAAGATATGTTTTGAACTCTAATAAACTTGAAAATTTGCAGAATATAACCCATTTATAAGTTTTGGACTGACTATAATGGATTTCTGTATTTCTACACAAAGAACTTTAAAAAATATTTGCTGTTTTTTTATTGGTTAAGTCATGCAGAAAACATTAATGCATGTTCAGGTTAACATTTGTGTCACACTTCATTCTAGCACTAATGTAAAGGCAATGACAGGGTATTTGGGAAAAACTGAGAGCATACACTATTGTTTTATCCTTCACTGCATGCAGGATGATGATTTAACACTGAATCAATACAGTTCAAGCACTGAGAATTCTTTTCTGTCAAATTACCAAATAATAAACAGTTTAACTTTGACCTTCATACTGACAATTTCAGCATGCAACTAGTCACTTTGTGATAGTAACAGTAAGTAAATAATTTTTCCATCAACTAAAAAAGCAGAGAGGCACTGTTTGAAGAAATCTTTTCTAAGTCGCTTTAGTATCAATTGTAAACATCCATTATAATGAAAAGAGCATGAGTGATATCTATTTTTGATGATAATCAGTATGGATGTCATCCTGCTACACAGGGTGTCCCCAAAGCCTTTGAGACACCCTGTATTACTTTAATAAAGGTTCACAGGCTTCTCTCAAGAGCTTTAAATAAAAATGAAAACTGGCAAGATCACATTTCTTCAAACCATTAAAGCTCCTTGCCATAAGCAGTTATTAACAACAAGCATGGCAAGAACTGATATGATCATAGTTTAGGTATTAAAAAGTTTCAAATGTGCAAAGTTGTGATAAATGAAGATTCACATGTCAGTGATCAATCATCTTTCTATATAATATATTGATGTTCTCTCTTGGAATCGGATAGTTAAGATCATGTTAAAATTGTTAGCCTTATTTGCTTTCTACAAAAACCATATACACGAAGAAACTAAGCACCATTTGAAGATGATGGCAATGATGACTCCCTGAAAACTGTTGAATTCTCTCTGCCTCACTATTTGTACTAAACTTTAAGACAACAATGAAAAAATTATGATTAGAAAATAAATGTCTTGAGATGTGATTACTCTAATAAAGGAGAAAAGAGATTTGGAAATTAAAGTTCATGGTTACATGCTAATATTCCAATTAAAAATATTGAAAAATGGATTATTTAAAAATCTAAAGTCGAAGGGGCAGCTAGGTGGCGCAGTGAGTAGAATACCAACCTTGGAGTCAGGAGGACCCAAGTTAAAATCTAGCCTCAGACACTTAACACTAGCTGTGTTTACCTTGTGCAAGTCACTTAACCCCAACTGCCCTGCCTTCACCCCTCCAAAAAGAAAAGGAAAAAAAAATTTAAAGTAGACTCTTACTTTTCTCTTTCTTCAATCTCTTTTTGCCTTTCCAGTTCCCGCTGTCTTTGGCGTTCCTCCCTTTGGCGTTTTACTACTTTCTCATAATCATTAGGAAACATGGGGTCATATTCATCAGCTAATGGAATCAAAACTTCTCCTGCAGAAAATCCACTAGGCACAGGATCCTAAAGAAGAGTCAAAATTCCAAAGTAAGCTACCGGAATCATATTATGTAACTGTCACCATCCATAATATTCTGTAAATATAGCATTTTCTTGGTAACCCACCAGAAAAAAAGGGAAAAAGGGGAAAAAAAGTTTAAATCTCTCAAACTTCTTGTTAGAGGAGGTAGCATGATGAAAAGTAAATTGAACTTGCATTCAAAAACCTGGGATTGCATCCTGGCTCTGCCACTAAATTATGCTACTTCGCTCTCCCCCACAAATCATTTCATCTCTCTAGGTCCATTTACTCATTTGTAAAACGACAGAGTTCTACTAGATGATTCCTGAATTCCCCACAAGCTCCAAAATGCTGTATTTCTAACTCATAAATTACTCAATCACTGCCTGGGTAACACAGTGAATAACTTTACCATAACATGCCAAAATTAATTTAATGTAAAGGAAACAATTCTACTTAAAAAAAAAAAATCCTACATCCCTTCCAAAAAAGGTTATAAGTCTCATATAGATGGATGTGATTCCCACCACATCTAAAGCCAATTATGTCCTCTAATTTTTGAGGTCTGGTGATCAAATTTGGTATGGGGAAGCTTGTTTCTTCTTTTCTACATGTTTAGAAACTGAAACCATTATTTAAGGTGAAGCTTATTCATCCAATACTACATAAGATGGGAATGAAACAGCAATAGGCAAGGCTAACTAGAAAATAAAATATAAAAAAATAATACTTTAAGGTTGAGACTCCATTTCATAGTATGATTCCTAGAAACCCTTTGTAAATTTTTCTTCCAGTACAAAATTTTAGATTTGTCATAATAAGGATTTCCCCTCAAAAGGACCCCAAATGGTTTTTACTAATAATTATTCTTTACTAATATTTTTCATTGAAAGTAGAATGGAAGTTAGGGTCCTCAAAAGCTTAATTCACTTACTATGACCCTGCAAAAACAAAATGATTTTGATACCAGAAGTTAAGCTTGTTTTCGTTTGCTACTTGTGATAGATACTTTGTGGGGAAAGTTAATATAGGGCTATTTCAAAAGGTATATTTACAATGGTTATCATAACGATATAAGATGATGTGGATTCAATCACATGCCTAAATCTAATTCATATTCTTTATCGATGACTATTCAAATTAACATTTTTATACCACTGGCAAATTCATCAGTTTTCTTACACTACATAAAAGTAATCAGAAAAACTAGAAAATTCCTTAACCTGTAAAATGCAATGTCCCTAAAGGTGTTAATTATATATTTAAGTGAATTTAAAAGACCTAAAAACATAAATTCTATTTCTATATACAGATATGTATATATGTACATATATACATACACACATATGCATACGTATCTTTTCAGCTATCATTACAGTAGGGAAGAAAGTATGATCAAACAATTTACATACTATTATCAAAGGTAACTTGGCTATGTGTAGACAAGCTAAAAGTGCTAGTGTCAAGGTCAATGTTAAAATATTTTTTATCATTTCAAAATCTGACAGAAAATAATTCTCAGTGTCTGAACTGAGTTGATTTAGTGTTAAATGTGCATCCTAAATACACTAAAGAAAAGCAATAAGGACTAAAGGTGTTTTAATTGAAACAAAAAACAAAATGCAAATACCACAGCTCATAAAATATCAACTACTGAACATCAGTTACCATATTAGTGTAACAGTGGTCAGCTATGCTGATGGTTTAGAAAGATTCTGAATATAAAAGAGCTTTCCAGGTGACCTTGTATATATCACAAATTTACTTTTACATGCCTTGGGTTTTTCATATGAAAAAGTGTGAATAATAATGATTGTTTTAAAGAAATGTTAATGAAGTCAACAATAACTTTAAAAAAAGTTAATGATGACTTCAAGGACTTGGAAAAAAAAAAGGAATGGGGTAAAAGCCAGCCTACAAAGAAAATGCAAAATTTTATTGAAATAAGAAAAAAATTCCACAAGCAAGTGAAGTGTGGACTATTTGGTGTTTCTCCCTATGTCTTACCTTTAAGGTCTTACCTTTAAGCCTGCTGCTACATGTGGCGGGGTATCTACAATCTGCCGGTCATCTGAAGAGCTTCCGCGTTTCAGATCAATCACTGGAGCAAGGACTGTACTTTGTTTTGTCCTCTGGCTCTAAAATCAAAAGACAGATATAGTGAAAAGTGTATTGAAATTCCAAATTCAAGTTCTTACCAATTAAAACAATTAGCTTTTGTTTCTGCAATAGTAATCCTTTTGCACTCCAGAAAAACAATTTCAAAATATTGACAATTTATCAGCAATTCTTGATTTATTAGGATTTTTATTCTTATCACAAAAATAACCAGTAATAATCTACCTGAACACAAAGATTTAGTTTGACCTAATAATTAAAAAACACAACTAGAAGCTTCTAGAGAACATCGCTAAGTTCAAGTTTTAGTTCCATTAGGGATAACGATCACCCTTCTTCTTGCCTTTGATCTTTGTCCTTTATTTTTTTCATCCATGAATAAAATGGAAATTTTATATATCTCTTTGGAAGTTCTCCACACTTTTGCAATCTTTCAAACTCACAAACTGTGGCAATTTTCATTCAATTATGTTCTCAATGTCTTTAAATTATACAAAGAGCCCTAGAAATACGCTGATATTGTGGAAAGAACACTGGAATGGGAATCTAGTCTTGAGGGCAGGATCTAAATGGGGTAAACCACTATATGTCTAAGCCTCAGTTTTCACATCTGTAAAAAAAAAGATTTTCACTAAATACCTCAAAGGACTTTTGTGATAAAAGAACTTTACTAAATTGCAAAATACTAAATAAATGAGAGCTAATCAACAGAAAGATAAATGCATTATTCCAATCCAATACATTAAATATGTTACACATATTTAAATATGACCAAATAACAAATAAAATCTTTTAAAATATGGTAAAAAAAAAACAATGGTATCAAACTCAAATAGGAATTGATCCCAGCAGGCAAAATATTGACTTAGAAAACTACAAATTAACATCATATACGCTGTATTGTTTTATTTATTTTGTTAAACATTTCTCAATTACATTTTCATCTGATTCAGGTGCACGTGAGAGTTTTGTGGCTGCGAGTTTGACACCTCTGGTCAAGAACATCTTGGTTATATGCCACAATGCTTAAAATAGTCACACAGATTTTTTTTGCCACTAAAATGACATGATTTTTATATAGCTAGTTTTAGCTAATAAAATAACTTTATTGATGTAAATAAAACAAACCATATTTCTATAGAAGAACTCAACCTTAGGAGTCCACCAGAAAAGACTAAAAAAAAATTTTCACATTCAACATAGCAGATTTCAACATTAACATTTTTTAATAGTTACAGTGATATATGTCCATCTTCCTCTTCTGAGTATATTACCAAACTTTTCTTTCATCTGTAACTTCTATTGAACTAAGACTGGTTCATTATGCAGGAAATTAAATTTTCATGTAGTATCAAAAATGTTTCAATTACTAAATTTTAGTAAGAAGGTAATCATTTGCAAAGTAAAATGACTCCAAGTAAAATTTACTTTAAAAGTAAAATAACTTCATGAAACTGATCTGAGAGGATACTAGGGGATTCATAGAATCAGAGCTTAAAGTAACATTAGAGTTCACACAATCTAATACCTTACTCAGTGAATAAATTCCCTTTACAAAATCCCTGACAAAAAATCTATCAGAATCTGCTCAAATACTTTCAAAGACACTGGATTAATTGGGCTGTGAAACTGCCCATTCCATTTCTAAATATTTCTGTAACTACTAGGGAATTCCTCCAAATTTTCAGCCCAAATCTGCCTATCTCAAACTTCTACCAATTGTCAAATATTAAGACACTTACTAAACATCTGTAAGTCCTTCAAACACTGCTCATTTAAAAAAAAATTAAATAGAAATTTTAGAGTAAGATTTTTTCTGCTCAAAAAAATTGTAAGACTATAGTTTTGAAAATCAGAACAAATCTGAACTCAACTACCTACCTTATAACTACTGAATTCAACTACATACCTTATAAAGCAGTTAAAAGAAAATCCAAGTAGATTTGGTTAAACAATTTTTTTTTTCCAAAAATGAATTTTTAAGCAGATATATTTGATGCTTAGGTTAAAAACAAAACCATCTCCAGTTGCCATCAAATTACATAAAAATAAGCAACCACCAAACTGGATCTTCTACTTGTTAAAAATTGTTGATGATGATCATATAGTAAAGGAATAAGGAAAGTTAGATCCTGAATATATGGGGAGCATAATGTCAATATAAGATGCAGAGTAATGGAACTACTATCAAATCAGTCAACAAGCATCTATTAAACATCTACTGTCTGACAGGCAATGAATAGGAATGTAAAGTCAAAACTGAAAAAGTTCCTGCTATAAAGGAGCTTATAGTCAAAGGGAAAACAACATGAATATAATATACAAACTGAATTCAGGGTAACCTTGGAGAAGGTACTAGCAGCTGGGAGGATGAAGAAAACCTCATAGAGAAGTGATGAAATGAGTTTTGAAGGAAACAAGGGATCCCAAGAAACAGGGGTAAGAGGGAAAAGTATTCCAGTCACCCTTATATCAGAAATAAAGCAATTTTTTTCTTCTTGGTTCAAAGCAAATAGCTTCTACTTAAGGAATCCTGCTGACAGTGCTAGCTGTCTTTCCATTGCCTCATACCACCACATGTTCCAAAATCATAGTAGGGGCTGGGGAAGTAAATTAGTTCTGGACTTGACTTCAACTACACTTTAGTCCTAGACTCACACCTACAAATACATAAACCACTAAGTCTCCCACCAGCGCAATTACAAAGGAAGAAAATATCTGGCTACAGTCAAACCATCTGTGACCCTGACAGGTAACCAGCCCTATGCTGTAGATGTCTGACTTCTTCCCAGTTATTACCTTTACCTTTGCTTGGGTTAAAGCTGCCTTCTTGACCTGCAGCTGGGACTGCAGCAGTTTGAAATTTTTGGACCAGCCTTCTGTTTTTGAATCACTGGTCTCCACTCCCAGGTCATCATACAAGGACATCTTTTCTTCTTTTTAAAGCTAAAGGACAAGAGGAGGAAATGGAAGTTAAAAGACAGCATATATATATATGAATATTGGGCAGAGAGCAGTTAAGTTTCCAGATTGTTAGATCTTAACAAACTGGCAATCATAGTTCCAATGCTAATATATCTTAGAATCAATAAATATAAGCTTCTGGAACTAAGAGGAACATCAGAGATCTAGCTTACGGACTAGGAAAGAGTGACCCAGTGAGGCCAAGTGATTTGTCCAAGATCACATGGTCTATGAAGTCCAGAGAGGTCAAAGTCCAGGTTATCCCAATACTAGTTCTGTGCTCTTTCTCCTACACCATGCAGTCTCCTCTGTATGTCATTTTTGAAAATCCCTTTAGATTATTCCATGCTTATTGTTCATGGAAAATTTGTGATGAGTGATTCATAAGTGAATTTTTCTTGTTCCAAGGCATACAGGTATAAAGCTAAATTCTGAATTCAACTGTCAAACATCTAAACACTTGTGTCTCAAATTTTATTTTTACTGCAATGTTAAAAATCAAGACAACTCCTCCCTTAGTCTCTGTCACAGAGGCTGTACAATAATGCTTAAACATGAAGCTCAAACAGAAACCCACCAAGCATTAGAACATAAGCTCTTTGAGAGTGGGGACTGATTGATTCATTCTTTGTTTTTTAATCCTCAACATCAAGCACAAAATTAAATGCTTACTAAATGACTGAATTGTAGATGTCAAGGGAGCCCCAACGTTAAAAAAGAAATTGTGTTTCAAAGTTTGTTGGAGTTTAGGACACATTTAAATGTATTATAATGGTGGTTAAAATCCAAGGTTCAACTCACAAATGTGCATAAGGTAGCACTAATACTTGCAGTCAAAGCTCTGTGTCAGGGACCATGTGTTATAGAAGAGAAAAAAAAGAAAATTATCTCTCTTCTTGGATGCAGTCTAACATAAGAAAAATTCTGAAAATAAACTGAAGTTTTGTCTTTTGAATTTTTTCACTTGTCTTTCTCTACATTATTCCCAATCTCTTACTGTTCCTCTCCCTTAGACCTCTTAAAGCCCATGTGATACCTAACATCCACCACTGGGGCATCCTGCTCAGGCCTACTTTGCCCTGGACCCACTCCTCAAATGTTCCACAGTTCTATTTTCTCTCTTTATCTATTTTCTCTCTTCTCTCTTCTTGTTACTCCCCTTCCCCACAAAAACTCTTCCTCTTCCAGTAGTACAGCTGTTTTAGATATAGAATAGTCCTCTAATCTTCCCAAAAGGTCTTTTACATTTTTTTTGAAGCCCACATATTTGTCCAACCTCTACTAAGGGCCTATATAGTTGCCAAAAGCTACACAGCCTTGTAAAGGTCTGACTGATGGAAAGAAGGTTTGATTAGGAATTGGTTAATAATTATTATAGGTGTTCAAAGACCTGCCTAAGTTTGGACAGGCTCCTCAGGCTAGACAACAGGGATTCACTTCTTAGCCATGGCCACAGCAATTCGGGGCAACAATTTACTATAGGTGTTACTAACCCCACGGTTTTCAGAATCCCAGGAGGTCCATGAACTTGGGAGGTGAAAAAATTACATCTTTATTTGCACTAACCTCTTACTGAAATTTAGCATTTTCTTCACTTGTGAACGTTAAGAAGTAAACCACAGTAATATTAGTCATATATGTAACTTTGCTATCAATAGAAATGAGAGAAATTTTCATGTCACATTACAAGTGACAACCAACTGGATGTCAAATCTGACACAGATGTTATCTTGTCAAAGACCATCCTAGATTCTAATGTTCTTATTATTAAAAGGAAAAATTCAACTTTAATTTGCTTATATTTTAAATGTATTGTTTTGTTGCTTAATGTGTTAAAAGCACATATATTACTGTATCATAAATTTGGGTTTTTAATATTCCAAGAACTATTTCAATATAATATTTCCTTAGTAATCCTCTATATTTTAATTTACGCATTTAAAAATGTTATTGTTAAAAGTGGACTATAAGCTTCACCAGACTGCCAAAAAGGCCCAAGAAACAAAAATGGTCAGTAATTCCATGTCTATTAAGACAGAAGTTTGGCAAAGTACCTTTGGTAGAGGGTGTACTCACAAAATGATTGATCTGCCAAACAAAGTGAGATAAATATGGTCAGGTAGTGTGGAAAAGAAGTTTTGATGGGGAGTGGAGAAGAAGGAAGAGGAGGAGAAAGTTATTAGCTTTACATGTGAATATATATCCCTAAAGGAACCTCTTTCTGCTATATATATTTTCTACTTCTCAATACATTCTCTAAAAACCTCTAACGGAAGCATTAGCAAGGTTCCCAAAATTGTAGATTCACGAGAAGCCATTGCCTTTTTTAAGCTTGGGGTTTCTTAGTAGTTTGAGAATTACTATAGTTTATGTTTAGATTAGAGCTCTGTAACAGTGTGCCAATGAAGAAGATATTACAGAATAGTTTTAACATGGGAAAATTCCTGTAGTTTCAACTTTAGGCACAAGCAATGTTTTTAATTCAAAAAATGTAATAAAATAAGTAATGACCGACATTGGTCTTGAATCACTGAACCAATATCAAAGAACTAGCAGATTCTTGTTTGATGTTAATTTCTTGTACCTATCCTAAGCACAAGGCCGATCTCCCTACTCTGCTCTTTTTCTAACCCTAAACACATTTTCCAAAAGCCTCAGGTGATTCTGATTAGCCTTCCTGAACTATTTCTCAAGAAGCAGGTAACATTTTAGTGTTTGTCTCATTTACGTATCGTTCCTTTCATCTTCTGTATATTTTTTAAAAACATGAGTTCATTCATATGAACACATAGGCTAAGGGTAGTTTTTCTCTCCTAAACTATCGTAACCTCTAATTATCACATGTTTACTCTCTCCCAAGTTTCCTGTTGCTTCTATTTCTTCTGGCTGGTCAGAGTCAAGTACAGAAAAACAATTCACTTCATAGCTTTTACCTTCTCAAAGCTGAAATCATCCACAGGATAAGAAACTAATAAATCTTCTAATTTTAGCAGAGACAGACCTATTACCCCTCTTATAACTATATCCTTCCTATTCTGTGATCTGTGTCAGGACTTGCGGTGCAGGGGTATGAAAGCCATCTTTGAGTACTGTAAGCTGTCATGTAGGAGGAGAACGAGACAGAGTTTCAAAGAAGTAAATGGAGGTTTGAAGTGAAAAAATAGTCCCCACCCCAGCAACTGGAATCATCTAAGGGCAGAATGGATAGCCTCAGGAGGTGGTAGGTCACGTATCATCGCAGATCTTCAGGCACAGACTGGATGACCATTTGTTGGGAATAGTATAAAAGCCATTCAGTTATAGGTTGGACTTGGTCATTTCTGGGGTTTCATCCAAGACTGCTTTTGCGAACTCATCATCCATTTTCTCTACTTGACTGAGCATTCTGAAATATATTCTCATAATGATATTTGTTTTTCCTATTCCCAAATGCTTCTTACCATTCTTCACTTAAGTTTAAGGTGTATACACAGCTGTATATGTTCTGGATATGTAATGCTAATCTGTCTAATCTAGTTTTTTAAGCACAGTTCCTGGCACAGAGTAAGAACAATATTAATAAATGCTCACCAATTAAATGATATAGAATAAGGTTTATTTCTTCCTCTCAAGACTCATAATTAAATTAGAATTTCTATCCCACCAAGTCTCAATGAAACTTAGAAGAATCCAATTATTTCCTTGTATTAAAACAATTTTACTTTATCAACTATACTATATAGCAACATGACACATAAATCTCTGAGAATATGAATAACATTTCTATCTCTTTTTTCATGGGGGGGGTGCATGTATTACTGAGTAGTTCTAATGCTACTTTTAGGTCACATTTTTATTATGTTATAAGAAGTGCTCCCCCATATGCCAAATTTAAGAGTTCTAAGTGTACCTTTTTCCTTTTCTCTATTTTTCATTTCCAGCACTCTCTCTGCATCAGACTGGCAAGTCTCCTGGAGAATACATTCTTACCTGTTCTCACAAGATTCGCAAAATAGAGAACCTCGGATTTGTAAGAGATCTCTGAGTTAATCTAGTTCAACCCACAGGCCTATAATCACAAGCGATATAGGGCAAGAACCTTAAGGTATTAAATAACCAAATGATCTTCATCTGACATAATAGAAATAAACATCTTCACACACTTGAGGTTAAAACAAGCAAACCAGTAATTCTTAAAGCCTAGGAGGAAAAGAATAAAAGGAGAACTTTAGAAATCCAGTAGCTCTTTTCCACAACCTTCAGTCCATGAACTATGTACAAAAGTAAATTAACAAGAAGCTTTGCAGTATTTTACCTGTGAGTTCTATTCCACCATTTTACTTAAAGATGGTTCTATGAACAAGTCAGTTTGATCTATCTCAATACTTTTCAAACTCCTGGATTCTTTTTTTTTTAATTCAAAAAAATTTATTTATTTTACTTTTCAACATTTACTTCCATAAGATTTTCAGTTACAAATTTTCTCCTCATTTCTCTCCCCTTCTCCCCCCAAGATAAGGTAAAACTCCTGGCTTCTTTCTGGCTAAACTATAAGCTCCTTGAGATCAGGGACTAGATGCTAGCACCCACACGTGCTTTTGTCTGGCACTTGGTAAATGCTTGTTGAGTTCTGAAATAACTTAAAAAAAAAAAGGATAAGGCAAATACAATTAAATCTTAACTACACACCTCTAACAGCAAGGGGGAAAACCTATAAATGGTCTACTAATAAATAAGAAATCTACATCTCAGTTTGGAAAGTATCCAAAGTCAAATTTTTATCTAAGGACCTTCTGTCATTAAGCAGCTCTTTCTTTCTGTATATACTGTAAAAGGTCCATTTTCTTGAACCTAAAAAATAAAATCTTACAGAGAAAAAATAAAAATAATGTCCATAAAATATACAGCTACATGATACACATGCTATTTCATGTTTAATAATTAATAATTTCTTAAACTGAAGACAGACATTGTATAGTAACAGCAATATTATTTTAAGAACTAAGCAAATACATTATTCTGTCTATTATAAATACCCAAACTAACTATAAAGAGATCATAAAGAGAAAGATGATATCTGCATCTAGAGAAAGAACTGATAAATAGAAGTAGGTACAGAATTTTACACACACACACACACACACACCCCTCTATTCGTGTCTAATGGTAGCCATCTTGGGGGGGAAGGGGAAAAAAAGAAATTTATGTAATTTTCCTATATATTTGAAAATTGTGCATAGTAGATTTGTAGCTTTATGTACAATCATCTTTTTATTTTACTATATTATTATGGAAATGTTTTATTTCATAGATTAAAAATAAAATAAACTGAAAACAGAAATTTCTTGCACCTCCTGGCATCCCTGCATTTGTTGCATTTAAAAACAAAAAAATTTTAAACCCACTGCTTTAATGCTTTCAGTTTACTTAAACTCAGTGACAGCACTACTACCAAAATAACAGGATAAGATAGCTAGCACATTGAAAAAAGATTTTTTTTTAAAAGCAACTCAGCAAACCAAACAGCAAAGAGACTGTATCTGATAATAAAATAATCCACACTCACAGTCTACTTCCTCTAAAATGACATAAGGGAAGTACATTTTCTTAACTCTTCTACAAGACCAACGTTGGTCATTATAATCACACAGGATTCATTTTAATTGTTCTTTCCTTTCCACTGTAGTACTTGTGCATACTGTTTTCCTGGTTCTACTTAATTTTCTCAATTTATGTCTTCCTGAGTTTCTCTGAATAACTGACATTTGTTAATAATAATAGCTAGCATTTACATAGTATTTTAATATTTATAAGCACTTTATATGTGGTTATCCCTTGGTCTTCACAACAGCCCTGCAAGGTAGGTACTACCTTATTCCCATTTTACATATGAGAAAACTGAAGCCAAAAGAGGTTAGGTGACTTGGCCAGGGTCACACAGCTAGTAAACATCTGAGATGGGATTTGACCAAAGGTCTTTCAGAATCCAAATCCAGCACTCTATGAACCAGGACACCTAACGGCTTATGTTAACAAGTGTTACACAATAGTGATATTACATTACATTAACGTACATCAATCTATTTATCTATTTTCAACTGACAGGCACCTAATTACAATCCTTTGCTACCACAAAAAGCAATGTTAGGAACATTTATTCTCTATGAGACCTTCTGTTTTTTATTTCCTTGGGGCCTAGTAGTGCTATCTGCAGGTAAAAAGGTGTGGATATCTTGCCACTATTTTTAAAGCCATAAATCCAAAGAGGTCTCCAGAATGACTGACCCAATTAGTGGCATCACTAAGAGTATTTTAGTGTGCCTGTCTTTGGTGAGTGCCAACTGTTAGGAAATCATACATATCTGTGCAGCTCCCACGCTCTACAGCTCATTCATCACACCTCCTCCCTTACCCCAAGTCTTCTATTCTCCAGGCTTAACATTCCTACTTCCTTCAACTAATCCTCACATGGCACTCCACTGGAGACTGTCTTTTAGGTTGATGCTTAGTCTTCCTGAGACTTGGGCACAAGGTCCCAAATCCATCCCATTGAACTATCATTCCTGAGATTTTTTTCACGTACTTCGATGAATGTAGGCATACTACATGGCATTTCCCTTACCTACCAACCCAAAAACTGTTTTAAAAAAATTAGTCTCATCTGACATGTTCTTGAAGAAACCACACTGACTTTCTGAGATTACTTCTCCCTTATTGAGAAATCCACCCTCCTTAACATGTTCTAGAATTGTGTCAGGAATCAAATTCAAGCCACTGGCTGAGACCTTGCAGAGTCCATTCCCTCCCCCCTTTTGACAATCAGAATGCCCTACAGGCATCTCAAAAACCACCATGTCCAAACTCATTTTTCCCTCCCACACTCAACCCTTTCCCAAAGACACAACCACCTCTCCGGTCATCTGAGTTCAAAACCTTGGCATCATCGTCCCCTCTCCTTTCTCATTCACCTCATACATCTGGTCAGTTATCCACTTTGTCTTTTCTACTACTAAAACATTTCCCCCCTTTTCTACACTCACACAGAAATCGCCCAGTTTAGGCCCTCATCACCTGTTGGCTGAATTATTCTAACAGCCTCCTAACTACAGTTTCCCTGCCTCAAGACACTCCTGACTCCAAACCATCCTTTACTCTGCTCATCAAATGAGGTATATGTAAATCAACTTGGCACAGTGCCTGGCACATGGCAAGGCACCTAATAAATGTATGTTCCCTTCTCTCCTTCAAGCCTAGGTCCAGCAACGTCACTACCTTGGTTCCTACTTACTGGCTGCTAAATGAAACTAGAGAAAATTACCAAACTGTGCTGAGTCTACTACAAATTAACTACATAATCTCAACTGGAATCCCACGGAAACAAGGGCAACCCTTTTATATCCCAATCACAGAAGCAGCTTTTCCAAACTTTTTCATCATTCTGAAGGCCCCCCAGCATTGCTTTGAACCTTCTTCCTTTCTTAGTCCAGGGGCAAGGTTCTCAGTCTAGGAGTCACCTCTCCCCATAGCCAATCTGTTGCCAAATCCTGCCATCTATACCTATGCAGCACCTCTGGAACAGGCCTCCTCTGCTCCTACACTGACACCCCTCTCACACCTGGACTCCTGCAATAGCCGGCTGGCAAGGTTCCCTGACTCAAAGTCTTTCTCCACATTCCAGTCTAGCCTCTACTCAGCTATCAAACTGATCTTCCATAAGCCTGGCTATGTCAACTCCCTCTTCACTGAAATCCAGTGGCTCCCTATTACTCCCAGGATAAAATAAAAAAGCCTCTGTTTGGCTTTTAAAGCCCTCTGTAATTTGGTCCCTTCCTGCCTTTCCTGTCCTCCTGTAATTTACCTGCCATCTCCCTCCCTGCCCTCACCCCCCCAAAGTTAACCCACAGCGAAGTGACACTAGCTTCTTCCTTGTTGTTCCTCAAACAAGACCCTCCATGTTTCTGTATTCCTAAATCATAGTACTGTCCCTGGCACACACAAGACATTTAATAAATGCCTGTTGTGGGGGCGGCTAGGTGGCACAGTGAATAGAGCACCGGCCCTGGAGTCAGGAGAACCTGAGTCCAAATCCGGTCTCAGACACTTACCACAAAAACTAGCCGTGTGACCCTGGGCAAGTCACTTAACCCCAATTGCCCTCCAAAAAAACCCCAACACTGAATGAATGAATGCCTCTTGATTAACTTCTTAAATCCTGCAGAACGGTCTGTCCTCCTGGAAGTTTAAGACATCAGTGTAGAGTGGCCGCTAAGCAAGAGTATCAATCCATTCTTACAGTACTCTAAGACGTAATTATTTGGTAATTCAAAATCATCAAGGTGAGCTAATTGTTGTGTAACTTCTTCCCTATTTATCTTTGATCATCTCCCTATTGGTCATTTTTGTTGCTTTCCTTTCTGATCCAAACATCATTTTCCTTAGTAGAGAAAACAAAACAAAACAAAACAAAACAAAAAAGAGCCGGCAGCTCTCCTTTCCGTGGGTGGCTATCACTTCATTTACCCTGAGCACCAGGTACTTTTTTGATCCTCTCCCCTTTTGCTGCTGCTGTTCTTACCTTTCTTTGCCTATCTTCTCTCATCCTGAGCTTCAGCACACCTGACACTTTTTAAAGGCCCACCTCTGACTTCGGTATCTTTCTGCTACCAGCCCATGTAGATATCTTCCACGTGTCTTAGTTCTCTGCAGATACATACATGCCGGTCTCTTTGGGTAATTCCCTCCCTTCCTTCTCACCACAAGTATTTTTTTGAGTTTTCACAATTCATTCTTTCTTGCTTCTGATAGCTTCTAGGCAGACTTTTCTGGTAAAATTTTAGTCTACGGGATCCTACCCTTCCTTTCTCAGAAAACTTTGAAATCAACTCTCCCCAAAACAAGTGTAGGTGCTGAACTATGCCCAGCTTTCCTCACCTAATCTATCATAAATACGAAAATGGAGTTGTCACTTTGTCCGAGACTCCCATCAGTCACCCCAGCAACCAATTCTTTTCACTAGTGCCTTCACTTTTTGAACAATGCAATAGTCACTTTCGTCCCCCACCAATTCTGTAACATGCCTCTTCAGCAGGCTAGTGATCTGTGCCTGAAAAGAAGGGTCTCTGAAAGGGAAAAGGGGGAGAAAGAGGAGGAAGAGGAAGGCAGAGTGAGAAAGGTAAAGAAAGGACAGAGGAAGAGGGTCAGGAAGGGGAGCAGGGAGTTCAGAGACGGGACAGGGGCAGCAGAAGAGGGTGAGGGGGGTAGGGGCCTCTACCCTCTGAAGGGTATAAAGGGGGAGTAGCAAGAAGTGGGTTTGGGGGAAATAGCAGAAAAGGGATCAGAGAAAAAGAGGAAAGGGTAGCAGGGAAGGGGCTGGGAGGGGGATAAAGGAAGGGGAGAAGGGGGGTGAGGGGAGGGTGGCAGGCAGGGGGCCACAGGAAGGCTGTAGGAAGGAGTGGGGGCCGGATAAAGACGGAGCGGGGTAATGGGAGGGTAGTAAGAAGGGGGTGGGTAAGAGACGGGGAGAAGCAAAGAGGGGATGAGGGGAAGTAACAAGCAGGGGTAACAGGAGAGTAGTAATAAGAGGGCTGAGGGAGGGGATTACAGGAAAAAGCCTAAAAGCACAGTACTCCTTGCTCTTAGAAGAATGGAAAGGGGGGCCAAGGAGGGATCAGGAAGGAGAAGCGGGTGAGGTTGTGAAAGCGGGGCGGGATGAGAGGGTCGCGGAGAAGGGGCCAAGAGCTGAGCGCTCCTTATTCTTAGAAGAGAGGGAAGGAAAGGAAGGAGAGCAGAGAGACGGGAGGGGCCAGCAAAGACCTCGAAGGAGACCCAAGCGTCCGAAGACAGGTGTCTGGAGCCTGGGAGGTCTCGGCCCGAAGCCCCCGGCCAGTCTCCCTCGGCCCTCCGCAGCGCGGCCTAGAGCCGGCCCGAGCCTGGGGCAGGGGGCCGGGGGCCGGGGGCCGGGGGCGGGGGGCCGGCGTTCTCGCTCGGGCCAGGCCTGCGTGGGCCTCGGGGAAGAGGGGCGGGGGTCGGTTGGGGAGGCCGTGCGCAGGGCTGGAGGGGGTTACTCACCCGGGGTGGCCGGCTGACTTTCCCCATGGGCCGGGGCAGCAGCGGCGGCGGAGCTGGAGACGGCCCGGGCTGCGGAGCCGAAGTGCGCAAGCTCTGCACCTCCACCAACCGCGTAGGGGGTAGAGCGGTCCCGGAAGCGAGGCGGGACAAGGATTTTTAACGCACACAGCGTAAGCGTCAGGAGACGCTAAAGCCGCGGTCCGTACGAATCTCTGCGCCAAGCGCGTAGGGGAGCCCCGGCTCGCGGTCGGCTGCAGAGAGAGAGGGACTAGGGCAGGCGGGAGGAGCAGGCGTCTGGTTGTCTGGCGACATCTATCGGTCGGAGGCCAGGAGCACTTCTCACTCCCTCCTCTCCTTCCCTCTCTCCCGTTCCAACCTAGGACTGGGTTCTGAGCTTTGGGAAGGGACCCTCTGGCGATCTCTGTCCCCAGCTGCGCCCGGCACGTGTTCAGCAAGCCCTTACGATCCCAGACATAAAACTGGACGGCACCTGACCTCCTTCCTACTACCCTCCCTCTGGCCTCTTTCCTTCTCTCTGATGACTTTAGAAGTCACCTCATCCAACACCCCTATTTCCCAGATGAGGAAACTGAGTCCATGACTTGCATAGGGTCACACAGGTAGTAAGTGTGTGAGGCAGGATTTGAACCTAGGTCTTTATGACTCATTTGAGGAGGATGGTGCTGAAGGAAACAGAATGCATTTTCAACTTGTAAGGACGAGCAAAAACCCCATTGCCATTCACTGGTCACGCCCTCACCTTTCCTATTTATATAAGCAATGGCTTTCCTTGAGACCAGTTTTTGGCTGCCTTCTTTTCTTAAGGTGACTTGTCATCCACAGTAAGATCAGTCCACATTTCAACCAGTTTTTTTTTTTTTTTTTTTTGCAGATCTGCAGCAGGAGGGAGGAGCTATGAGACAGAATCAACCTCCAGGCAGCAGGGGGCGCTGTGGGACGCAGTGAAGGAAAGGAGACAGTCTAGCTCCTTCAGTGGGGGCGGAGCCTCAGCTCCCCCAGCCTCCATCTCCTCCCTAAGGGGCGGGGCTTCCACGACCTGTTTTCCTTCTCCTGGATACCCTCGCCTTTCTCTCTTGTCCCCTGTAGTTTTCCTTCATGATTTTTTGAAGTGGAGCCCTGGGAAACCAGGCTTTGGTAAAGCCCAATGGGGTTCAAATGGAGCTACTTGACCACGCCTTAATCCCAAATCCCTCTGGCTCTCACTGATTGGTCAATAACAGGTCCACGCCCACGCCTCTCTTGGTCCTCCTTTGGGCTCTGATGGATCGATGGATCGCAGCAATGGTTCTCGTTTTGTTCAGAATCTCCTCAGGTCTCCCCTCCCTGACTGATTCTTTCGAGAAGGCAATCTAGGCCATCTTTGGCCTCAATTCTTACCTAGCCTTTCATTACTGATCGGGCATTGCCTCAGATAAACACATGTAGGAAAGACCTAAAAAGGCCAAGGATTCCCTTTGCATCAGGGCCATCTCCAGCCTTCTGCACCTGTGTCCTGCTGCTGGGCTACAATGTCCCTGAGGAGACAGTGAGGCTGACTTTGCCCAGCCCTGCCTCACTTAAATCCCAGTTCACTTGCAAGTGAAGACATCACCCTTCTGATATCATCTGTCCTCTTCCAGAACACAGGACGAACAACAACAGTTTCTCCTGTTCAACTCACGCCTTTCACCATTAATAATAGCTTGAGTTGGCTTAAAAGTTTGCTGCTTTTCTCACAGAATTCTTGTGAGACAGGTAGTATAAATATTATAGTCTCTGTTTCATAGGTGAGGAACCCAAGCCCAAAGAGGAGACTAGTAAATGTTCCCCGAGTTCTACGTTTTATAGGTGATATAGACTCTAGAAAATATAGATAGGTGACCAATCTGAGAGAAGGCACTAGCTGCTGGGAAGACTGGTGAGAGCCTTCTGGAATAGATGGGATTTAAAAGTCTTGGAAGAGGCTAGGAAAGCTAAGAATCTTAAGCAAAGGGGGAAAGTGTTTCAGGCTAGTGGAAAGTCATTAGGAGATGGAGACTCCTGTTCCAGGAACAAGTAGGCCAGAAGAGTGGATGGAGGGGAATAAAATTTAAAAGGAAGAGGTCAGCTTAGGAAAAAGCTTTAATTGCTAGATGAGAGGACTTTGTATTTGATACAGGAGGCAATAGAGATCCACTGGAATTTTTCATTTATTTATTTAATTTTTGGAGGAGGGGAGACAGGGGAATTGTGGTTAAGTGACTTGCCCAAGGTCACACATTTAGTAAGTGTTAAGTGTCTGAGGCTGGATTTGAACTCAGGTCCTCCTGGCTCCAGGGCTGTTGCTCTATTCACTGAGCCACCTAGCGTCCCCAGTGGAATTTTTTGAGTAGGAGGGTGATCAGACCTCTACTTTAGAAAAATCATCTTGGCAACTTGGAAGATGGATTGAAGGGATTACAAATTTGAGGCAGGGACCTCAGTTAGAAAACATCCAGTTAAGAGATGTTCAAAAGACAGATGGTGTCTGTTCAAAAGACACCCAGTGTCCAGTCCTAGTTTCTCTCAGGAGGAGGAAAAGGGGAACTCTTGGCAAATGGTCTCAAATTTTTCAGTGACAGGGAAAGATAGGATAGTCAGAAGGTTTGGAACAGCTGCTTTAACAATGAGATAGTAACTTGATTAAAGAGTAAAAGATTGCTTTGCTGTATTGAAAAGGAGCTATTAGCCCCAAAGTTCAGTCCCTAGGCATACAGTCTGTTGGGGCAAAACAGAAAAGGATTCCCCTGCTCCCTAGCTCCCTGCCTCCCTCAACTTAACCTGTGCCCATATTTGTTTTTCCAAAGAATCTAAGTAGAATAACGACTGGAACTTTTGTTTTTGTTCTTACTAAATTTCTGCAGTTCAACATACTTGTATTAGGTAATGGGGATACATTGACAAAAAGAAATAGGTTGTGCCTTTCAACAGCTTACAGGGGTTGGAGCAAGAAAGGGTATATACTACAGATAAGTGAAAATACAAATATATACAAAAAGCCCAACGTGACTTCAAGATGGAGGAAATACTAACAACTAGGAAAATAAGGAAAGGCCTCCCCTTGTAAGAAGTGACTTTTGAGCTGAGTCTGAAGGAAGATGAGAGGCAGACTTGAGGGAGAGTATTACAGTATGGGGTGGGGGAGAGTCTTTACAAAGGCACAGAAGCAGCAGCTGGAACATCCTATTACAGAGAATCTGTGAAGGGGAATATATGGAATCAGCCTGAAAGACAGATTTGAGCCAGATATTGAAGGGCCTTACCTGCAGAACAAAGGTGTTTGTTTTTTATCCTCCTAGGGGCAGTAGGGAGCTCCTTCAGCTTCTTCAGCCTATCAGTGACTTGCGTAGGTCTGTGCTTTAAGAATATCAATTTGGCCTCTAAGTGGAGGATGGATTGGAGAAGTGAGAGACTGAAGGGCAAGAAACCAATTAAGAAGCTATTTATTGTCAAATGGCCAGAAGTAATGAGGCTTGAACTTGGACAGTTGTTATATGAATAGAGACCAACAGAATGGAGAGCTATGTACCAACAGGAAATTACACCTTCAGGAAACTTACCTGAAAACTAGGTTTATTACAAAAGCAATGAGCATGCATGGGGAAATGGAAGCTGGAGCAGAATTCTTGCAGAAGTTTATTTTTATAATAGCAGGATAAAGGGAGGAGGGGATGCCAGAAAGGAGTGTGACACCAGAGGGGTAATCGTGCAGCAAAGGTGGGGGGAAAAAAGACAAGACCACACCCCACAGGGAGGAGCAAGGCCAAGGCAAAAGCCACTTTCTTTTCCCTTGGGAACAGCTAGACTATGAAGATAGGAGCGTCTGCTTATCTGCAAAGGACCCCAGATGCATGTGTTGTTGTAGCCTGCCACAGACTGGCTCACCCCTGTCTTGCCTCCCGATGACACACAGGGAGTCCAGCTTGGGGGTGAAACAACAAATTATGTCAGCTTCATTCTTGACACAATCAAGGCTTCCTGCATGCTCTGGGTATTTCAGGAAAATATGGCAACTCAAAAAGACAAGTTCAGGAGACCCCTTAACAGCCCTTAACACATGGTAGAGGCAGACTCAGTAAGACCTTTTAGAAATGGGGAAGGAGAGAGAGGGAGAGCAGTTGTGAACTTGGGTGACTGGAAGGATACTCCTCTTCCTTCCAGTGACACTGACCTCCTTGGTGTCCTTCGAACAACTCACTGCATCTCTGGACTCTGGGCATCTTCACTGACAATCCCCCATGCCTGGAATTCTCTCCTTTCTCATCTCTACCTGCTGGTTTCTTCAGCTTCCTTCAAGTACTTGCTAAAATCCCACTTTCTATAAGAAAACTTTCCAGATTCCCCTTAATGCAAGTGTCTTTCATTATCTTCCATAATCTGTTAACATCATTCGATCTTGTTCGTGTCTTGTGTGTACACGCCTGTTTGCAGGTGGTCTTCTCCATTATACCGCGTAAGTAAGTACCCGAGAAGCAGGAATTTCTTGTGCTTTTTTTGAATCCCTAATGCTTAGGAAAGCACCTGGCACATAGTAGGTGCTTCATAAATATTTACTGACCCACTGCTGTAGTGCCCTTAGTAAAAATTAGGAGAGGCGTTGGTTGGGGAAAGGCTAATTATTTCTGTTTTGGACACGTTGAGTTTGGGAGGACTATGAGATATACACACACAGAGATGTCTAGCAGGCATTTGGTAATTCCAACCTAGGGGTCAGAAGAGATGAGGGCTATGTGTGTAGATTTGGGAATCATCTGCATAGAGAAAGGATAGGGAAATCCGGGTAGCTAATTACATCATCAAGAGTCTGGCTCTCAACACATTTATTAATGTCAGGCACTGAGAATATAAAGAAAGGCCAAAAAAAACAAAAAGGTCCTTGCCCTCCAGGAGTGTGCATTCTGATTCTCAAAAGACAGATGGTAGAGAAAAGAAGGCCTAAGACGGAGACTTTGCCCATAGAGTGGGTGGCTTGGATGACATTCCTTCAGAAACTTAAAAGGATCATCCAGACAGATAAAAAGAGAACCAGGAGAGAGCATCGTTATTAAAAGTCAGGGAAGAGGGGCGGCTAGGTGGCACAGTGAGTAAAGCGCTGGCCCCGGAGGCAGGAGGACCCGAGTTCGGTTCTGGCCTCAGACACCTAACACCCACACACACAAAAAACTAGCCACGTAACCTTGGGCAAATCACTTAACACCAATTGCCCTCCAAAAAAAAGGCCAAAAATAAAATTAAAAAAATAAAGCCCAGGGAAGATAAGAGTATTTCAGAGGGATATTTATTTATAGTTACCATTTTAATATCAAATAATTAATAAAATTAATATCAAATTAATTATAATAATGCTTAATCTTATTTTATATTAAATACCAAAATAATATAAATAATATCAACATAATTAATATAACAAAATAAATAAGCATACATATATTAAAATAAATGTTATATAAATATTTTGTATATTTTGAGAGAGAGAGGAAGAAAAAAAGAGAGATCAAAAAGGATAAGGAGTGATAAGAGATTTTTGTGGGTAGGAGATCATCGATGACCTTGGAGAGAGTAGCTTCAATCTGGTGCTGAGGTCAGAAGTCCAATTGCAGTGGGTTAAGAAGTGAGCTGGGGGAGCAGCCAGGTGGCACAGTGAGTAAGGGCGCCGGCCCTGGAGTCAGGAGACCTGGGATTGGTTCGGGCCTCAGATACTTCACACACACACACACACACACACACACACACACACACAAACTGGCTGTGTAACCTTGAGCAAGTTACTTAACCCCAATTGCTTAAAACAAAACAACAAAAACTGAATGTAATCCTTGTTGGGGCGGCTAGGTGGCACAGTGAATAGAGCACCGGCCCAGGAGTCAGGAGGACCTGAGTTCAAATCTAGCCTCAGACACTTAACACAAAAACTAGCTGTGTGACCTTAGGCAAGTCACTTAACCCCAATTGCACTCCAAAAAGCAAAAAATAAAGCTAAAAGGAGTCACTTAACTTTATAAAAAAAAAAAAAAGTGAGTTGGAAGTGAGAAAGAGGAGTCAACAACTGCAGACAACTTTTCCAAGGAATTTGTCTATAAAAGGGAGAAAAGCTGGGGACCATAACACAAGGAGATGCTAGGGTCAAGTGAGTTCTTTTAAGTCAAAAATCTCTTGATACTTCTTCCAGTGACATATTCTACTTCTCTTGATACGGTGACCAGAACTAGCCTTATCAGGAGACAAAGGTATTGGTTGCTGCTACCTACCTGGTAAAATTTGAAAGGTATAGGTTTGGGGGTGATGATCACCCTATTCCCTCTATTCTACCACATTCCATGTAATTCCACTATTAGAAATTTCAGGTAATGGCATCTGCTGTTAATATGCAGATACACTTGATTAATGATATACTAAATTTTTTTCAGTCATCCAACACCTTAGCATGAATTGTTTCTATTGTCTTTCCAAATGAGAGTCAGAGATCAGCAGATTTGGAGTGAGTGGGGCAGAGGGGAGAGATCAGGAGTGGAAAGAGAGGTCCAAACTTGTAGTATTGACTGGTGAGGCTACCTAGAGGAGATAGAAGGGAGATAGGAGATACTAGAAGGGATGGGAGATTTTGGGGGGAGTTGGGGGGAGAAGAGAGAAGAAAATCATGAATGCAACAGTGAAGTATAGAAAGGGGAAGTGATAGGTCTCTGAAAACAAACTACCTATTTCCCATTTTTTTCCAACTTGAAAAAAGTCCCTGGCTCTCTCTTTTCTTCTTGAAGAGCACTTAAATAGATGATAGGGCCAGAGTCCCTCCCTTTTTAAAGGCCCAATGAGTCATCTGTTCATTCCGCTCAGTGGTCAATAATGAGAAGCTTCTTAATCTCAAAGTGAAAGACCTTAAACTCTGAGTCACACATGGCCAGAAGGAGTAGGCCTCATCATTCCCAAAGTACCAGACCTCCTTAGCACTGGGTCATGCATATGTAGTTGGCTAGAAGCAGGGAGGGATGCTCTATGCATGCACTATTCAACTTCCTTGTTACACTACAATTTGATCTTTTACTCACTCATTATTTAGGATATTGTTTTGTAATTTCCTCAGTAGAGAATTAAGGTATGACCAGTAGTACAGAACCAAATGTTTTAGGTTTACACAGTCCAGGTTCCATTTGGGGGTAGCTTCTCCCTAATATATATTCTCTTTGACTAATGCCTCCAGATAGCTTTTCTTTGGCTATATCAGAATTAGCTAGTGGTTAAGTTTGTACAGGAAAGATAAAGGACCTTCAGTTCCTTTGCAAGCACTCAGACCAACAATACATCAAATATAGGACAGGTTTTATTTGACTGGACAGGAAACAGCAAAAGCACAGAATACTTACACCCAAGTCCAGAAACAGATGAACAGTTAAACAGTGCAAAACAACCCTCCTCCCCTCTCCATTTTCTATAAGGACTGACCCACATTTGAAGAAATCCCAAACAGGTAAAACACATGGGATTGCCAAAGTTGACTTCTCTTACTTGGTTAGCCCCACTTCCCTCAAGTAACTACATAGCTCTTCAGACTTATGATATTACATTGGGGTACCCTCTTTAATCACTACTTCCAGGAAATTTTCTTCATCATTTCCTGAAACATGGTATTCAGATTCTTTCTCTCTATAGAGAGATAAGTTAATTCTCAGCAAGCTTTATCCTTTATATATTCCAGAGAAAATTCATTGATTTATTAAGATTTTCCACTGACCCTTGGAGCCGTCAAAAATCATGTTTGTCTTTTTTCTGTTCATTGATTCTGTATCCATTTTATTAGATGATGGGTTTTCTTTCATTTAGCACATAGCACTTCTAATCTACTTTGAAGATTTTTACTGTAAATCCATTTTTGCTTCTGGGTATCTTGTTGGCATTATTGTTTTGGGTCTTTTTGTGCTACATATTTTTTTTAGTTGCTCTTTTCATTTGTCTATGAGATTCTTCCTCTGCATATTTCTTTTTTTCCCTCTGTTTGGCTGTTTATTTTATTTGGCACATTTGGTGCTATTTTGAAGTGATGAAATACGAACTGGTCTTAATTTTTACTACTCACTCAGGCATCTTGTAATTATCTCTTCCATGTGACTGTTTTCTATTTAGCAGTGAGGTATAGCATGAAGGGATGGTCCTGTTGCCCAGTAAGGCCTTTTTTAAGGATTTAAGAAGTCTAAACAGCAATGAAGGAATAGGCAAATAGCTAGAGATTGGGACTGATCAATTGGGCAAATTCCTGAAAGAAAAGGGGAAGAGGATCCAAGGTGTATGTTAGAAGAGCAGAAAAGGGGCCAATTCATCCTATGACACTAGATTAAGGAGACAAGAGGTCGAAATTGTAAGTAAGGTGGATTTTTGTTATTCTTTCTTAGAATTTAATTTTCCAGGATCCATGGCCATAACAAAATTTATTTCTCAGATTCACGACTTGTAAACATCTCCACCATGATTGTACAGCATTATATAAAGAAAAATAATATAAACATTTATGCTTAAATTGTAAATATCCATTGCAATTGCACAGTGAGATATAATGGTGAGATAATGTAAACTTGTGAGGCTATTGCTGGCAAAATGCCTTCTTTGTCTGTTGCCCTCTAAAGCAAGAGGGCACTGGTCAGTGAGTGGGGAACTCTGAGGGTTGAATGCACAAGCTGGAATGCTGTGTGTGCCTTGATCAGTCCCCATCAAGACTTGGGGGTAATTTGTGTTTGCCTCAACCATCCACCATTAAGGCTTAAAGGGATTTAGGGGAGTGCACAAGCTGTGCCTATCCTGATTGACTCTAAGGAGATGTAGGGGTAGTTGCCCCTCTCCCCCCAATGGTAGCCCCTCTGAGAAGGGTGATTAGGGAATGCCGTAGCGATTGGTGCTTGCATTATCAGCAAACCTCTTGTGAGAAGACTAGACTAGAATAAAATAAGATTATTAACCCCTCTGAAGATGTCTTTCTGTCCTTCCTATCCGACCAGTTCAAGAGTGAACCTGTATTGGTAGTCTTCCCATGTGTTATCTGTCTTAACAGAAAAACACAGAGTTTTTGAGATGTTGGAGAATGTTGAGTTTATAATCTGTGGCCTTAATCTGCAAAATAGGAGTTGGGGTCATCTGCTGAGAGAGATGAGAGGTACCATAAAGGTCTATGTAGAAAAGGGGAAGTTTAATAGATGATTTGGGGAGAGTGGTAGGTATTCAAACAGAGAGGAACAAAAGAATGATTATGGCCGATCAATGACAATTTCATATTTCAAGTGTGTCTGCTGACTGTTCAGATGGTACTTATAATTCATTGTTCACTAACAAGAGTTTCCCTCCAGCCTATGTCCTCTATTTAGGAGGAACATTAATGGTGTGCTTTTTCAAGATGAATATAGTGTTACTATATATTTTTTTAAAAATCACCTAAGTCCATAATTTTTATAAAATATAGTTTAATTTTCCCTTTCCATTACTGATCTCATATGTGTAAGTACAAACACATCAATACAGGTGAATCAGAAAAGAGCTAAGAAATGTATAAAAGGAAAGTCTAAATCAGGCCTGCACCCTGTTGGTATTCAGCATGATATGACCAAGGGTTCTGTGAGAGAATGTTGACCCAAGTAACACTTTCCTCTTGAAAATATTAAAAATGCAGTCATGTATCAAAAATATCTATTTACATGTGGCAATATTGGGGTATGAAAATAGGATTAATTTTCTTTTTTTCTGCTTCAAAAGTCCCTAATTTTTCTTTAGTCTAGGGGTAGTCCATGCTGTCAGACCAGCATTTGGAGACAAAAATATGTCTACAGTGTATGTCAAACCCCAAATTAGTTTAGTAAACACTGTTCTAAAAGAAAGATTGAGTAAGTCAGTTGCCCCTTACATTGTTGACATCTCTAATTGGCAAGGTGTACAAAAGCTTATCCCAGGCAAAAGTTTCAACAGGCTTTCTTCCTGAGGCCAAAATTTGCTGGGACTCAATTTCCTACAAGAAATTTCTTCCAAAGGTTATATCAATATGTGGCCAAGTTGTTTCTTAATTCCTAGGACATATGTAGACTTTTATCAGAAAATGTGTCCCATAAGATATCTTATAGAATATCCATTATTTTAATGGTAGCACAGTGAAAGTTTAACTCAGAACCACCAGATAAAAATTTACACTATATAAAGGAGTCACAACTGCCTTTCTAGCATCATACCTGGCTTGGTCCATTAAATATCCAATGAAAAAACAAAACACTATCCATAAAAAGCAGTCTCTAGTGTCTACTTAATATCTGTTTGCCAAATGGCTTTTTTTGGGGGGTGGGCAAGAAGTTGTTTCTAGGAGCCCACCCATGCTAACTTAGAAGATAAACCTGATCTTCACTTCTGGATGATAATTGTCACCTATGTTGAAAGTTTGTCTCTAGATCATGACACAACCACAACTGAAACACGTGCTCTAAAAATTAGTTTTTAAGCTTATTTACATGCCCGTATCACATATACACACCTTGTGAAAACCATGACCAAATCTGAATTTGTTTTTGCTTCCATTACTGTGAATACCACATAATTTATAGAATTCTTAAGATTTTCCTTTAACTTCTTTTGTTCATCAAAGTATCTGTTTTAAGGTCACTTTTTTTTTTTGCATTTTTCTTTTTTGTCCCCCCAATTACTTTTAAGCAAATCAAGTACACTACTAAAAGATGTGGTCCATCTTAAATCGGACTTGTTCATCTATCCTGTAAAAAGCAAAGGTCTGATAATTTTCAAATGGCTTAAACTTCTATAATTTTAGATAGACTTTTACAAAAAAACTGGTACATGAATAGTTATGCATTTATAGTCTGACTTTGTATCACATGAGGTCTATTCTACAGTTAACAATGCTTCACGGAACTGTTATTCACAGGTAAATAATATGAAGTCTTCTTTTGGCCCACCTGAATAGCATAATCCCTTCATACAATACACTGAATTCTGACCCCAGTGTTTGAGTCTTGTGTGTTATAATGACAAAGGTGACCTTGAAGATCATCTTTTCTGTCCCATTTCTTTTTTCTGATGAAGAAACTGAGGCTCTCAGTGGCTTGCCTCAGGTCACAGCCAAATTAACTGCAGAGCCAGTACCAGAACTCAGATTTCCTGACTTTTTCTTCTCTAATATACAGCACAATATAACATAGTATATTGTTTTCCACCAAAATATAACATGGACATCATTTGCGATAGGAAAAAAATAATAAATTTTAAGTCATATAAATATCCTACTTTTTTTTAAGCAGGAACATATAGTTAAATACAGCTTTCCAGAAAAATCCCCCTACCAGCAGTGATAAAACAGTATCATACTTTGCATCATTGAAGCAAACGCTTCTGGTTACAGAGCCAGAGGACCCATGGGAGGGCTATCCTGTGCAAGACTGGAGGACATAGTATGGGATCAACTAGTAAGAGGCCACTAAGTGGCAAAGTGGACAGAGTTCGGGATCTGGATTGAATTAGACCTGAGTTTGAGTTGATCCTCAGACACTTACTTGTTATGTGACCCCAGACAAGTCACTTAATCTCTCTTAGCCTTACTTTCCTCATCTGTTAAATGGGGACAAAAATAGCACCTATTTCCCAGGGCTGTTGTGAAGATAAAATGAGATATTTGTAAAGTGCTTTGCAAACCTTAAAACATTATATAAATACTAGCTATTATTATTAATAATTACTCCATAAAACAACTGGTATTTTCCCAAATTGACTATATGAAAACCTATATTTTTGAAGGAGGAAAAGTTTTGTGGCAGGTAGGTAAAGCAGGGATCTGCGACACCTGAAAATCCTGCCTCCTGTTCTGGCACCACGAGCCTTTCAATCTTGACCTAATGGAATCCAGCCATGCCCTACCTGGGCTCACTAGTTTTGAGGTAAGCATTGGAGCCCTGGATAAACACCCCAGGCAGATGGGATCCTTTGACCCACCTTCAGTCTTAACAATATAGGTCAGGTTGATCCAGACCAAACCCATGCTTTTCTGTGTCTGAAAATTGGTTGGGCCCTTCCCAGGTTTTCAAGATCCAGAACTAGTAACACATACCAGGATCATGTAAACAGCAGTATGTTTTTCTAAGTAATCTGTGCTAACTTGTCCTCTCCCTCACAGCAATGATGTCTTTTATATTTCAAGAGAACTTTTATTTAGTCTATATTGTTACTCATAAACTTACTCTACTCCATAGCTCTTCTTAAAACAATTGAAATTTGGAGCCTACATAAGAGCATAAATTCCACTCTGTGTCTACTCATTAGCCTAGTTAGGGCAAGGCTCTGTTTCTGCCAGTTTGTGGGGAAGTTACTTTCCACAATATCCTTCTCAAAGGCTACAGATGTGCCCCTAAACATTTCTCCTTAATTAAATAATTAATATTTAATAATTAAGTGATCCTAGTAATAACATATTCCATTGCATGAACCTCTGATTTCATCTGGGTAGGGATCTCCCTCTTCCAATCAATGTTGATTAATTATTTAATTACTTCCAGTAAAGGCACTCTCTTTGTCAAGGCTTATCAGCAACTGCTCTGAAACTTTTAATTTTAAGTCTTAGAGAGTTGCCTGGGACATGGAGAAATTAAGTGACTTGCTCAGGGTGACACAGATATTATGTTTCATTGGTGGGACTTGACTTCATGTCACTTTGATTCCAAAGCCAACTCCATTTAGTATGCCACACTGTCTCTATGTTACACATTTTTGTTAAACTTGAGTTTCTTATTCATCTTCAATGTCGAAAAATGGTACTTTTTTTTTGTATTACTCTGAAGAGAAAGAGTGACAATTTATCCCCATGAATATAAGGAAGACAGTGACCAGTCCCTGGATTGGTTAGTGAGGCCTGCTCCTTTCTCAACATGGAAAGCCATAAATAACTACTTTCTATACAAATATTTTTCAAAAGATGACTTGTTTAGCATGTAACCTGGGGCAAGTTACTTAATTTTTTTTTTTTGCTTTTTAGAGGGGGGAAGGCAGAGAAATTGGGGTTAAGTGACTTGCCCAAGGTCATATGGCTAGTAAGTATTAAGTGTCTGATGGTGGATTTGAACTCAGGTCCTCCTGACTCCAGGGCCAGCGCTCTATTCACTGTGCCACCCAGCTACCCCCAAGTTACTACATCTTAATCTTTCTGGCTCTCACTTTCTTTATCTACATAAAGAGAAGGGGTCACTAAGATGCCTTCCAGCTCTAAAATTCATGTAATTCAATGCCCAAAGCTGACAGTAGAAATACTAAGTAAAGCAGAGTCTATTGATTTACCTATAGAAAGAAATCAATAGCCTGGCTTTAAGGCACCTTAAAAAGGCTCTTTAAAAAAACCGTACCTGTGAATAAAACATCAAATTTCTCCATACTTTTCACGAGCTTTGATTAAGAAGCAATTTCACTCAGAGGCACAGGATTCCAAACTAGAAGGGACCTCAGAAACTAGCTAGCTTTAAGCCTGTCATTTTAAAGATGAGGAAAATGAGATTTAGAGAGATGAAGTGATTTGCCTAAAGTCACACTGACAGTAATTAAAGAACTGGATGTAAAATTCAGATTCTCCAATTCTCAATCTTGTGTTCTTTGCACTCTCCTCCTCTGAGTCTAATTCAGAGTGCCAGATTCAGCCTCCATCTCTTTACATTTTGTGGTACTCACCTTGTCCTTATAGCCTACAAACCCCATCATCAATTAAGAGCTACACACTCAAGTATTGAAAACATATCAAATAACACAAGCTTGCTGTTATCAATGATCCAAAAAAGAAAAGTACATTATATAATTAATCCCATGAACTCAAATATCACACACAAAAAAAAACAAGTAATATCATACAAGGAACGCAGATACTTAATACAATGCACATTTCAGGGGGATGAGGGATAAGAACATTTTAGCATAAAATAGCTAAACCATGGATATAAGCAATCTCATTCTATAAAGCATTAGTAATAAATTCTGAGGTTTTCCAATGGTGGAAAAACTGCAGCTTTTCATCTATTCCTTCATCAGCAAGTTGCAATTTAGTACAAATCAGCAGGTCAGTAACTTAAATGAAAGATAAAAATAGGATTAATACAGTACTGAAGAATATACAGTTGTATATGAAACACTTTTATACACTACTCATTTGTAGAGAATGACAAGAGCTAGAGTGTCCACTGGATGTCACTAAAGTCAGCTGGGTCCCCCAGACCTCCTTCTGCTTCTAAATAATTCATGAAGGCAGCCATGGCAGTGTCATCATTTTCACACATTGCATCAAAATCCAGCTGCGTGTTGTCACCTAACAAATTTTAAAAGAGACACAGAGTAAATAAGGAGGGTTAATTGGAAACATATGGCAAGAGAAGGTTAAATCTGATTCAACAAGGGGAAGAGATTAGATAAAATGGTGGGGTAGCATTGAACACCAAGAAGACATACTTTTACTATGTATTCTACAAATGGGAAGACAGAAGCATGGTAGAGAACATCTGGATATCTGGGTGAGGATTAATGGTGGGAAGAAACAGAAGTAATGTCATGGTAGGAGTAAAGTACAGAGCACCATCCCGTGAGAAGGAAATGAATGAGGAGTTCCAGAGGCACATTTTAAGGCTAGTGTGATATAGTAGTGGTGGGAGCCATTAGCTATCTGGACAGTAGCTGAAGGTCCCTCTCTGTTAAAAGAGGAAAAGCTGATAGACTCTTCACGTCTCCTTTTGAAAATGGAGATAATTATAAAGTCAACTATTGCTCTGGATCTGATTCTGAAGTAGAAATGAAAAGAACCTAGAGGGGATGTGACTACTCCCATTGTTCATGATGGACAAAGAAAGGAAAGTGAGGTATAAACTGATGTGCTTTCCAAATTTGGGGGAGAATAGACTTCAAAAAGGTCACTGAAAGGATACTGTACATTTCATTAACAAAGATTCTACAAGGGAAATTGACTCAAGAGGTAAGGTATGCTCATAAGAATGAAATTCTGATGACACAAACACAAATTATTCCAATGAGGAAAAAGGAAAGTTTTATTTATGTTTAAAAAATGTTTCTTTTCTGTTATGCACTTGACAAGCATGAACAAACATGATGATTTCCTATTACAAAGAAGAAAAGAAAAAGAAAGCTGTATATCACACTGTGACTATATTAAATTAGTTTTACAAACCTACTTAAGTTTTTGAAAGTGTATATTAAATTAACTGCTCTACTTATTTGTGCCTCCCTGTATCATACTGTACTAGTCTTCAAAATGGGGATGCAAAGTCAAATTGTCTTTCTCTGCATGCTTACTGTTAACTGGAAACACACTTGCTCATTACTTTGCATATTAGTTTAATGGCACACATTCACAAACTCATTGATTGAGTTCTTTCTAGCATGCCACTCTCCACTGTGTATCATTGATATTACACTCAACAATTTATTCATTCAATTCATTCATTTAAAAGGTTAATCTCAGTTTTCAAGAAAAAGTTCTCCTTCACAAAGGTCTACTGGGCCTAAAGCTTTTGCCATGGATAAGGGGTCTTTGTGGAATTAAAATGATCCCCAGGAGCCAAAGACAACTTACTGAGTAGTGGTTCATTGCTGGAGAAAGAAATAATGCCAAGGTTTTGCCCCGAAGGCTCATGGTTTCCTATTTCAGAAGAACATAACTGAATCAGCTCTTTGTTTGGCACCTAGAAAGACAAGAGGAAAAATGAATGGTAAGTAAGCTTTGCAATTAAATGAAATCAAAACCTTGATGGGAGTATAATTGTGGGTAGGTGGATAGGGAAGCAGAAGGGAAGACTGGGGGTGGTTTGAGATTAATATAGAAAGGAACATGAATATTAAATACACCAAATGACAATTACTTCAGGATTAAGACAGGAAGTAATGAGAGAATCAAACATATTATGAACCTACTAAAGTGAAATACTGTTTTAGAGAAAGAAATGGAATGATCAAAAACTTTTCACAATGCTTGGGCACAGAGCACTTATGTTTTCATCTATCCTTACTCTTCATCACCCCAAAAGGAGGGGACAGGGAACTGGAAGTTTCTCACCTTCTTCTCCCTTTGAGACCTAATCAGTCATTACCTGAGGCCTCATCCCCCATCCCACCTTCTCCTTTATACTTTTCCTAAAGGCATTCGTCTGTATTATCTGGGATATCGTAGTATTTAGTACTAAGTGTCTGGCACATGGGCACATAGGTCTATTGGTTGATTAACTGATATTGATTTACTAATGACAGAATGTGATTTGCTCCCTGAAATATTAATTTACTTCTTTTACCTATTCTCCTGTCTTAAAAACACACACACACACACACAAAACCATACTTTTTACTCCTTAAATTTTTTTTTCTTTTTGGAGGGGGAAGGCAGGGTAATTGGGGTTAAGTGACTTGCCCAAAATCACACAGCTAATAAATGTTAAGTGTCTGAGGCTGGAGGCTCAGGTCCTCCTGACTTCAGGGCTGGTGCTCTATTAACTTCGTCACCTAGCTGCCCCTACTTCTTAAATTCTTTAGCCCATTGATACTCTCTTTAATTTCTCGTTTTCTCTCAGATGATGTATAAAGCTTTTTTTTTTTAAAGAAAATCAACAAAAATATTGTTTTATCCCACATTTATGATCTTACTTGTCCCAAGTAAAAAAAAATAATTTTTTTATTTTTTCATTACTGTTTGAAAGTATTTAACTTTCTGCTGTTTGATCAGTCTGTATGCTATAGTTTGCTTTCCTCTGGATTTTTTTTTTGAAGAAATTATTTTAATTCATCCTTTTTACAGAAGTCCAATTTTTTTTTCTGCTTAGGTTCATCTTTACAACTTATTTTCTCTGCCAACTGACTTTTGCTTCTAAGAATATCATATTCTGATATTTCTTTCTTTCTTTTTTGTATTTTTGGAGGGGGGAAGACAGGGCAATTGGGGTTAAGTGACTTGCCCAAGGTCACACAGCTAGTAAGTGTTACATATCTGAGGTAAGATTTGAACTCAGGTCCTCCTGACTCCAGGATTGGTGCTCTATTTACCATGCCACCTAGCTGCCCTTCTCTGATATTCTTTTGGTTTCTTATAAACTCAGTGCTATTCTGATTGTTTGGAGGTTTGGAAACTGAGTATTTTGGAATGTTATTTTTTTTTCTTACTGCCTTACAATTTGTTTTTTGATGTTATAGTTCTGGAATTTGGTTAGAATGGTTCTTAGTGATTAAAATTTTGCGTTTCCATGTTCTGTGGATTTTCTCAATCTGTTCTTTGCCATCTGCCTTCAATATTTCTGGGCAACGTTTCTGTATGACCCCTTGAAATAAGGTTTTCAGATTTTCCTTTTCCCAATTTTTTGCTGGAATATCTATAATTCTTAGAGTAACTGTTTGCATCCTATCATCAAGCTTAATATCTTTGGGTTTGGAGTTTTGTTTTGTTTTTTGAGCTCTCATGTATTCTTTCAATCTTGGTGTTTAAAAACTTTTGTTCTATTACTTTTTCCTCTGCCTTTATATTTTTTATACTCCAAATCTTTCATTCTCTCTCTCTCTCTCTCTCTTTTTTTTTTTTTTGCTTTTTGGAGGGCAATTGGGGTTAAGTGACTTGCCCAAGATCCCACGGCTAGTTTTTGTGTTAAGTGTCTGAGGCCGGATTTGAACTCAGGTCCTCCTGACTCCAGGGCCGGTGCTCTATTCACTGTACCACCTCATTCTCTTTTTTAAAAAGAATCTGCCTGGAAAATGGACTCTGTATTTTGTTCTAATTGACTTACTTCTGATTAGACATAGACTTTTCTCCCTCAAGAATCCCAACTTCTTTTCTTATTTCTTTGATATATTCACATAAACCCCTGATTGCTCTTCTGAACTATTCTGGAGTTTCTTAATTTTCTCCAATGCCATTTCAGAGGCCTTGTGGAACTTGTAATACCTTTCACCTTTCTCAGGAGATTCTGACATAATTTTCCTTTTTTATGAAGTGTTTACATATTAAGATGACTCTTTTCTTCAAATGGTTTGTTCATCTCTCCTCCTTGGAGAGTTTTTGTCTGTCTCCATCAATCATTCTGCAGGTTTTTTCTATGGTATCCTTGCTGCAAATATGCTTCTCTTTCTCCCTTTTGAAAGCTAAGCACTGTTACTTCCCTCTCCCAGCCTTTGCTGCCTCGGTTCTGTTCTCTCAGACCACCAGGGTTGGATAAAGTCTGCATCCCTTAAAGAGTGAGAGTGAACAATTGCTTTAGTGAGTTTCTGAGAGGCTACTGGAGTTGGGATTATTCTCTACCTTTCCCAGTCCTACCTCTGGGGGATGTATCCTCCTCTCTGCAGCTAACCTTCAGTCCCTAGGTTGGTCTTCGGGAGTTGGTCACAGAGGCTTTGTGACCTTCAGAACACTGATGAATTAGGTGCTCAAGGAAGCCTTTACTCTTACTTTTCTCATTTTTCTCAATTTTTCTGTTGGTTTCCTCTCTCTCAATTCTTTTGCAACTACCTTGCTCCTCAACTTGCTGTCTACTTGTCTTGTCCTCTGCTTTATTAAACAATATTAAACAAAACTACATTTCTGATGCCTTCCCTCTTCCCCAGTCTTGTTCCTCAGACTCTATACTCTTCCACAAATGCCTCTTATCCTTCTTGAGTCATGGGATCTCAATGGTTTTGTCTTTGGTTACTGAGAGAGACCACGGACCATCAAGTTATTGATTATTTGCTAGTCTAATTAATAAATTATTAATTACCCAGAAACTCTATTTCTCAGACTTTTCATTCATCTCATGTGAGAAAACTGGGACAGTAACGTACTGTTGGTAGTGTTGTGAACTGATCCAACCATTCTGGAGACCAATTTGGAACTATTCCCAAGGGGCTATGAAACTGTGCACTGATAGGTCTGTATCCCAAGAGATAAAAAAAAAAAGGCAGGGGGAAGGACTTATTTGTACAAAAATATTTATAGCAGTTTTTGTGTAGCTAGGAATTGGAAATCAAGGGGATGCCCAACAAATAGAGAATGACTGAACAAGCTGTGGTATATGATTGTGATGGAATATTATTGAATGAATTGTTGAAAGCAGGATGATTTCAGAGAAACCTGGAAAGACTTATATGAACTAATGCAAAGCAAAGCGAGCAGAATCAGGAGAATATTGCACACAGTAACAGCAATACCGTATAATGAAGAACTATGAACGACTTAGTTATTCTCAGCAATACAATGATCCAAGTCAATCCCAAAGGACTCATGATGAAGCATGCTATTTGCCTCCAGAGAAAGAACTAATATTGTCTGAATACAGACTGAAGCATGATGTTTTACACTTTCTTTTTTCTTTTATTTCTTATTCATTTTATTTTTTCTTTCATTTTCTTTCTTTTTTTGTTTGAATCTTCTTGTACAAAATGATAAATATGGAAATGTTTTACATGATTGCACATGTATAACCTGTATTGGATTGCTTACTGCCTCAGGAAGGAAGAACAGAGGGAAAGAAAGAATTTGGAAGTCAACTTTTAAAAAGAATATTTTTAAAATTGTTTTAATATATGATTGAGGAAAAATAAAATATTACTAAAAAAAAGATAAACATATAGGATGAGAAGGCATTGGTGGCTTGTGACGTACACTGGAGGAAGGGAGCACAACCCTCTGAGAACTCACATATCCACTGAAAAATCAAAGTATGCATACATACTTACATTACTGTAGTTAACTGCTGGAGAACCTCTGATGTTTGTTGGACTTGAATCAGCAAGAGATGGAGAAGAATGTAACCTTGAAAAAGGAATATATAAAGACATTTGTTCTTAGATGACTTTTAGGTGATCTGAAGTCCCAAGTACCTGAGAGACCCTTGCTTAACTCAAAGGCTTGACTAGGACTATTTTATCTTTTTGGCTTGGGAGGGAGGAGTAGACCTAGGCTTCTCATGCTAGGGGTCAAGAGTTAGGGCAGCTCAGGAGAGACCCTTCAAGATTGTAATTCATCGGCATGTTTTTAAGGGTCATCTGTGTGTTCACTCCTCTGAGAAGCTTGCTTCTTTTTCTTGTATCTATTTTTCCTAGTTTAACTTTTATTGATTTTTTTCCTTTTCAATTGGTTTAGGTTGGGATAGGCCCACATGAAAACCAAGGTAGGCATGAATATATGGGAACTTTGAAAAGCTTTGTCTGCTTGTTGAAGTTGCATGATACGTGTATAGGGGTATGTGAAAACTCTAGGCCCATCTCATATGGGAAGTCTGGACTTCAAAAGAGATTAATTTAAGGGAGTGTCTTAGAACTATGCCTAATGATCCCACTAGCTATCAGTGCCTCCTTCCCAAAATTATCTTGTATTTACTTAGAAGTATCCACATTGTTCTCCTTCCTACCATTCTTCCTTCAAGGCAGGGGTTGTTTCATTTTTTAAGTTTTTTATTGCCAGTGTCTAACAGAGTTCTTGGGCAGCCAGGTGGCACAGTGTATAGAACACTGGACTTGGAAACAGGAAGAGACTCATCCTGAGTTCAAATCTGACCTCAGACACTTACTAGCTGTGTGACCCTGGGCAAGTCACTTAACCTTATTTGCCCCCTGTTTCCTCATTTGCAGAATGAACTGGAGAAGGAAATAGCAAACCATTCCAGTATCTGTAACGAAGAATCAGACATGACTGAAAAAAGTGACTGAACAACAACTAGCTTTTTGACTGCCTCATAGGTGACCCCAAGTTTCAGAGTTCTTAAGTTTGAAAGTCTGAGTAATGGCTCTTTCACTGAAAGAAAGAAAGAAAGAAGACAATCTCCCAAGTGGTTCTTAGGGTTGAAGAACTACAGATGACATGGGAAGGGGGCAAAGAGGGTTAGAGATCCAGACCTTGCCTTCTTCCACCATCACAGTGAGGGCTGATGGAAAATTGTTCAGTAGTCCTAAAGAACCTTTGTTTTTTGGTGGAATTCTAGAGCACAGATTTTTATCTGAGTCTATGAAGGCCTGTGTACAAACTATATATATGAGAAAGAGAGAGAGAGAGACACAGAGAGAGAGAGAGACAGAGAGAGAGAGAGAGAGAGAGAGAGAGAGAGAGACAGAGACAGAGACAGAGACAGAGAGAGAGACAGAGACAGAGACAGAGAGAGAGAGAGACAGAGAGAGAGAGACAGAGAGAGAGAGAGACAGAGAGACAGAGAGAGAGACAGAGAGGGAGAGAGAAAGTTCACTGGAATGTCAAAGGGTTGCCTTCATATGAGCTTATGAGCTAATTGAGTAATTTATGTGTTTGGCATCTTGTGGTTGGTTGTAGTGAGTCATTTTTATCTTCTACATTTTCTGTAGGATAAAATTAAGACTGTCCTCCCCATGTACATTGCTCTCCTGAGTACCTGTATAAGAGCTAGGGACCATGATAGTCTTTATTTGGGGAAATCTAAATATATGCTACACCATGAACTTATTAGAGCAGCTAGGTGTCACAGTAGATAGAGTGCTGGGTCTGAAGTCAAGAACCAAGTTCAAATCCAGCCTCAGACACTAGTTGTATGACTCTGGGCTAGTCAGTTAACCCTGTTTGCCTCACTTTCCTCATCTATAAAATGAGCTGTAGAAAGAAATGGCAGACTACTCCAACATCAATACCAAGAAAACTCCAAATGGGGTTACAGAGTCAGACATTATTGAACAATAACAATGAATTTATTATAGAGATTGTCCTGGAGCAACTCTAGGTAGAGGCAAGAAGTCAAAAAGAGATGATTTTTGTTTTTTTGAAAGTCAGCTCTCAGGATATAACTTGATCTGTGTTAGCCATGTCAGTCCAAGCCTTGGAGAGGCCTAGGCCATAGGTTTCATACACTTATAGAAGAATTCACAGAATACATATCCTAGACAATTTGTTCATAAACTGGTAGTCTATAGTAAGGAAAGGATCATTGTTACAAACACATCGTATCTGTGATGACTAACTTGGATAGACTGGGCTCCTCTCAGCAATGCAAGGTTAGAAGACAACTCCAAAAGACTCGGGAAAAGGATATCCACATCTGGAGAAAGAACTACAGAGTCTGAATGCAGACTGAAGCAAAGTACTTGCTCTCTTTTGTGTCTTGTTTTTTGTTTCATTCCTTCTTTCTCACTGTTCACCCCATTGTTTATAATTCTTCTTTACAATTTGATTAATGTTTAATGTGAAGGTATATGTAGAACCTATATCTGATTGCATGCTGCCATGGGAGGAGGGGAAGGGGGAGAAAATTTGGAATTCAAGGGATTATGAAACTGAATGTTGTAAACTAAAAGTAAATAAATACATTTAAATTTTAAAAAGAATAAAAATAACTCATGTGTATATGAAAAAAAGAAAGGGCCATTATGATTATGGTTTTCAAGATCAGACAAAAAAATCAGTCAACAAATATTTATTCAGTACTCATCATACTAAGCACTAGAGATACAAAGTAAAAGCAAAAATAATCCTTGTTCTCAAGGAGTTTACATTTTAATGGAGGAAACAACATACACATAAATAAAGATGCAAATTAGATAGATAAACTTTGAGCAGAAACCATTAGATAGTCATTTCCAACAATAGAGATTGGGGGGGGGGGAATCTCTTGGAAAAAAAACCCAAACTCTTTTTAACTATAAAGTTAGGGATTTTAGAGTCACGATATTATAGAACTTCAGAGTTAGAAGGGTCCTCAGAGGCCATATACTTTCAACTGATAGCAGAACAAAAGTCCCCTTTCCATTGTACCTTGCAAGTTCAGTCTTTGCTTGAAAACATTCAATGAGGAGCAACTCAAGGCTTCCCAAAGTAGGCCCTTTCACTTTTTGGATAGTTGTACTTGTAGACATTCTCTGATTTTGCCAGGAATTGAGGTAAAGCTCACTGGATTATGATCTTTAGTCCCTATCATCTATGCTTTATAGAAAATTTGGATATGTTGCCCTTCTATCTAATCCTGAAGCACCACTCTTATTTTCCACAGTCTCTCAAAGATCAATGGCAGTGGTTCAACATTCATATATCTTTCATATTCTTGCTTCATTGAGGCCCAGTGACTTGAATGATCTTTTTCTTTTTTACTCCCTTCTCATCTATCAATAAATAACTCCAAAAGGTTTTATTAACCACCTACTCTGTGTAGAGAGCGTAGTAAGGGCCATGGGGATACAAAAAAAAAGAAAATTTTTAAAAGGTTTCTGCCTTCAAAGAGCTTACATTCTATTAAGAGAAACAACATGCATACATATAAGTAAATGCAAAATGCATGCAAAGTCAGTACAAAGTAATTTTGAAGAGGGGTTACTAAAAGCTGGGAGGAATCAAGAAAATCCTCATGTAGAAGACAGCACTTGAGCTAACCTGTGTAGGTAGCTGGGGATTTTATGAGGCAGAGGTGAAGAGAGAGAGTACTCTTTAGGCATGGGGGGCAGCCTGTGAAAAGGCAGAGAATGGAGGTGGATTTTCATTTATAGGCCATAGTAAATAGGTCAGTTTAACTGGAAAAGAGTGACTGAAGAGGAATGTTTGATTCACCTAAAAAGGTAGTCTGGGGCAAATCATGAAGGGGTTTAAATACCTGCAGAAAGGTTTGAGTTTAATCCTAGAGACAATAGGGAAACAGTAGGGCTTTTTGAGAAGGGAAGTGACAGGATCAGACTTATGTTTTAAACATGTTACTTTGGCAGCGGTGGTGAGAAATAATTGGAAGGACAAGAGCCCTTAAGTCAGGAGACCATTCAGGAGACTATCAGAATAGTATGTTGTTGTTTGATCATTTTCAGTCCTGTCTTATTTGTGATCCCCCTTTGGGGGGGGTCTTGGCAAAGATACTGGAGTGGTTTGTCATTTTCTTCTCCAACTCATTTTACAAATGAGGAAACTGAGGCAAACAGGGTTCAATGATATGCCCAGGGTCACGCAGCTAGTAAGTATCTGAGGCTGGATTTGAACTTAGGCCTTCTTGACTCCAGGCCTCCTCCAGCACTCTATCCACTCCATAACCTAGTGGAATAGTCTCAAGGGTGGAAGGCTATAACCCCTCTCCACCCCTGGAGTAAATAAGAGCCTGAACTAAGGTCATGGCTATGTGAGTGAAGAACTAGGGACATATTGTGAGAGGCTAGGCAAATGCATGGATATGGGAAATGAGAGCTAGTAAACAGCTGAGGATGACCCCAAGGCCATGAACCTCTGAAACTGGAATGGTGGTGGCTGTCTCCTTGCTTCAAGTCTCCCCCTAGTCTAGTCCATCTTCTACTCAGCTATCAAATTCATCTTCCTAAAGCACAGATGTGACTGTGTCACCCACGTAAAACCTTATTGAAGAAACTCCAATGGCTCCCCATTACTTCTAGGATCAAATATCAGAACCTCTTTTTGGCATTCAAAGGTCTTCTACCTTTCCTGTCTTTCTATACCTCACTCCCCTTTCCTCCTCCTTATTCTTCAATCCAGAGATACTGGTGGTTTTGCTTGTTTGTTCCTCAAACAAGATGTTCCATCTCCAGACTCCGGGCATTTTTCACTAATGGTCCTTCAGGCATGGGATGTTTCTCCTTATCTCCAACTCCTGGCTTCCTCCAAGTCTCAGCTAAAATCTCATGTTCTATGATAAGTCTTTTCTCATACCCTTTAGTGTTAGTGCCTTCCCTCTCTGTTCATTATCTCCAACTTATCTATTATATTGTGTATTCATAGTTTTTGTTGTTTTTTTTTTTCACGTTATCTCCCTCATTAGACTGTGAGCTCTTTGAAAGCAGACTGTCATTTTTACTTTCTTTGCATCCCCATACCTAGGTCTTAAAACACTGCCTGGCACATAGTAGCTCCTTAATAAATGCTTATTGACTGACTTACCAATGCTCTGGACAGAAAGAGAGAAATAAGAGTTTTGGGGGAAAAGAAAATAAGTTCAGTTTTGTGCATATTGAATCTGAAATGCCTATGGAATATCCAATTCATTGTGTTCAGTAGTCAATTACCTAATGGGTGACTGGATTTTTAGGAGAGAAAATAGGGCTGTTTATATAGATCTGTAAGACTTATACATATTTATGTTCACTGAACCCATGGGATCTGATGATATCTCTAGTAAAGAGAATATAGAGAGGCAAGAGAAGATGGACTAACCTTGAGTTATGCCTTTAGATAGAAGGTTTGATATAAATGATGATCCTGCATAAGAGACCAAGAAGTGACCAGACAGATAAAGAAAGAAAAGTCATGAAAATACAAAGAGGAAAGAGTACCTTGGAGGAGAGAATGGTCAATAATGTCCAAGATAGCAGAGGGATTGACAGAAGGACACAGACTAAGAAAAGGCCATTGGAGGTGATGATTAAGATATCATCTGGTAACTTTGGAGAGAACAGTTTCTGTTGAGTGATTAGTTTGGAAGCCACATTGCAAGGGGTTGGGGAATAAGGGAGAGAAAAAGAAATAAAAATAATTAGGGTACAAAGAGTTTTCTCCAGGAGTTTGGCTATGAAGGGCAGAAGAGATAGCATGATAGCTTGAGGGTATGCCAGGGTCAAATGAAAGGCTGTTTTGAGGGTGGGGGAAACCTGGACATATTTGTAGGTGACAGGGAAAGAGTCAGTAGAAAGTGAAAACATACGGATTACATTTTAGTCATATTTGTTCTATCCTTTTGAATCCAAAGATTGTTCTCTTTGGGAGAGGATACTGAAGTTCTGCTTTATCTGTTATCTCTTGATATCCCCTTGAGTAGGTGTCTTTAATCATCTTCTTGTCATAAACATGTCAAAACCAAACAAGTCCTGATGCCCTTTCCATTATCTTTTACTTTCTTCATCAGTCTCAGTTCTTTGTGAGCCTTACCACTCCTGCTATTTTTCTCACAGGATTGTGTCATTTGTAACCTTTCCTCATTGTAGGTTCTTGCTTCCATCTTGTGAACAGGGCTTTTAGAAATCCGAGTTAATTATGACATCCTTGTGCATCCATATTGGTCTCTTTCGACAATTTCTTTTCTTCATTGGTACTGTTTCTCTTTGTGTCTTCAGAATTTGGCTTTGGGTGGAGTCCTATCCCTCCTGAACTGACTTCTCCTGAAGAGAACTTTAGACTATGGAATCTTACCAATCCTTTCTCTAAACACTTTGAAATCTGCCTTCCCAGATCTAGGATGAGTGTCAAGATATGTCTGATATTTCCTCTCAATTTTTATTACAAATCCTGCCAAAAAACAAACAGCTGATAATTTCCTAACCGGATATAATAACAGTTTCATCCTTCCACGAGTAGAGGAGCCAACAAGAAAGGTTTGTTCTTGATCTGATTCTCACCAACAAGGATGTTCTGGTTGCTAGGTTGAGGATCATGAAAACCTGTAGGAAAGTGACCACTTCATCCATTTATCCATCTTCCAACCTCCTCACACAGTCAGGATTCCCTACCCTGCCTCTTTAGATCCTTTTTTCTTCTTCTTATACTAAAGAGTTTATGTTGATTTTATTTATAAGGAAAACATTCTCCTTGATAACCTAGACAGTAGAAGGGCATTCTTTAGTCCCTTTTCATTTTGCTTTTCTTCTAGAGGAACTGCACTTTAGACAGGGATCACAGTTACTTGGTTATGGCAAAAATACAAATATCACACACTATAGCAATTTAATTCATTTTATCCATCTTACTAGAGTACAGAGTAGAAGGTTATTTATTGTCACAAGGATCACAAGAATAGGCAGAAAAATAAGCAACCTAACATAAGAAGTTATCTGTTTTAGTCTATTAATGGCTAAATACTTGTAACATTAATAACTTGTAAGGCTACTACCTTAGTACAATAGAATTTTCAGCAAAGGATTTATATCCCCCCCCAAGAAGTTACCAATATGCCAAATTTTTACTGTAATATTTGATTCCCTGGTTAAGGTTCCAGTTCTTCAAAATGACAAAGAAACTTAAACATTGTTCTATGCCTTGAAGCACTTTAGAACAGCTGAGCAATTACTCTAGAGGGAGAAATAAAATAAGGAAAGAAGCTAAGGATACACAAATAGTCAAGGAAAGTGTTCAATTCATAGCCTGCTTTCCAGATAGTTTATACTGAGCAGCATAATGGTTGGGTGTTCTCCCCTACTGATTGATATCCTGAATTCCTTACCAATACACATTAGCTTCAATTTTAAGATCAATATTGCCACTGCTTCAAACCATCCTGCACGTGGATATCAGATTATTTTCCCTACAACATGGCTTTTACCATGTCATTCCCCCAAAGGGGTGCAAAGCTACAAAGCATAGTAGAAAGAGTCTTGGTTTTGAAATCAGAAGACCTGGTCTTGGATCACATTACCTTTTGGGGCCTTAGTTTCCTCACCTGTAAAATAAAGGGTATAGGCTAACTGATCTCTAAGGTTCTTTCCAGCTTTAACAGTTTATGAGTCTATTAGTTTCCTACAATCTATAAGATAAAGTCCAAATCTGGTAGCTTGGAATTCACCATATTTTGATTTTACCATATTTATTCAGGCCCATCTTCTCCAATCTGTTAATTTTACTGCAGTTAGTTGAGCTGTCTCACAGTGCCCTCATCTCATGCCCAGGCATTCTTTTCCCTAAAAGCCCTACTCCACCTCCTTTCCATTTATTCAAAGCCTGTCTCTCTTGCAAGATCCAGGTCAGCTTCACTTTCCTTAATGAAACCAACCTCACATTGATTTCTCCCCCTTTTCTGACCTCCTGGAGGAAATTTCTGAGTTGGGAAAATTCTAGAGATGACCAAATCCAAACCCTGCCATTTGCAGATGAGAAAACCAAGACTTAGAGAAGTGAATGTCTTGCCCAAAGTCACACAGATTGTTAATTCCATGACCACTACTAGACATCAGATCTCCTAGCTCTCATTTCTCTTACACCATGAGGTATAGCACTCATAGCAAGATACTGTATGAGGACTGAACCAAATAGAGTGAAAAGATGCAAGGGAGTCATGCTCCCAACACTCCCCTCAAAAGTCAACAAATAGAAAAGCTGATGAAAAGGAAAAGGATCCACTAGAAAATCACACAAGAAAATAATATATAACTAATAAAATTTTAAATGAGCAGAGTGCTGAAATATACCGCACATGATTAAATACCTCAAAGTCTAAGTAATGTTACAAAAGTCCTATATCCCCAGGGAGACTGCAAGAAGGGATTGTTTTGTCATAAGAACATGGGACCATAGATGTAGAGCTGCAAGAAATATCAGAATATATTAAGTCTACCTCTGTCATTCTATAGATAAGGCCTAGAGAGACAACTTGCTGAGGGTCACACAAGTAAAGTTATGTTAGTTCTGCATTTCTCTAAGTAGCCAACATAATTCTAAGCCCCCAATTGGCAATTAATAATACTGATTAAAGTAAATAGAATATAGAAGATAAAAATAACATCAACACTTATACAGTATTTTAAGATTTGCAGAGTCTTTAATGTATATTTTTCTATTCAATCCTTAGAACAACTCTGTAATCTAAGTGATACAGTAATTATTATTCCCATTTTAAAGATGCAAAGACGGAGGAGGAGAGAGGCAAAGTGACTTGTCCAGGACTCACACAACTAACAAGTGACCTAGACAGATGGGGAAGCCAGGTTTTCCTGACTCCACACATCACATTCTATCTACCATGGCAAGCTTCCTCCAGAGCAAAGCCACATATCAGAAAGCCACCACACTCATGGTCTCTGCTCTACTATGCACATACATACTTGGATTTTGCATCTATACAGAATTACCTCTGTAAGCCGAGAACTTCATTTTCAATCTCTGTTCCTATACTACCAGCACCAAGGACTGTTCCTGTAGATATCCCAGGCACACTAATAAAGGACTGTCTGGAAGCATCTAAAGCCACAAAAACACAAACAAAAACATGGTGAAATGGTGAGAAGATTTCAGTTACAAGTATGCCATCTTTGTTAATTTTAGTTTAGGTTTTTCTTTATTCAGATGGAATTCCCCTAGCATTCTTTAAAAGTGTTATTCATCTGCCCTAAAATGTGTTTTACCATTGGGTTTTAACCCCAGTTATGATATCACACTTCAATATTTCAAAAGAATAAACAGGAACTGATTATCTAAGGGTTAAATAACAGCAAAATCACTTGTTATCCTTTCCTGCCTGATTACTGGCACCAGTGAACATAGAGTTTAGTGCAGTTATTTCAATATTTTAAATAACTAAGGAGAATAAAGTACTAGTTTTACTCAGTTCATGAACGAGTTAATTATATATGGTGTATGATCATCAGCATCAGTATAGCTAACATTTATATAGTGCTTGCTATGTGCCAGGCAATGTGTTAAGTGCTTTACAATTATTACCTCAATTGATCCCCACAACAGCCCTGGATATAGAGACTATTATTATCCCCATTTTTACAGATGGGGAAATTAAGGCAAACAGATATTTATGACTTGTCCCAGGATCACATAGATAATAAGTCTCAGAGGCTGGATTTGAACTCAGGTCTTTATGGCTCCAGGCTCTGCACTCTATCTACTATACCACCTAAGGTAAAGTGTCATATCTAGACAGCCAGCATAAGACAGACAAGGGTTAACAGCCAGACTGTATGTAATCATCAAGGAGTAAAGTAGGGGGTGCTAGAGTCAGCTTGAGAGCTTGAGGCTCAAGAGAGGCAACTATTAAACTTTCAGTGTGTGTATTCATGTGGGCAAAGACTACAAATTAGAATTTAGTTCATTGTTTTGTTGATTGTCAAGACTTAAGAATGTCAAGGCAAAAATGACAGTGATGCAGGTTAAACTTAAAAGTATGTCGTGTGTACTTTTTTCCCTCTGGAGATCTGGTTAAACATTTGTCAGTACATCCCTGAGTAAGGGATCTGGGCATTAAAAACAAGGCATGGAGACAGCAAATTTGGTCAGAGTGGAGAAACTGAGGTTCTGGGATGCTGGAGTCAAAAGAAAAGAGCAGAAGTTGAGACAAGAACAAAGCACCAATCAGAAAAGGAAACTAAGCCAGCCAAAGTGAGCACATCAATGCTTTACTACGTGCTGTGCTCAATGTTCTCCAGAAAAGCTTCAAAGATATATGAGGAGTGGTTGCACAAGTTTCTCTTTCTTAAAGGAGGTAATGTGCTTGGACACAGGACTGTCATAAGATCATAGATTTTGAGCTGGAAAGCACCCCAAAGATCATCTAGCCCAACCCCTTCATTTTATTTTATTTTATTTAAGCAATTGGGGTTAAGTAACTTGCTCAAGGTTACACAGCCAGTTATTTCTGGGTATGGTGCTAAGTATCTGAGCCCGGATTCAATCCCCAGGTCATCCCAACACTGGGGACAGTGCTCTTACTCACTGTGCTACCTGGCCACCCCAAACCCCTTCATTTTATAAGAGAGGGAATGGGGGACCAGAGAAATGGGCTGACTTGCCTAAGACATCCAAGTTCATAGTTATCAGACCTGGAAATCTAACCCAGGGACCTTCACAGAGAGCTTGAGAGATTTCCCAAGTAACACTGTCTCCTAACACAACTTCTAGCTGAAATACGATTGCTTTGGCAAGGCATTAACTTCAGTACCAGAAGGCACGTAGGTTGTTCATCTTCCCACTGGATATTCCAATCAACCACATGGCCATTCCATTCTAGCATGCTATAACCTTGATTCATTGGGAGCCCAAACACTAAGAATCTTACTGTCTCTTCGAGTTTTTCCTGCCTGGATCCCTATCTCCCCATAAATGCAAGATTGCCTTTCCTTGGGCTACCTTTTAGTGATTCCCCCAAAATCAAGGATCAAAATCTTAGGGACATGACAACATGCCATCTGTATCTCCTAAAACAAACCAACCTTGTGGTCACAGATGGTCCCAAGAGGATCCTGACATATGCACAGAGTGGGTAAGATTAGTAAAACATATCAATTTGAATATTTCAGGAAAATGCTACCACTGCCTTCTTCTTACCAAATTACCTCACATTTACATATTTGCACAGGAGCAAAATTGTCTCTCTTGATAGACGATGAATTTATTGAGGGCAGGGACTTCTACATTTTTTTCTTTGCATCCCCGTCCCCTACTAACATAGTGCCCTCAATTTTTTTTTCTTCAAACCAGACTGACAAAAGGAAATCCTGGTAAAGAACTTCCTTCTGTTAATGCAGATGGACACTCTGCCATTTACAGTCTTAGAGAGTTGCCTGGGTCCCCGAGAGGTTTGAGTAATTTGCCCAAGGTCACATAGCTAGTATTATGTCAGAAACAGAATGTAAACTAGTATCTTCCTGATGCTAACCATTATATCATACTGCCCCTCCACCTGGCACATAGGAAGCTCTTATTAAATGCCAGCTAATTGATAGAAGGTAAATTCCTTGGGGGTATGGACTGTTTTGTTCATGCCTTTGTATTCTCAACCCCTAGCATGGTGCCTGCCTTACATTAAGTGCTTAATAAATGTTGATGGATTGACTGATATAGAAATAGTTTATATTGCGGAATCATCATTATCCTTTTCCTATTACTCCTTGCATAACATTGCTAATATCAAGAAATATTGCCTCCAAGCATAATATTGGCTTCTTTCTCTGCTTTTAATACAGAGTTTGGGTCCCTATTGTTCAAAATATCCAATCTCAAACTCTAACTCCACATCTTTTCTTCAGCACAGAAAAAAGGATCTGAAACTAAGCTTAAAAGCAGACTGTCACAGTGGATCAGGCCCAGTGGATTCAGAGATAAGAAAACCCTGGTTCAAGTCCTGCCTCCGAGACACACTGGCTGTGTGATCCTGTACAAGTCCCCTAACAACTCAGTGCCCTTAGCAACAATCTAAAACCATCCGTTGCAGAGAAGTTGCTGATCTGCATTCCTAGAAGGGGTCTCCTCACTATACCAATGAAATCACAGGCCCAAACCAAAACCCCCTAATCTTACCTTCTGATGACTGTGAGCTGCAAGTAAGCAGTGATGTTCCTCTGGATTCTCTACATCCCCTAAAATTAAAAAATACTAAAAATTTAGGGGGAAAATTGATTTGGCAAACAATATAAAAATAATTTATTAAGTACTTACCATGTACAAGGCTTTGTTCTAGGTCCTAGGGAATTAAATTTATATGCAATTATTTTGTATAACCATCTTTGTAAGTATTTGGTTAGAGTAAAAAAAACACATTTTAAAAATTATTCTTAAAAATTTGATAAGCATTTGTTTTCCCCCTTTCCCCACTGGAAAAAAAAATTCCTTGTAGCAAACATATATTGTGTACACACACACACATACACACACATAAATGTTTAACTACATCTGTGTCTGTATCTATATGTTGTTGTTCAGTCCTTTCAATCATGTCTGACTTTGTGACTATTTGGGGTTTTCTTAGCAAAGATACTAGAGTGGTTTGTCAATTCCTTCTCCAGCCCATTTTACAGATGAGGAAACTGGGGCAAACAGGGTTAAGTGACTTGCCCAGGATCATATAGCTAGTAAGTTTCTGAGGCCAGATTTGAACTCAGGAAGATAAATCTTCCTGACTACAGGCCTAGCACTCTATCCACTGGGTCACCTAGCTGCCCCCTATTTTTATATATCTACATCTACATCTTTACACTCACATATAATCGGGCAAAATAAATTGCCATATTGAACCATGTAAGTTTTGAGCTAAGTGGTATATAACATTTTTGTGAGAATATGTTATTCTATTACACAATATAACCCTGGATCAACGCAGATTATTCCATATCCAGTACATGTCCTGGTACTTAATTTTATATTTTCCCTAAACTCTGATATCTTCAAGAAGACAAGAGATATGTAGGTGACAGGAGATTTAACAGAAGATATTAAATTTTTACTTTTTCTACCACTTATTCTAGATAAAGAAAAGGATCATTATTTTAGAAATCCCATTGCGATTTAATGGAGACATTTATAGAATCAAAAAGTCTATAGGATAAAAAGTACAAGAAATGAGATGAGGATATAAGCTTCTAGATAATAAATTATTGTACATGCTTTAAAGTAAACCTGAAATAAAACATTCACATTCTCTATTAATGGTTGGGTAGTGCTGGAAACAGAGGTACAGAGAGTGAGATAGAAGTGCCATAAGTATCTTACAAAGAAAATACAAACAACAAACACCATAATAATAGCATTTATATAGTGCTTTAAGATTCACAAGGCACTTCACATATATGATCTCATTTGTTCCACAGAACAACCCTGACAGACAGGTGCTATTATTGTTCCTATTCTAGAGAAGAGGAAATTGAGGCACACAGAGGTTAATTGAGGGACTTGTCTCTAGGGTCACACAGCTAGTAAGTGTCTAAGGCTGGATTTGAACTCAGGTCTTCCTGACTCCAAGTTCAATGCTCTATCTCCTATGCCATTCTAGCTGCTAAGAATATGAAATGTTCTGGGGTGGCCAGGTAGCACAGAGAGTAAGAGCACCAGCCCCAGAGTCAGGATGACCTGGGATTGAATCCGGGCTCTGATACTTAGCACAACACCCAGAAATAACTGGCCATGTAACCTTGAGCAAGTTACTTAACCCCAATTGCTTTAAAAAAAAGAATATGAAATGTTCAACAAAAATACAAATTCTCATATATATATATATAATATAAAATTTTCATATACTGTGGAAAAGAAAAAAAGTTAATCAAAATACAATTACCTACGTAGAATATTTTAAAAATCTATGTATAAGATCTATATCTATGTAGAAGATAAAAACTATGTACAGGATATGTATCTATATATAAGATTTTTAAAATCACAATATTAGGAAGCTGGAATAAAGGAAGAGAAGCAAATTAGAGAAAAATTGGTATCAGAGTACAGTATAGAGCTTTTGGATTAAAAGAAGGAATACACTAAGTGATATTATAGCTGGAATATATCATAGACTGCCCAGTAACATGCAGGAGAAAAATAATGTTTCCCTTATAAATATAATAAAAACTGACACAAAGATACAATTATCTAGAAATCCCATTCTACCTTGAAATAATCTGATAAATTCTTGATTTTTCCTGTTAATAATGTCATGTCTTAGGAGGCAAATGTAATGAAGAAGTAAGCTGCTATTCTAGACAAATTCTGACCAATAAGAAAAAGTTGTTTGGTAAAAATGAAATGATAAAAACCCATTGGGTGAGAGTGGCTATGTGGTCTCATAGTTTATGATAGCCAGATGGTAACAACTAAAGTCATGTATCTTGGTCTTTAGTAAGTCAAATTTCAAAAAGTTCAGAGAAAAAATATATTTGATCTATGAGATGAGACTATCATGAAAGGTAGCTGAAGATGGAAAACACACTTTCAGAAATTTGATTCTGCGTATACGCTACAGATATAGTTACACTTATTGCTTTTCTGACAATGCTTTTCTGATTTCCCATTAGCTTCTAAGATCCTAGCAACCATCAAAACTACTTGGTACTGGCTAAGAAATAGAGGGGTAGATCAGTGGAATAGGTAAGATACACAAGACACAGTAGTCAATGATTATAGTAACCTACTGTTTGATAAATCCAAAGACTCCAGTTTCTGGGATAAGAACTCACTATTTGATAAAAACTGCTGGGAAAACTGGAAAATAGTATGGCAGAAACTAGGCATAGATCAACGTATATCACGGTATACCAGGATAAGGTCAAGATGGATACATGATTTAGACATAAAAGGTGGTACAATAAGCAAATTAGGAGAGCAAGAAATGGCTTACCTGTCAGATCTACAGAGAAGGTAATAATTTATAACCAAACAAGAGATAGAGAACATTATGAAATGAAAAATGGATAATTTTGATTACGTTAAATTAAAAAAGTTTTGCACTAACAAAGCCAACACAACCAAGATGAGAAGGTAAGTAGAAAGCTGGGAAACAATTTTTACAGCCAGTGTCTCTGATAAAGGCCTCATTTCTAAAATATACAGAGAACTGAGTCAAATTTATAAGAATACAAGTCATTCCCCAATTGATAAAGGGTCAAAGGATATGAACAGGCAGTTTTCAGATGAAGAAATTAAAGCTATCTATAGCCATGTGAAAAAATGCTCTAAATCACAATTGATTAGAGAAATACAAATCAAAACAACTTTAAGGTACCACCTCATGCCTATCATATTGGCTAATATGACAAACAGGATAAATGTTGGAGATGTGGGAAAATTGGAATACTAATGCATTGTGGAGTTGTGAACTGATTCAATCATTCTGCAGAGCAATTTGGAATTACATCCAAAGGACTATAAAACCATGCATTTAATCCAGCAATACCACTATTTGGTCTATATCTCAAAAAGAGCATAAAAAAGGGAAAAGGACTCACACATACAAAAACATTTATAGCAGCTCTCTTTGGCAAAGAATTGGAAATTGAGAGAATGTCCATCAAATGGGGAATGACTGAACAAGTTGTGGTATATGAATGTAATAACATACTATTGTTCTATAAGAAATGGTGAGCAGGTGGACTTCAGAAAAACCTGGAAAGACTTACATGAACTGATACAAAGTGAAGTGAGCAGAACCAAGAGAATAGGGTACACGTTAAACAGCAACACTGTGTTGATGACCAACTTTGATACTTAACTCTTCTCAGCAATATAATGATCTAAGACAATTCCAAAAGACTCATGATAGAAAATGCTATCCACATCCAGAGAAAGAACTATAGAATCTGAATGCAGATCAAAGCATACTATTTTCTCTCTCTTTTTTTCTTTTTCATGGTTTTTCCCCTTTTGTTCTGATTTTTCCTTCACAACATGACTAATGTGGAAATATGTCTAACAGGACTGTATATTTATAGCCTATATCAGATTGCATGCTGTCTTAGGAAGGAGAAAGGGGAGGGAAGGAGAAAAAAAATTTGGAATTCAAAATCTTATAAAAGTGAATGTTGAAAACTATCTTTACATATAATTGGAAAAAATAAAATACTATTAAGTAGGAGGAAAAGATTGTAAGCTCTTTGAGGGCAGGGCCTCTTTTTTTTTTCTCATTCGTATTCTCAATACTTAGCACAGAGCCTGACATATAGTAGATGTTTAATAAATGTTAATGGAATTGAATTGATGAGCTTAGATTTTAAAATGACCTGAACAAAATGGAAAAAATGGATCCATAACCAAGTCTGAATATAGACACCAAGTTGTAAGAGGCAAAAAGAAAGCTAAAGCCTAGAGTGATCTGAGGGTTGTTGAAAAATGACAAGAAAAAAAGCAATAAAAAACCCAAGCCCTTTTAAAAGAATGTTTGGTGCAAAAAGAACAATGAAGAGCTAGGTCCAGTGCTGAGAGCAGAAAATGTAACAAATCAGAGAAAGATTAGAACTACTAAAGCCATGTTTGTCTTTCATATGTGTAGGTGGGAAAAACATAGTTAAGAGAAACCCAAAGTAGAAGACAAATATTCCTATTTTTAAAAAAGAAAGAAATATGGATTCTGAAAACTATATTCCCAGATGAGCTTTTGACTTTGTGGACTTTACTACCATGATTCTCACCCTGGACCATCCTTCTACCATGATGCTCCCTTCTCTCATTGAAGAGTTCCTTCCAGGAGCCTCCATTTTGGGGAAAGGCCCAGGTCAGCACTGCTTCCTTTCCTCCCTGGATGCACTTCTGACTCTCTGGACTTTTCCCACCATCACTCAGCTGCCTTCTCATGTTGGAACATCCCTTAGTGTTTAGGGCCTCCTCAGCTTAGAATATCCCTTTACCATATCACCCCCCTCTCATTGGTGAGTTCCTTTTGAAGCTTCCCTTTTGGAGATGGGCCCAGGCTGGCCCATCATTCATTCCCCTCCTGGCTTTGCTTCTGAATCTCTGGACTTCTCCACCACATCCCCATATGGGTAACTTCCCTTTCCCCAACCTTGCCCCTTTCCAGTTTCAATACTAGAATATATGTCTTTGAGGACATAGGCTGTCTTTCTTTCAGTGTGTGCATGTATATGTGAGTATGTGTGTGTATATATGTATTCATGTTTATATACGTATGTATATATTAAAAAAGATTTAGTGATGTTAGTTGACTGCAAGCTCAACATGAATTCAGAGTGTGTTACAGCTTCCAAAAAAGCTAAAATTTGGGCTTATCAATAATTCCCAGTAAAAGATAGGTAATAGGCTTACTGTATTATAAACTGGTCAGACTACCCCTAGAACACTGTTTTCAGTTCTGGGCACCACATTTTAAAAGAGGAACATTAACAAGTTAGAGCACATCCAAAGAAAAGACAATAGAAATGGCAGGGAGTTGGTACAGTGGAGAAGAACATGGGACTTGGCGTTAGGAAGACCTGAGTTTGAATCTGATCTCAGGCATACTTATCAGCTGTGTGACCCTGGCTGGGCAAGTCACTTGACCTCTGTGTGCTTCAGTTTCCTCCTCCATTAAATGGTACCTATATCACAGGATTGTTGTGAGACTTAAATGAGACAAGATAGGTAAAGTCTTTTCACAAACCTTAAAACTATTATTCTAGCTATTATTCCATCATAGGAAAAACCATTAAAGGAACTAGGGCTTTGAGATTATGGTGCTAAGATAATTATTTTTAAAATTACTTACAGAACTAATGTGTTCACGGATACAATGTATTCCAGTTCTTTGGTCCAAGGGTTTATGAAACTAAACCACTGGCTTTTTAAAGTGATAAATGAGCCATCTTTTGCTTTGAACTTGTAGGAATCAATAAAGATTTTCTCCTTACTCTGCAGGACTAAATAGACAAGAAAAAAATCAGAATATTGTGATATTCTTAAAATAATAGGTCACTTGCTGTTATAAAATTCATTTCATTCATATTCTTTCAAGTTTCTGAACTTATAGGTTCTGTAGAAATTAGGATTCAACATTATTTGAGAAAGGGAGAGAAAAAAAGAGTGAGGAGACAGAGAAAAGAAAAATTCAGGGAAAGATTTTCACAGAGAAAAATTCCATTCATTGTGTACCTGCTTTGTGTTTCTTGGTTAGATTACTGTGATCATCTTGATGGAAGTATTCATAACAAGAAGTTCCCAAAAGTTCTTGTGGAAGATAGCCTAAAATCGCTGTTGCCCTTTTTAAATGGGAAAAATAAAATTCGGAGCTGGTGAATATACAACTTCCCGGTATACTGTACATTTATTCTTTTTTTTTTTTTAAGCAATTGGAGTTAAGTAACTTGCCCAAGGTTACATGGCCAGTTATTTTTGTGTAGGTGTTAAGTATTTGAGGCTGGAACCGATCCTGGGTCCTCCCGACTCTGGGGCCAGCACTCTTACTCACTGCGCCACCTAGCTTCCCCTATCTATTTATTCTAAATAATAGTCTGGTGTCAAATTCCCCCTACTGTACACATAGCCTACAAAACTCCCAAGTGCAGATGAAGCAGATTAAAATGTAACCAGGAAAATGTTTAACAAAACAAATACAAATATAGTTCAACATGGATAATGTTAATTTGTGGTTTTCTAAGTCAATATGTGGTGGCTAGGGAATCTGTTTTTATTTGCATTTGACATCATTGGTCCCTTCTCCTTTTACATTATTATTATTGAGGCCTAGATAACATAATAGAGAGTGTTTGGTTTAGAGTCAGGAAGAGCTAAGTTCAAATATAGCCTCAGATATTAACTGGCTGTATGGCCCTGAGCAAGTCACTTAACCACTTTGTCTGCTTCAGTTTCCTCAACTGTAAAATGGGAATAATATTAACACTTTCCTCCTAGGTCGTTGTTATGATTAAATGAGGTGATATTTGTAAAGCACTTAGCACAGTGTCAGTGTTAAATAAATGCTTGTTCCTCTTGCCCTCCCCAACCATTGGTTAGAAGAGAATCATAGTAGGATAACATATGATATGCCTAAGGCAAGGACCCTTAGGAGTTTCATAAGATTACAGGATCATAGATATAGAATTGGAAAAGACCTCACAGGCCATCTAGTTCAACTCCCTAATTTAACAGATGAAGAAACTGAGGCCTAAGGAAGTTAAGTGACTTGCTCAAGGTCACACAGGCAGTAAGTATACTCTCTGGGCTCTTCAGACTCTCAGATTCCATGCTGGAATGTTGAGGCACAATTGGAAATCAAGGTAGGATGCAGATCTTCTTGTGTCCCAACCTAACCAAAGACATAGTGATTACTATTCCCAGGTCAATGCAACTGTGATTACAGGCTACCTCTCCATCTCATGTCATTTACTTGAGATACATTGTAGTGATCGTGCTTGTTGGAAGTTTGCTGACATATCAATACACTCATTGCACTCAAGTCTTTCCTTTATAAATTAAATCAGTACAGATGGGCTACTGAACAACCTATCATTCCTGTAATCTTCATCAGCACTTTCAATGCTAATCATTACTGCATTGGTTACCGTTGATCCACATAGACAAACTTTCCATTCGTGGCAAAGCGGGTAACAAATTCTGTTGGCTTGACTTTAATTTCTCTGCTGTTTTGTGGGACAATATAGGGATGTAATCTTCCAATGGCCACGAGGCAGTTAAAGTTACTGCTGCTTTCCTGGCTGTCCTTCTCTTCTTCCAGTCCTACTACACTCAGAGGCCAACTCCTCAAATAACCCATGCAGTGAATGGTACAGAACTTCTTGTGATCTGATTTAAAGGGAGGAAGGAAAGAAGGAAGGAAGGGGATGGGAAGGGAAAGGGAAGGAAAAGAGAAGGGAAAGACAAGGGAAAGGAAGGAAGGAAGAAGGGAGGGAAGGAAGGGAGAAGGAAGGAAGAAAAGGAGAAAAAAGAAGAAAGGAAAGAGGAAAGGAAGGAAAGAAGGAAGAAAGGAAAGAAAGAAAGAAAGAAAGAAAGAAAGAAAGAAAGAAAGAAAGAA
>NW_027186546.1:6427936-6598249 GCF_028583685.1 Petaurus breviceps papuanus | reverse complement strand
GAAAGAAAGAAAGAAAGAAAGAAAGAAAGAAAGAAAGAAAGAAAGAAAGAAAGAAAGAAAGAAAGAAAGAAAGAAAGAAAGAAAGAAAGAAAGGAAGAAAGGAAGGAAGAAAGGAAGGAAGAAAGGAAGGAAGAAAGAAAGGGAAGGAAGGAGGGAAGAAGAAGGACAGAAAGGAGAAGGGAGGGAAGGGAAGGACAAAAAGAAAAGAGAGAAGAGAGAGAAAAAAGAAAATTAATTGAAGTCATTAGGAATACATTATAAAACTTTTTTCAGTCACAGCAGCAATAATTTTTCTTTGAAACTATGAATAAGTCAGAAAATGACAGATGAACTGACCATGTTTTAAAAGAATTCTGTTTTCTTCTGCTTTGTAGTCTTGATAACTGAAGAGATTCTGTCTCACTTTCTGGAAATTTAGCTATGCTTTCCCTATGAAAAGGGTTGGGGACCTGGCTATATTAGCAATAATATATTAATAATATATAATAATCGGGCGGCCAGGTGGCTCAGTGAGTAAGAGCACCAGCCCCAGTGTCGGGATGACCTGGGAGATCGAATCTGGGCTCAGATACTTAGCACCACACCCAGAAATAACTGGCCTTGTAACCTTGAGCAAGTTACTTAACCCCAATTGCTTAAAATAATAATAATAATATATAATAATCTATTATCATTATCTCAATCTATATTAACCCAATTATGGTTTCATAGCTAATATAATTTTTTAAATGAAGGCCATTAACATGTATTACAAAGCGTTTCACAACATATCTCCATCCTATTAACTGAGTGTTTAATAATTTTTCATTAATTTCTCAGATTTAGTTTGTTTTTGGGGGGGGAGGGAAAGGTTTTGAATATATTGCTGGCATATTCTAGAGGCATCATGGAACTAGTTAAAAGTAAAAAGGTATAGTTAAAATGGAGGGGGAAAGAGATTTCTTTTCAGTGGCCTGACAATACAGCTCAACTTCTAATCCTTTCATTTGACTTTGTCAGATCCTTGATAGAACAACTCAGGCTAAAATGTTAAATATTTCACAGAGTTCCTAGATTCATATTAACAAGAACAAAGTTGCAGTCAAAGCCAAAAGCGCTTGAGTCTTCAAAAACACACTGAACTCTAATTGTTAGTGCCTATAGATATGTTTGTTGTAGGCCCACGCAAATAGTCCAGTCATTGCATGGTGGGGAACAAATTCTGTTGGTCTAATTTTAATCTCCCCATAGTTCTGTGGGATCTTACATGGAGAGATGTTTCCAAAGACAACAAGACAGTTAGTTAAGATAGTGTTGTCTTTCTTATTGCCCCTTTGTTTCCATTATAATATAAATTAATATGTACATTATAATAATATATCACATGCTGTATATTTTATTATATATTAACGTGATACTTACATATGCTTATCCAGATTATGTAAAATTTATAAATAATAATAGTAATTTTCTATAGTTATTATCAATCCACTTGCTACTAATCATAGCCCACATTTAATAGCATTGCTATTTGAAACAATAAATAAGCCTCCAAATTTTCCATATTATGTCCTTGTCTCTTGCTACATTCTGTAGTTAGTTCCTCAGATAATCAGGGTGGAGGATAATGACACTGATTTTTACATTTTCAATAGGATTTTCAGTAAGACTTGCTGGTAATTTTAAAATTATTTTAAAAACCTCAATTATATTTTATTTCCAGTTTCAGGTTCTCTCCCTCTCTCACCCCCCACCCACTGAGAAGACAAATATATTTTTAATCATGCAAAGTAGAAAAATAATTTAATTCACCAAAAATATTTTATGGACATAATTTTCTAGGAAGAATCATGTGTTCTTATTTGAGGCATATTGAAGGTCTGGTTTTTGTCTTTGGTTTTATTTGTTGTTGTTTTGTTTTGTTTGCTTACTTCAAGGTCCAGTGCAACTCCTTCCTCTTCTACAAAACCTTCAAATAACTCTCCAGGCTACAGAGGCCTCTACCTTCCTTTGAATTCATCACACTTTTTATTGGACCTACTCATTTGACAAATAAACACAAACAGTCTCTATATCTTAGAATCATAGATATATTATACTCTCATTTACTTTATCATGATTTTGCTTTTTTTATTTTTCAATTAGACTGTGAGATCCTAAAGAATAAGACTATGTTTTATTATTTTTTTTGGAGGCAATCAGGGTTAAGTGACTTGCCCAGGATCACACAGCTAGTAAGTGTCTGAGGCAGTATTTTAGTTTGTGTCCTCCTAACTCCAGGGCTGATGCTCTATTCACTGTGTCACCTAGATGCCCCTGTCTTATTACTTTTATATTTTTGCCTTTTTTTTGGAGGGCAATTAGGGTTAAGTAACTTGCCCAAGGTTACATGGCTAGTTTTTTTGTTGTCTTAATACTTATTGATTCAAAACCCATAGAATTTTAGAACTGGAACCTCAGAGATATTTAGGCTGGCAGTTCTTAAAATGTGGTCTGAGGTCCAAAATCTTCACAAGGAATGCCTGAGGCTAAAACTATTTTCAGGATAATACTAATATGTTATTTGCCTATTAAAATACCCCCTCTATTTTCCAATTCCTTATCTATGTAAGGTCAGATTTTCTTCATAAACTTTAACCAAAACAACAGAATCTAGTTGCCTTCTATTAGACATTTTATTAAAAAGAGATTTGCAAACCTATAGAAAACATTGCTACTCTTCTCCTGCAATTTGTTTTGGAAAATAATGGTTATTTTTATCAAAAAATATGTGAGTTATGTTAACATGCAATAGGTTTTTTGTTATTTTAAAATGAATAAAGATTTAAACATTTATCAGCTTTAATTTAAAAAACAGTAAAGATAAACAAATATAACCCACCTAAACAAAAAAAAACTCTTTGGGGTCCTCAATAATTTTTAAGAGTTTAAGGGGTCTTAAGACTAAAAAAGTTCAGAACCCCTAATCTAGTTTTCACAGCTCTTCTGTACCCCCTTCAGTGCTTTTCCCATGGCAGACATTTTTAAAATATTTGTTAATTTAAAGTAAATATTAAGACAGAATGTGTTCACATAGTAGCCAATGACTTTGCCATAAATGAAATATCAAAGATGTCAAAGGGAGCTAGTGTAAACTCCTTGGGGGCAGGCAGTTCCATTTTTCCCAGCTAGAAGCAATGAACCTGGAGTCAGGAAGACCTGAGTTCAAATCCTATACCAGATACTAGTTGTGTGACCCTAAGTAAGGCAAATCACTTAACCTATGTATGACTCAGTTTCCTCATCTGTTAAATGGAGATTAAAAACAGCACCTACTTTCCAATGTTGTGAGGATAAAATGAGATAACTGTAAAAGCTTTGTAAACCTTAATAAAGGGCTATATAAATGCTAACTGTTACGATCATTATTTTTATCTTTATATATTATCTTTTTGCTTTATAGTTTTATATTTTCTCTTTATATATAGCATCAGGAAAGACATCTTATAGTGAGTACCTGAGCTGAGCCTCGAAGGAAGTTAAAAATTCTAAGACATTAAGAGAAAAAGGCTTACATTCCAGGCATGGAGAATAACCTAAAAGTATACAAGTGGAAGATGCAGTGCCCTCTCAGGCAACAATGAGATGGTCAACCACAGAAGCTCAAGGGATGAGGGTATGAAATTAGTATGGAAGAAAGGCTGCATCCAGGCTGTGAAGGGTTCTAAATGCCAATCTGAGGATTTTGTATTTATTGTAGAAGCAATAGGTAACTACTAAAGATTCTTGAGCAGAGGAAAGATATAGTCAAACCTGTGTTTTCAGAAGACTGTTTGGATAGCTGGACGAAGGATGGATTAAGGAAGGATGGGTCAGAAGAGGGGCATACAACTAGGAGCCTACTGTTGTAATAGTCCAAGTGAGAGACGATGGGAACTTGATGCACAGTATGGGCTGTGTGAACGGAGAGCCAATAGATGAAAAAGATGCTGTGGAAGTAGACTTACCATTTGATTAGATGTGAGAGAGAGGGAGATTGAACATTTAAGGATGACTCCTAGGATGCAGACCTGGTTGGCTAGATTCTGGAAAGCAATTTGGGACTATGCCCCCAAATGTACCAAGCTGCTCATACTCTCGACCCAACTATATATGACTTCTAGGACTGTACCCCAAAGGAATCAGAGAGGAAAAGGACCTGTATGTACAAAAATGTCTATAGTAGCTTTTTTCATGACCGTCAAATATTGGGAACCAAAGGGCTGTCTTTCTATTGCAGAATGACTAAACAGATTTTGGTACATGAAAATAATGGACTGTAACTGTGCCATAAGAAATGATTAAATGGAACATTTCAGAGAAATTAGGGAAAACCTCTATGAATGAAAATAAAATACACAACTTGCCTCCTAGCAGAGAGATTATGAACTTAAAACAGAAACACACATTTTTGTACATAGCCAAAGTAGGACTTTTTCTTGCCAAACTATATCTTTAGATATATATTGTATATATTTAGATATATGTTGTATATTTAGATATATATTGTATATATTTAGAGTTTCTTCATGTGCTCAATTGGGAGAGGAAGTAATGGGAGTAACAGATTAATAAAATTTTTTAAAAATTAAATTTAAATATCTGGATGGCTGGAAGTATTGTAGTGCCCTTAATAAACAGACATTTCCAAGAAGGATGAATTTAAGGGGGAAAGTAAGGGTTTATCTTTTGACATTTTGATTTTGAGAAACCCATCAGGAGACTGGAGCTCAAGAGAGAGTTTTTGTTGTTGTTCAGTCATTTTGGTTGTATCTAATTCTGTGTGATCCCATTTGGGGTTTTCTTGGCAAAGAAGTTTGCCATTTCCTTCTCCAGATCATTTCATAGATGAAGAAACTGAGGCAGACAGGGTTAAGTGACTCGCCCAGGGTCACACAGCTAGTAAGAGTCTGAAGTCAGTTTTGGAACTCATGAAGATAAGTCTTCCTGACTGTAAGCCCAGCATTCTATACACTGCACTACCTAGCTGTCCCTGAGAGAGTAGGGCTGGATATACAGATTTGGGAATCATCTGAATAGAAATGATATTTGAACTCACGGAAGCTGATAATAAGATCACTAAGGGAGGGCGTGTGCACACACGCGCGCACACATTGAAAGGTGCCCAGAACAGAACCTTGAGAGACAACCACAGTTAGGGGGAAGGGATCTGGAGTTTTACCCAGCAAGGGAGAAGGAATAATTAGATTAAGCAGAACAACAACATGAAGAGTTGAAGAAGCAGAAAGTGTAGGGTGAGGGAATGGCCGACTGTGTCCAAGGGAGTAGAAAAACTGCGGAGGGTGACTAAGAAAAGGCCAGATTTAATTACTAAGAGATCATTTATAACCTCAGACAGTGGTTTCCATGGCATGGTAGAATCAGAAGCCCAAGTATAAGGAGGTAAGGAGTGAGACATAAGGAAGTAGAGGCAAGGAACAGATTTTTTTTCCAAGAGTTTAATGATGAGGGGCAGTTAGGTGGCGCAGTGAATAGAGCACTGGCCCTGGAGTCAGGAGGACCTGAGTTCAAATCCGACCTCAGACACTTAACACTTACTGTGTGACCTTGGGCAAGTCACTTAACCCCAATTGCCCTGCCTTCTCCCCCCCCTCCAAAAAGCAAAAAAAAAAAGAGCTTAATAATGAAATGGAGGAGAGGGATAGGGGATGATACCTTGAGAGTGAAGAAGGGAGCAGTGGGGGTTTTTTGTTTTCTTTTAAAAGATGGGAATGACCTGAGCATATTTATAGGCAACAGTCAAAGGATGAAGAGACATTTAATCACAAGAAGGGAGGGGATGGAATGATGAGATAAAGGGCTAGCCTTGGCAATGAGAAGAGGCACATCTTTCTTAGAGATTAGAGCAAATAAGAAGAGACTGGGAGATAACGTAAAATGAGTTTTGAGGTATAAATTGGAGGAGAGAGGTTTAGTAGTTTTAAAGTACAAAGAGTACCTTATAAGTACTCTTAAGAGGGCAACAGGGCTGGGTTAGGAAACCTCATAAGGGAAAAGAGGTTTTAGAATAGCCATTGCAAGAGAGTGTGATTGACAACCAGGAAAGAATAAAAAGGCTATTTTGCATCAGTGAGGGTTCAGTTGAGATTAGATGACATAAATTATTAGTGGATTAAGTCAGCATTCTAGTATGACTTCTTCAAGCTTGTTACTTCTTAAGCAATTGGATACTTTGTCCCACTTCTACCCCACCCCCAGGCCTCCTCACAATATCAAAGCCAAATTTAGTGCAGACCGTAAGCATGGATACAACCCATGACAGTTCAGAACTCCTTAATTTAAGAGATCTATCAGCATCAGCCTCCTCGGGAACTGGGATTACCAGCACGTGCCACCACGGAGCACTCTTTCCTCATACTGCTCAAATGTATTCTACAGTGTGTTGGAGGGTGAGCTTAAGAGGATAAGAAGGGACTGGCTCACAAGTCAATCAATTAATATTCTATTTTAGATGGGTTACCAGTAATCACTTTCCCCTGTAAATTATCTTGCTATATTTTGCCATATTGATATGTACCATAAAAACAATCATGATCCATTCTTCTTATTGGATTCAATTTGGTAGCACACAGCATTAGTGTATTTCCTGCCAAATTATGATAATTCATACTTTATCAAGGTATAAAGACAGTAAATCTAGTGTAGAATTCCATCACATATTCCTTGTCTGTGTGCCAAGATAGGGAGATAGACAGATACAACATTGGTACTAAGAATGTACACAGAACAAAATACACTTACTTTCCTTATAAGCCAATCTGATGGAAACTGAGAGTATTACACTTAATTTATTTAGCATATATTCATGGCCAAAGTCCAAAAGGCCTCTGAAAGCCCTTAAATTTCCAGACTAAGTTTCATGGATAAGAATAAAAGTAATTGAACATGAAAATGCCCACAATGAAAATCTGTAAATGGATCACAAGGAAATATAACCAGAAATTTAACAAAAGAACTGGTCTTATTATGAAACACAAAACTTACATTAAAAGAAAATCAGTGAGGTTTTTTGTAATAGTATAATTTCCTAATATATTTTTGAAAGGAACTAAATTTCGCTAAGACTTGTAATTTGAAGGTTTTTAATTAGAAGAGAAGGGAGTACAAGATAGCTGTCTTCAAAATATATGAAGGGCTATCATATGAAAAAGGGATTAAATTTATTTTGCTTGGCCAAAGCTAGGACCGGTTTGTAGAAGGTACAGAGATAGGTTTTAGCTCAATGTAAAGAAAATCTTCATAACAATCAAAGATATACAAAGTCAAATCAACTCCCTTGGGAGGTAGTAGGTTTCACTTAACAAAAGGCTTTCAAGCAAAGACCACTTGCTGGGGATGTTGCAGAGTTATGAGAATGTTTTTGAATTATAAGTTGGAGTAGATAGCCACTGAGATCCATTCCAACTTGGAGATACTGTGATTATAACTATCACTTTTACTCCTTCCCCAATTTTCCTCTTTCGATCCAAATGAACAGATTTTTACCAGCTCCTTTAAGATCGTGGGGAATAGGACGAAGCGTTGATTTGATTCTGGGGTAAATCTGATGAGTCTGAATAACCAATGTAGACAATTAAACTAAATAATATTGTTTTCTTCCTCTTCTCAAGAGGCTTTTGCTTGATTGATGTTGAAATTACATCTCATTTTGTGTGGTTACCACCTAGGGACATTAATTTTATTTTCAAAAACAAAATCACTTGATATTTCAAAAAGATACCTTTCTTCTTTGAGTTGGGTAAGCATTCTTGTTCTTCTTTGATTGAAGGTCTATAAGACTTTATCCGACAAAAAAAGGACCGTCTTGCACCAGAATACAGATGAGTTGTTCCAGCAGGGAAATTTGCTCGAACTTGAAAGCCAGCTTTCACAATACATATGGGTGAGAGAATCATCAGAAAAAATGTTTTCAAGCAATAATGAAAGTCTTGCTCCCTAACACTTTTTAACCACTTCTCACATTTCTCTGTTTACAGTACATGAAAAAAATTGTCTTTGTGCTTTAATATGACAGTCAAATATTAACAAAATGACTGCAACATAGATCCAAAAATAGTAGTTACAAGAGAAATCTATCCTAATTTTATGTAATCTCATTTTGAATTTTAAAACCTTACATTTTTTCTTTGAATAAATTTTTTTGAAGTATAGAAGGAATAATTAGTTGACATCTATAAATACAGTTCAAATGTGAGGAGGAAAACTCCCTAGTAAATAGATAACATAACAGTGATCTGCTCATAAAAAACCCTAATTTTTTGCCCAATTCATATTTCACCATCATTTTCATACTTCAAGGATCTATGATTTCATCAGTGTGAAGCCTCTCTCCACTGAAACAGATCATGATTAATTAAATTATAAGTCAAGTGACATATAAGAAACATTAATGAACTTGTTTATGAGCCTGTTTAATGACTTGTTTTGACTAAAATAATAAATCATATGGTAACCATATTGCAGGTGAGGATCTTCCTTGAACTTAGCCAAGCTTCTCTTCACACATCAGATTTATAGTCTATCACCAAATCTGAATACAAAGCCTTTCTGGTTTGATAAGGTCTGCTAACTGCACAACAAGATGAGGCATCAGAAGAGATGTTTGTTACAGGTGTTCTTTTCTTCCCTTTGATCTCTCTTTGTCTCTCTGTCTCTGTCTGCCTCTCCTATGATATCATTGGTATCAGGATCTTCCAGTGAGAAACTTCCTCTACCATACTAATGCAGACTGGCAGCTTCTCTACTTCTTAAGATTGTTAGAGGATTTCCTTGGGAATTGAGAGGTTAGGTGACTTGCTCAGAGTCACACAGACAGTATATGTCAGAAGTGGAACTCAAACTCAGGTTTTTATGACTCTGAGATCATCTGTCTATCTACTATCAATTCCTTTCATATTCTTATGTTACAAAGGCATGAATGTTATATGATCTAAATTTCATTGACGTTTACTACTTAAAGTTGTGTGGCTCTGAGTGAATAAATCATTATGCTTTGGTAAATGAATATAAGAATGCCGCAGATCAATGATGGTTGCTGAGAATGACAGCAGAACAGGGCTCTGATTCTAGAACAATGTCTTCCACCTTAGAGAGAAAACATTTGAAAGCAAAAATGTCACTTTATTATGCAAAATAAAAGACTTTTTGATATGGCTTTTAAAAGATTGTTTATAGATTTAAACAGTAGAGCCTAACAATGTATGCATATTTGAATAAGTTGGTACTGTGATGTATGAATGCTTGATCTCAACTTTTAAACAACTAATCATAGTCTTTTAAAATAGTGATCATGGTAACACTTACTTTTGGCATCTATCAGCTTCTCTCTTGGCAAAATGTCAGAAGAAGAAAGCTGTTCCTTTACTTTGGCAACATCTTTTGGATGTAAGTAGTCAAATAAGCTTTGTCCAGTCAAACTTGCCTAATTGTAAGATAGACTGTTCATTTCAAAGCAGTATAATAAATCCTACTCCCACTTTCCCTCCCAGGTACACAAAATATATACGGTTACTTTTGTTGAAGTTCATAATGAACAAAGAAATTTTCATGATACAGTGTAAACTTAAACTAATCCATTTTATATTTGGGGTAAATATTATTCACTTCCTCTATATCCTCTCCCAAATCCTCCCCATTTTCCTTCCCATCTCTCTGCCAAGAGTCAACACAACCGATAAATTCAACTCAATACCATACATTTCGAAATCCATACACTTGCATTCTAATCATACTAGGATATACCCTAAAGTCATTTAGCCCAGAAAAGTAGGAAAATATTGTAAATTAAAACGTGGTAGACAAAGATAGCAGTGATTCTATAAAATTCTAGTAAAGGATAAAGTCATTCCAAAAAAGAACAAAGGGATGTGTAATGCCAGATATAAACCAAACCAAATCTATGACCAAAATAACAACCCAGCTGTCCTTTGAGTGTGCCATGTGATTCCTTCTTCCATACCTTTGGCTCACACCATTTCTGAAACCTGGAAAGCTCTTATTTCATTATCTCTGTTTCTTTCATTCCTACTCATCACACTTCCACTTCCTTTCCCAATCACTCCTACTTACAAAGATTTCTCTTATGACTCCTTGTTGTTTGTATACTGTTCTCCCTGCCTGGAAATTTTTCTCCTCTCTTCTCCAATTACCTAAGTTCTAACTTTTTGTGCCTTTGTGATAGAGTGGAAAGAGAACTGAATTATAGAAAAAACTAAAGTTGTCAGTTAATCAAAAGGCAATGGAAATGTATACAGTTGGTGAGTAGGTTACAATACACTACTGAAGAGGAACTGAGCAGAAGGAAGTAGCATAAAAGACATTATCACAGAGATATGTAATACAAAAATGACATGGGCTTATCACATAAGGAAAGTGAAGGATAACTTATGGCTATCCAATCACTATCTAGCAAATCTATCCAAGCACTATTTAGTGCTCTATCGAAATCTGCAAAATGTCAAGAGACTTGGAAGACCAACAGGCGACAACAGAGAGGTGATGGGCTAGAGGTGAAGAATGAGAGAGACATCCTTGGACATAGCTAATGGATTTGTTTTGCTTGACTATGTTTATTGGTTATTAGGAAAAATTGGGAGGAGTAGATGCAAAGGGGGAAAATAATAATGCAAAAACAAAGAATGATAAGGGCATAAGTGAAGTACTTTTTTAAAGTGTACAGAATAGAAGGAAATTCAGAAGGAAATCCCGACAAGCAGGACAACTTTGGAACTAAAATGTGGAATGTATTATCTACTTTACACTTAGGTATATGCGAAGGAGACTTATGATTTGTGAATAATGCTCTTTTTTCTGTTCTCTGTATTTGAAATGCTCATGTCTGCTGGTGTTTAGAAAGCTCAGAATAAAAAAAGTTTTAATTGAAAATTAATTTAAAAATCAATTAAATTAAAAATTGCTTTAAAAAAGGAGACCTGGAGGAAAGATCCTTGTAGTTTAAGTGGATTCCTTGTGAACAATTTATCTGAAAATATGTACAATGACTGTACAGGATGAAAAGTTGTGGATAGATTATGAATAGATTATAATCTAAACTGTAGGAGGAAGTACCCACATGGAAGAGATCACAGATCTATACCAGTCTTGAAGTTCAGCTAGATACTGATTAGTGCAAATAATGAATTCCCTTGAAGTCACTTTATTTGAATTTGTGTTACATTTCCATTGAATTGGAACCAATTGTCATCTTTCATATAATTATAACTTCAAACAGTGAGAATTTAAATACATGCAACTACTTCAGGGGATTTGGTATTCCCATTAATCCAACCTACCAGTTTTTCAATATAACAGTTTCTTAATAAGCAATCTAACCCAAAGGGAATTCATTAGTCCTTGAGGAATGAAGCAAGTGCTATTATCACAGTAACATGCACTCAAGGGCATGTTTTGAAACAGTATCATGCAAGATTATATTGGGAACATTCTCAATAGGAATATGCTTTTGGAATTTTAACATTAGTGAATAGAAAGAAGTTACTTAGGTCCAATATATTTGTTAAAAAAAAAGTTAAAAATAAAACTGTTGTAAAACTACCCTAAGTTTTTGAAAAGTAGCGTGACATACCTGATCATAATTAAGTGTTTTGGAGACTGATTTAGAGACGAACAGAATTCTTCCTCTATCACATCCAACAACAAATAAGAACCCATCTGCAACCTATAATTAATAATAATAATAATGTTACAAGTAATTCTTTTTCATATTTTGAAAGGTTTGATTTTGAAGAAAATATTGTGGCCTATAGAAAAAACTAGGTCTTCATTTGCTTCATTCAATTTACATTCATTTTACAATACAATTTACATTCATTCAATTTACATCATAAGAAAAATTCAACAAAATGTAAAAGATAAATACAGTATATAAGATCCTTAAATTAAATCTAAGCATAAACTCATGCTTTTGAATGGAAAAGAAAGCTCAGACATAGAATACATTGCACTGGTCTTAAAGGTTATCATATCTCTTTTCATTACAATATTTCTAATGTATCAGTGACATACACTTTGGGATCACATTTTTATTTTAAAAGGAGTTAGAAAAGTTTGCCATTTTTTCACTTAACCTTTCACAACCCTAGTTGTTCAGACCACATGAACAAAACATCTGCTACTGTCCATGGACAACATATTCTAATTGCAGGCTCACACTTTGAGGAGTGACTGAACCTCTTGAAAGTTAACCTGAGGGGCGGCTAGGTGGCGCAGTGAATATATCACCGGCCCTGGAGTCAGGAAGAACTGAGTTCAAATTTGGCCTCAGACACTTAAAACAAAATTAGCTGTGTGACCTTGGGCAAGCCACTTAACCTCAATTGCCCTGCCATCCCCCTCTAATAAAAAAGCAAAAAAAAAAAAAAGAAGATATTCAGAATAAATTGGAAAGTCTAATGGAGTTCAGTAAACAAGACCAGCATGATATTAGTATATGACAAGAAAAGTAAGGACTAGTGAAAAAAGTAACAAATAATATTGCATTATTTGCTTTAAACATTCTATATGCATATTTGAAGGTTCAGTAGGGAATATGGTTTAATAACTTCAGTCATAACTCTTTACTATAAAAGGAGCTAGAAAAGTAGGCTAATCTCTCAGCTTCCATCAGAGCTTGAAACTGGTAGCTCAGATCACATGGGCACATGAACAACTAACACAGGACCTGGTTGGTGATGCTGCTGTTCCCTAATCATAGAAAGGGGGGGGGTAATTTTTGAGAAAGATGAACCTAAAGCCCAAACACAGGAAGTGAAGATGACGGTGAATGTGCCAAGTCATTTGTTGATAATCACTTAATCAGAGTTTTATATTATGTATAGAGATATAGGTCCTGAAAGAAGAGAAAATAGATGGGTGAATTCTGAGGGAGTGGGCATGGGGATGGGAAAATAATAATTAAAAAATAATGACATATTTGTTGTCATTTAGTCATTTTGGTTGTGTCTGACTCTTCATGATCCCATTTTGGAGTTTTCTTGGCAAAGATACTAGAGTGGTTTGCCATTTCCTTCTTGAGTTCATTTAACAGATGAGGAAACAGAGGTAAACAGGGTTAAGTGACTTGCCCAGGGTCACATAGCTAGTAAAAGTCTAAGACCAGAGTGGAACTCAGGAAGATGAGTCCTGATTCCAAGTCCAACACTCTATCCACTGTGCCAACTGCCTGCCTATGTATGTATGTATGTATGTATGTATGTATGTATGTACGAACATATGTTTCTTTAATGTTTGTGAAATGTTTACATACAAGAAAGATCTCTGGACATCAGAGCAGCTAGTGGAGTTGGTGAGTTTGGGAGGAAACATGAAAGCACCATATCCATTAGGTGGAATACTGGGCTAACGATAAAGGAACAACAGCCACAAACTATCTTACCTCATAATTTTGCTTAGTCTTGTCTACTAACACTCCTTCCCTACCTTCTTGACTCTGAAACTCACGTACTATGGCCAAACCTGCATGTTTCCTTTTACTATAATAAAAAAAGCAAGGCTCATTGTTCCAAAGAGGAAACAGGGTAAAGACCTTCCTTCCCCCCTCCTCCCTTCAGTCAAACAAAAAGGAAAGGCAAATAAGGACAAGAATGGAGGAAATATATGTCTTGACTTACCTTGAGGATTAAATGTCTCAGCTCATCATCTTGTATAAATGTAGGCCTGTAATTATCTCCTGCATAAGAACTGGTAGAGCCTAAAAATAAGAAGCAAACATAAAAAGGTCCTGAAAACACATTCCAGGATGAAACATACATTGTTTTCCAGAAATCTTTTTAAAACAGTGTATTTTCATGAAGCTAGTAGACAACCATATTTGGACCTACAATGGAAGCTGGTGAAAGGAATTCTGCTCCTTGAGGCAAACCTGTTTTTCTTCCCCAATCTTAAGTGAAGGAAATATAAATGATTTACTCTGGAACTGTGATTGTATAAGATATGAGACTGTATGTGACTTACCTTTTGGGGTAAAAGTGTACAGTCAAGTTGGGGTAGCTTGGTGGCACAGTACATAGAGTACAGGGCCTGAAGGCAGGAAGACTCCTCTTCCTGAGTTCAAATCTGGTCTCAGATGCTTACGAGTTGTGTGAACCTGGGCAAGTCACTTAACCACCCCGTTTGCCTCAGTTTCCTCATCTGTAAAATGAACTGGAGAAGGAAATGGAAAACCACTCCAGTATCTTTGCCAAGAAAACCCCAAATGGTGTCACAAAGAGTTGGAAATGACTGATAACAACTGAACAAAAATATAGTTAAATGATTTACCTAAGGATGGGACCTGGAAGTTTCATTTTTACTGGTGTGGTCCCTAAAAGACCATAGATTTAGAACTGGAAGGGACTTTCAGGAGTCCTTCAAGTCCAGCTACCTCATTTTGCAGATGAAGAAACTGAGGTTGAAAGAGGTTAATTGATTACAAAACTAGTAAGCCTCTGAGTCAGGATCTGAACTCAGGTCTTTCCTGACTTCAAGCCCAACTCTTTATATACTGTACCACCTAGCTGCCTTCCTGAAATCATCCTTTTTTTCTTTCTATGTTGTGAGAATTCTTTATTTGCTTTCAAATGACATATTAATGGACGGAGGTAACTACGTATTTTTTTTAACTCATGTGCAAAACACAACGAATACTTTCTATGTAAAGAGCTTTTATTTAGTTCAATAGTGTTTGGCACTTGATAGGTGCTTAATAAATGTTCGTTCATTTCCTTGCTCAGTGATATCTAGCAGCATCTTTGCTGCTAATATATTATGTTTGGCTGACTGGTTAAGGAAAGTAGCGCAGACTGGATACGCTGTTTTCCTGTGTTCAAAATGCCATAAGGGGAAGCAAGCAGCACCATGGAGGCGGATGCTCTTTTCTGCATTGTAGCACTCCAAGTTAAAGCAAATTACCTCCTACTCTGGAACGGAACACAAGCAACCTACCGTCATAGGGCTGGGAGGGATCTCAGATCAAGAAATACTCAATAAACCCAAGGAAAAGCTACAGTAAGTACACTTTACCAACCCAAGTCCATCCAAAGAGATAACCAGAAACTTTGCAGGAATTTGGGAAGAGGTTCAGTCAGAAAAACCTAGCTAAAAGGGCAGTTCTCTGAAGCTAGGGAGGCCTGCAGACTGAAGCTGCAGAATAGGGAATGAAAGAGAGAGCCCTGGAGAGAGTACAGCTCTGTTACTCTGACCGCAAGACAGGATCTGAAGCCTCTGTACTAAGAATGGAGTCATAATGAGCTTGTACCTTAGACTGGATTAGCCCAGAACAGATCACCCCTGGTATCACTCTGGAAGACAAAGCAGACCATCTCATTACCTCCTTGTGGCGTCTGCCTTTTAAGTAAGAATACTTACTTATAAAGAATAGCTGGAGCAACCTCTGTAGTATACTAAGAACAGAGGGTTCATTACCACTACCCTCCCCCAGCTGATACAGATCAGTACTAATGAAAATGTCATCATTCCATCAAGAAGTACAATCTTACACAAGTAACAGACCCCTTGAAAATCAGATTGGATCAGGCAGAGATCTGTGACTCTGTGAGACAGCAAGAAATGCTAGAACAAAAATTGAAAGACTGAAAAAAATATCAGAAAATGGAAGGTACCTTCTATAAAAAACAAATGACCTTGAAAACAGGTCAAGGAAGGAGAACTTCAGAGTCATCAAACTAGATGAAAGCCTAGATCAGGCATGGGGAACTTGTGACCTTGGGTCCTCATATGGCCCTCTAGGTCCTCAAGTGCAGCCCTCTGACTGAATCCAAACTTCACAGAACAAATCCCCTTAATAAAAGGATTTATTCTGTAAAGTTTGTACTCAGTCAGCAAGCCACACCTAAGGACCTAGAATGCCACATGTGGCCTCCAGGCTACAGGTTCCCTACCCCTCACCTAGACCATAAAAAGAGCAAAGAAACCATATTTCAAGAAATCATGAATGAAAACTGTCCAGACCTAAAAGAATCTCAAGGTAAAATGAAAACAGAAAGAATCTACTAGTCCTCTCTGGAAAGAAAACCCCAAAATGAAAATGCCTGAACCTCAGCTAAAATCCAGAGCTTAGAGTATGACAGTTGACAAGTATTTATAGAACAAGGGAAAGGAAGGAGATGGGTAGAGAAAGGCCTCCCACAGAATGTATGATTTGAATGGAGTTTTCTGCCTTCTAGCTTCCCTTGCTTTCTGTTATTTCTATGATTTGTTCTTTGACCTACTAATCCTTTGATTTGTTATAATTGTTATTTACTCTTCAATTAATTTTAGTCCTTTCTTCAAAGGCCCATTATTGAATATAATTTTCCTTGCACTGTGGTTGGTAAATGATATGTTTGATATTTCTGCTTTTTATGAATTTGAATTTTTATGCCTTAGGACATGATCAGCTGAAGGGCAGCAACCTGCTGGAGAAGATATGAAGAAATAACAGAAAATTTCATTAAAGAAAATGACAATTGAGAAAATACTTTGGATATGCTTCAGGTTGTCAAAGTCCTGTAAGGCCTAAACTTTCTTTGATATTTTTTTTTGTACCAGCTTTTTTTTTTAAGTCCTCCTAATAGTATTTGACATTCTTTTAAAGACTTGAGTTCAATTCAATTCAACATGCATTTATTAAGCACCCACTGTATGCACAGTATTGTCCTTGCCTTCACAGAGAATATAGCCTAATGGAGAATAAGACATCAACTCTTACATTTTAAGTACATTAGAGAATTACAAAACAAAGCGCTAAGGAGGGTCCAAAAGAGGAAACTCATTAATAAGCCCAGAATCATGGCAGACTTTGTGTAGGAGCTTACATCTGAGCTGATTTCAGGGTCTGTCGGGGTCATTAAAAGGAACCAGGGAGGTTTAACTTAAAGAAAAGAAGGGTTAAGAGAAGTGAGTCTGGAGATGTATTTCTTTTTTTTTTAGAGATTGCCAAAGGTAAGAAAGATTGACTTATTATATTTGCGCCCAGAGGGCATTGAATTGAATTGAATCAGACAGAAGCTAGAGACAGGCACATTTTGGCTCAATATAAAAATTAACTTCTTGGCAATCATTAAGTGCCGTGCAACTGGAGATCTTCAAGCAGAGACTGACTTGTTGGTCGTCAGGAATGTCGTAAGGGGTTTCACATAGAGGGATTGGACTAGATGGTATTTTGTTGTGAACATTAAGATGCTATGACTGATTTGTTTCTGTTATAAAAGCTTAAGGAAAATGTTATGTAAACTTCATAGCAACTTTCACTGATGCCAAAAGATCAACTAATCTATTACACAACATACTGCGATTAAAAATCGGGTCCCAGAAAATTCCCCCCCAAAAAAGGCTCCTCCCACCATTGACCATTCCACTTCCATCACCAGGAGCTTCAGGACCTGTTTGCCTCCCAATTGATCTATTGAATACCTGCCTTACTGTATCTTTTAGGATACAGCACACATACCAGACCTATGAAAGCTACTTTACTAGGTCCCTCATGTACAGCACAGTGCTATAGAAACTGCATGAATCTGGAATGAGAGGACCTCTTCAAACAGAGCCTTTGGTCATTAGCTACCTGTGTAGCTCCCTCCACACTTCAATACTTCCCTAGGATATCATCCCTGCACTGGCTACACTCTCCTCTCCTCCTGATCTGGAGCCAGTGGGGGGCCAGTTCAATCTACACTATCCTCTACTCTTTGCCCCCTTGTCCTATTGCTGAGGCCTTGCCAGACTTCAACCTTGGATTACATCCACTATCTATAGCCTTCACTCTTATCCACATGCGGTTGAATCAAACTGGAGGAAACCACAAATCCATGCTGCTTCAGTCTACTACAAATTTATGTTATATAAACTCTACTCGGCCCTCATATCAACAAGGCAATCCTTTACCCATGATGAAAGTGCTATCCACCTCCAGAGAGAGAACTGATGAATTCTGAGTGCAGACTGAAGCGTACTTTTTTTACTTTATTTTTCTTGTTTGTGTGTGTGTGTGTGTGCTTTTGTAATACAGAAATATGTTTTGCAGGACTTCATATGTATAATCTACATTACATTGTTTGGCTTCACAAGGGGTGGGAAAGGGGCAGGGGCAGAAGGGAGAGAGAAAATTTGGAACTCAGAATTTCAAAAAATGATTGTTAAAAAAATTTTTAATATATTTGGGAAATATTTAATGAAATAAATAAAATTTAAAAAAAAAAACAAGGCAATTTTACTTTTACTCCACTCTCAATGATTCTTTTTTTTTTTTTGGAAGGGCAATTGGGATTAAGTTACTTGCCCAAGGTCACATGGCTAGTAAGTGTTACATGTCTGAGGTCAAATTTGAACTCAGGACCTCCTGACTCCAGGGCCTGTGCTCTTTTCATTGGGCCACCTAGCCATCCCTCTCATTGATTCTTTTTTTTTTTTTTAAATGCTTTATTAGCCTCTGATTTACGTCATTCATTTCCGCCAGATTTTGAGTTACAAATTTTCTCCCTGTTTTTCCCCTACCTGCCACCCCAAAATAGCAGTCCCACAGGATATCCCCTCCTCCAATCCTCTCTCCCATATTTTCTCCCATACCCCTTTTGACTTTTCCAGTGGATTTCTATGCCCCAGTGCCTGTATATCTTATTTCCCAGTTACATGTAAAATAGTATTAATAGTGGTATATATAAATATATATTTAAATATTTGATTTTAAAACTTTGAATTCCAGATTCATTCCCTTCCTCCCTTGTCTCCCACCCTTACTGGGAAGATAAGCAGTTCAGTATAGGTTGTACATGTGTGGCTAATGCAAAACAATAACATAGTAGATATATTGTAAAAGACTGACTATATTTCCCTCCTTCCTATCGCACCTCCCACTTGTTCTATTCTCTGCTTTGATCCCGTCCCTTTTCAAAAGTGGGTGCTTCCAACTTCCCTCCCCCCCAGCCTGCCCTCCCTTCCATCATCCCCCCTCTTATCCCCTTCCCCCCTACTCTCCTAGAGGGTGAGATACCCTATTTAGTGTGTATTTCATTCCCTCCCCAAGCCAAATTCAATGGGAATAAGGTTGACCCATTCCCTTTTGCCTTCCTATTCTTCCCCTCCATTGTAACCATTTTCCCTTGCCTCTTCTATATGAGATAGTTTACCCCATTCTGTCTCTCCCCATCTCCTCTCATTATATTTCTCTCTCACCTCTTAATTTCACCTTTTAAGTATCATCCCTTCCTGTTAAATTGGTCCTGTGCCCTCTATCTATGTGTACCTGTAAATATATATACACACATTCACATATGTATTCACATGCCCATATACCCTCATATATAGACATATATAATATATATAATATATATATATATATATATATATATTTCTATTCCCTTCAACTACTGAGAAAAGTTTCATAAGATAAAATTACTATTTTTCCAGGTAGGAATGTTAATAGTTCAACTTTGATAAATTCCTTATGATTCCTTTTCCCTGTTTACCTTCTCATGCTTCTCTTGCTTCTTATATCTGAATGTCAAATTTTCTTTTCAACTCTTGTTTTTTCAGTAAGAATGCTTGAAAGTCCTCTATTCCACTGAATGACCATATTTTCCCCTGAAACATGATACTCAGTTTTGCTGGGTAGGTGACTCTTGGTTTTAATCCCAGCTCCTTTGACCTCCGGAATATCATATTCCAATCCCTTCGATCCCTAAGTGTAGAAGCTGCCAGATCCTGGGTTATCCTGATTGTGTTTCCACAATATTCAAATGGTTTCTTCCTGGCTGCTTGTAATATTCTCTCCTTAATCTGGGAATTCCGGAACCTAGCTATAACATTCCTAGAAGTTTTCTTTTTGGGATCTTTTTCAGGAGGTGATCGGTGGATTCTTTCAACCTCTATTTTGCCCTCCAGTTCTAAACCCTAGTTCTGGCCCCTGTCACTTCTCTCCTATACTTATATAATAGCCTTTAAATTGGTCTCCCTGCTTGAATTATCTCCCCACTCCAATCCATCTTCCATACACCTACCAAGGTTATTTTCCTAAAGCACAATCCTGACCACATCATTTCCCTGCTTAATAAATCCCTTTTACCCTCAGGATCAAATACAAAGTTCTCTGGCATTTAAGCCTTTTGAAAGCTGGGCACTTCACATTTTACTCTTCTCCATACTTTAGGGTGCAGCAATACTGGTCTACTTGTTATTCCTCAAATATGGTGCTTCCTCTCTCATACACCCCTTCAGCTTGTCCCTTGTACTTGGAACAATCTTTCTCTTTTGTTGTTGTTCAGTCACGTCTGACAATTCATGACCCTGTATGGGGTTTTCTTGGCAAAGATACTGGAGTGGTTTGCCATTTCATCCTCCAGTGGATTAAGACAAACAGGTTTAAGTGACTTGCCAAGGTCACACAGCTCCTGAGTGTCTGGGGCCAAATTTGAATTCATGTCTTCCTGAATCCAGCCCTAGTGGCGAGCCACTTCGCTGTCTTTCTTCCTCTTTACTTTCCTGCTCCTGGGCATCACTGGCTTCTTAAAGACTCAGATCAAATGCTACTTTCTGTAGGAGGCCTTCCTAGAGAACTCAGTCACTGGAGCCATTCATTCCCTTTATGGTTCTTTCCTTCTACTCTTGAAAATGACTATTCATTTACATGTCACCTCCCTCATTCATATGCAAGACTAATGAGACACAGCTGAAAAGAAGGCGGTCACTAGTTTAGAACAAGAAATTATCATATAACTGAAAAAAAATGCTTCCCCACTTACCTTTTAAGGACTTCAAATGCTGCACAGCCATTCTCAGTACAGTAAGTTTGTCCAGCTTACGGGCCACGGGATTGCAATGAGGGATCATAGCAGATAGTTCTTCAATTAAATTATTCATTTTATCTCTCCTCCGTTTTTCTGTCTGACTATGTGCTTCTCTGAAAAGAAATAATTTCACTTCAGTGTAAAATTTTTTTTAAATGTAGTGACTAATACAAGAATTATCTTAGACGATCAGCCCAGAAAGTATATCTATTTAACTTTTCCTTTATTCCTGTAATACCTTGACAATAGGGTCATAGAATCATACATTTAGAGCTAACAGGGCCATTAAATCTAACTTCCTCATTTTACAAAAGAGGAAACTCAAGCACAGAAACATTAAGTGACTTGTCCAGAGTTACACAGCTGCTAAATATCTGAGGTAAGGTCTGAAATGAGGTCTTCTATATTCAAAGTCCAGAGTTCTAGTCACTACTCCAGGCTATTGATAAAAATTTCTTGGGAGAAGATGGCAGAGTAAAAACAGGAACTTGCTGAGCTCCTGCCCCAACCACTTCTAATACTTGTAAAATATGACTTAAACAAACTTTAGAGCTACAGAACCCACAAAATGACAAAGAGAAAAAATCTCCCACTGAAGGCAGCCTGGTAGGCCGGCAGGAAGGGTCTATCACATGAGGCTGGGAGCCGAGCATAGTCCTGCATGAGCCACCACCCAGGTCCAGATTCAGGGCAGCCCTGACCAGCAACACAGACCAGCTGGAGCCAATCACCAGCGGTTTCCAGACTTCTTAACCCATAAACGCCAAAGAGAAAGTAAAAGGTCAGTAGGGAACTCTGTTGCAATTGGGAAGAGAAGAGCACCGTCCGGCCCCTGTGGTGGCAGAGGCACGGTGGCTGCAGCTGCTGCCATGTGGCTTCCTCAAGAGTTCCTGGCCTGAAGATTGTAGGAGAACCAAGCGACCATTCAGAGGGTTTTTTTTTTTGACCTGCTTAGATCTGGGTCGCAGCTTGTGGTGGCTATAGAGAGGGTGCCCTCCTCATAGCTGTGACAACATTTGCAAAAACCCCAGCAATTTGGGACGAAGCTCTCTCCACTCTGGAAGAAGAGTACTGCTGTGGCAAAGAGTTCAAAAGTCAAGTGATTGGCTGGCAAGATGAGCAAGCAGAGGAAGCACAATCAGACCACAGAATCCTTTCTGGGGGGCAAAAAGGATCAAAACATGGAACTAGAAGAAGACAATGAAGTCAAAACTCCTGCATCAAAAGCTTCCAAGAAAAATATGAACTGCTTACAGGCCATGGAGGAGCTCAAGAAGGATTTTGAAAATCAAGAGAAGTGGAGAAAAAATTGGGAAGAGAAATAAGAATGATGCAAGAAAATCATGAAAAGCAAGTCAGCAGCTTGCTAAGGAGACCCAAAAAATACTGAAAAAAAATCTTTAAAAAAATAGACTGGGGTGGCTGGATGGTACAGTGAGTGGAGCACTGGCCCTGGAGTCAGGAGGACCTGAGTTCCGATCCGGCCTCTGACACTTAGAACAAGAGCGGGCTCTGTGACCTTGGGCAAATCACTTAACCCCAATTGCCCTCCCCCCCCAAAAGAAGCAAAATAAAAAAAATAGACTAACTCAAATGGCAAAAGAGGTCCAAAAAGGCCATAATGAGGAGAAGAATGCCTTAAAAAGACGAATTGGCCAGATGGAAAAGCAATTTCAAAGACTCATTGAAGAGAATAATTCCTTCAAAATTAGATTGGAGCAAATGGAAGCTAATGACTTTATGAGAAATCAAGATAATATAAAACAGATCCAAACAAATGAAAAAATAGAAGGCAAGGTCAAATATCTTATTGGAAAAACCACTGACCGGGAAAATAGGTCCAGAGAGATAATTTTAAAATTATTGGACTACCTAAAAGTCTTGACCAAAAAGAACCTAGAAATTATCCTTCAAGAAATTCTCAAGGAAAAATGCCCTGATATTCTAAAACCAGAGGGCAAAATAGAAACTGAAAGAATTCACTGATCACTTCTTGAAAAAGATCCCAAAAAGAAAACTCCTAGGAATATCATAGCCAAATTTCAGAGTTCCCAGGCCAAGAAGAAAATATAACAAGCTGTCAGGAAGAAACAATTTGAGTATTGTGGAAACACAATCAGGATAACACAAGACCTAGAAGCTTCTACCTTAAGGGAACAAAGGGCTTGGAATATGATATTGCGGAGGTCAAAGGAGCTAGGATTAAAACCAAGAATCACATTCCCAGCAAAACTGAGTATAATGCTTCAGGGGAAAATATGGTCACTCAATGAAATAGAGGACTTTTAAGTATTCTTGATGAAAAAACCAGAGCTGAACAAAAAATTTGACTTTCAACTACAGGAAGCAAGAGAAGCTAAACAGGAAAAAGAAATCATAAGGAACTTATTAAAGTTGAACTATTTGCATTCCTACATAGAAAAACAATAACTATAACTCATGAGACTTTTCTCAGTATGAGGATAGTTAAAGGGAATATATATGTATACATACATATATATGTATGTATAGGAGGGTGTATGTGTGTATAAATACATATGTGAGTGTGTATATGTGTGTACATGTATACATAGAGGGCACAGGGTCAGTTTAATAAGAAGGGATGATATCTAAAAAATAAAATCAAGAGGTGAGAGAGGAATACAATGGGAGAAGGAGAAAGGGAGAGATAAAATAGGGTAAATTATCTCATATAAAAGAGACAAGAGAAAGCTGTTACAATGGAGGGGAAGAGCAGAATGGTGAAAGGGAATTGGTCAACCTTCTCTCATTGAATTTGGCTTAAGGAGGGAATAACATACATGCTCAATTGGGTATCTTACCCTACAGGAAAATAAGGAGGAAGGGGATAAGAGGTGGGGATCATAGAAGGGAGGGCAGATTGTGGGAGAGGGTAGTTAGAAGCAAACACTTTTGAAAAGTGACATGGTCAAAGGAGAAAATAATAAATCGGGGGCAAGATAGGATGGAGGGAAATACTACTAGTCTTTCACAATATAACTACTATGGAAATGTTTTGCATAGCTACACATGTACAACCTATATTGAATTGTTTATCTTTCCAGTGGAGGTGGGTGAGGAGGGAAGAAGGGAAAGAATCTGGAACTCAAAGTTTTAAAACAAATGTTAAAATAAAACTTCTTGGGATTTCTATAAACTCATGAAATCCTTTTCCACTTTTTTTTTCTTTCCATTCTCATACTTATCTGCACATTAGCTCCCAAGTAGCTTAGGTTTTTCTACTTAATTTGCCAGTGGTTCACATTCAAATGGAAAATAATGGCCACTAGGTTATTGGCATGGACAATAACTGTATTGTAGATGGTTCAAGTCTGGAAGACCTGAGTTCAAAGCCAGCCTCAGATACTGTAATGGAAATGCAAATTTAAAGATCTTCCCTGCCTCTAGGCTAAAGTGCACCTGGAGCCTGGGGTGGGAGGCTTGTTTTTCAGTTGATAACTTTTTGATTGGCCAGTGGGTCCAAAAGGTTGTTACATTCTCTGAGCCAGGAGAAGGCTATATAATCCCTGATGTGTAGCTTTGTTTTGGGGGCTCACTTTGAGAAGTGTTCTGTGATTTGATATGGATTCTGGGAAGCTGTTGTCCAGAGCACCCCGGCTTTGAAAAACCCAGATGTTGAAACCCAGATAATGATTTGGTATGGATGTAATAGCTGGACAGTTTGGAAAGCTGTCTACTTGATCTGTTTCTGTCTTGATAATTCTGCCTGTATGCTTTGAAGTTCGGGGTGCTGACCTTTTTCCCCTGAACGAGGTAAACGATATATGTTTGACTGATTAAAGTAAGCTTGTTAACCCATTTTGAGTTGCTTTCCTTTATCAAAGCAGATCCAAGAACCTGTGTTGGCAGCAAACCCTGAGGACGCTTAGGGTGCTTGCTGCCACAGATACGTACTATTATGTAACCCTGGGCAAGACACTTAACCTTTGGTTGACTCAGTTTCCTCATCTACAAAATGGGGATAATAATATTACCTACCTTTCAGGGTTATGATAAGGACCAAATAAGATAATAATTATAACCCCCTTAGCAGAGTTCTTGGCACATATTAAGTGCTATATAAATATTAGGAAGAAGATGGCGGTGAGGATGATGTTAATGATGCTGGAAATGGAAGTTCAAGGTGGGTTCCAGACCTGTGATTTCATCACTGTAGGTAACCTCTGGTGTGGGAATGCCTTCCACCAATATAGATTAGAGGCTCATTGTCTTATAGAGCACTGAGAGCTTCCTCTGGTCATACAGTGAATGTCTGAGGCAGGAGGGACTGAACACAAGGCTTCCTGACTCCAAGGCTAATCTTCTACCCACTACATAAGAGGTATTAAATACTCACTGATACAACACTCCCAAGTGCTGCCCAAACTAAATTAAAATGTATTGGGGAAATATTTAACAAAATAAATGAAAATACAATAGAACACAAATAATGTTAACATATGATTTTCTCAGTCAATATTTAGCCAACAAGGATCCAGTTCTGTTTGTCTCTGAATTTTCACTGCACCTCACCATTGTTGTTGGTTTTGTTCAGTGGTTTTTCAGTTGTGTTTAACTCTCCATGAGCCCATTTGGGTTTTCTTAACAAAGATGCTAGGTTTGCCATTTCCTTCTCCAGTTCATTTTTCAGGTGAGGAAACTGAGGCAAAGAGGATTAAGTGACGTGCCCAGGGTCACACAGATAGTAATTGTCTGAGGCCATATTTGAACTCAGTGATATGAGTCTTTCTGACTCCAGACAGGGCATTCTATCCACTACGCCTCCTCTCTGCCATCATACCAAAATTTGTATATCCCACTCAAATTCTAAGCCTTCATTACCAGACAATTTCTGAATTAAAATATTATTATCATCCTCACGGACTCCATTTATTGATTTTTCCCTTTTCTTTCTGATTGTGCATTAGCCTTAATACTAAAATGGACCCAGAAGCTGGATGCCAGAAGTTTTATAGAGCAGGACTAAGATAATTGCTTTGAGAAGAAAGCTTGGAATAAACTGCCTCTATCTGAAGTCCATTAATCATGGGAGGCAGTCAGCCAAAAAGATTAATCAACCAATTTGTGAATTATCAGGGCCATGGTTTTTCCTCCTGTCTTTTTCTGGGCCATTTAGCATTTCTGGGCCTTTATTAGCATTTTCATCAGAAAGTGGGCAAAATGGAGAGGAAACACAATGGAAATGACTCAGTCCTGCCAGTTAATAGCTATGATACAATTGGCTTAAGGTTTGATGGAAGAAAAGGTCAAAACTACTGACTAAAATAATGTTTAGGCTTTACATGAGTATTTCAGTCATCTTCCCAAGGATATTTAAGAGCTAGCTACATAACCTGGATCTATTTTTCCTCCAAAAATTTCACAGTTTAAAGAGCTGTTCAAAATGAATTTTTAAAAAGTGAGTATTGATTATTTAAGCAGAAATAATATCTAAAGTAATCAAGAAGGGCAGCAAATGGGAGGAAATCACTATTCCCATTCTCTTTTTTCTTTTTTTCCTTTTGTTTTTTTAAAGCCATCAGGGTTAAGTAACTTGCTCAAGGTTACACAGCCAGTTATTTCTGGGTGTGGTGCTAAGTATCTGAGCCCAGATTTGATCCCCAGGTCATCCTGACACTGGAGCCGGCGCTCTTACTTGCTGAGCCACCTGGCCACCCCTAAGCAATTGGGGTTAAGTAACTTGCTCAAGGTAACACGGCCAGGTGTTTCTGGGTGGGTGCTAAGTGTCTGAGCCTGGATTCGATCCCCAGGTCATCTCGACACTGGAGCCGGCGCTCTTACTTGCTGTGCTACCTGGCCGCCCCCTCTTTTTTCTTAACAAGAATAAAAAGTCTAAGGAGAACCCAATCCATTTCTGACAACTTCCAAGAACATCAACTAAAGACTGTTTGTTAGAAACAAATATTACCAAAACATCGACCAACTCACATATTAATGTACCTGAACGACTTCATTTTCACTTGTTCACCATCTTCCATTCTACAAGAGAACAGGATAAAGTATGAAACTCTATGAAAAAGCCTTTCACATTAATCTTGGAAGAGAAATCCAATACCTAGTATTATGAAACCAAGTCTAATCAAACTGAATCCCCTTAAATCCTTGGTTATAGAAGCTATGACCTAGCACACAGAGCTCTCAACATATTATCACATGCAGAAGCTGTCCTCCAATGAACAGTGCCATAGAGCTCTTCAATCCCTTCTCAGGGATAAAGACAATATTACAATGGCTTACCATCTACATGCAAAATTTATCCTACTTTCAGCAATCTCTTATCAAGCTTTCCTTTTGGCTTCTTAAGTCCCCAGAAATCTTATAAGACTTTATAATCTCAACAACAAAAACTGAATCACTAGGAAGGGTGCTATTTCTAGAGGTTAGGTGGCAAAAAATGATATTTGATCAATAAAATAAAGTTGAATATCCACATGAGCTTGTGCTATCACAGTGAGGAGGAAAACTAGGGAGGTAAAGGAGAAAGTTTTCATAGAAGAAGTTCAAAGGTTGTAAATGCTAATTTCACAAATATATTCTACACATTTTGTTGTTGTTGCTCAGCTATTTTTTCAATCTTGTCTGACCCTTAATGATCCCAAGGAATTTCTCTTGGTAGAGATACTAGAATGGTTTGCCATTTCCTTCTCCTTCTCATTTTACAGATGAGGAAAATGAGGTGAACAGGATTAAATGACCTACCCAGGGTCACACAGCAAGTATCTGAGGCAGAATTTGAGCTCAGGTCTTCTTGACCCCAGGACCTGGGCTCTATCCACTGTACTACCTCGCTGCCTTTACATACATACATATATACATATTCTTATATGTACGTGTGCATATGTATGCACACACATGTATACACACTATATATACATGTTATAGGTTACCAATCACTTTCACATACATAGATTGATCACAAAATAATATTTAATTTAAGAATAAATACATTGGCCACAGAATTATCTAAGCCTAAAATAAATCACTAGGCAAATTAAAAGTTTTAATAAAAAGTGAAACTATGGTCTCTGTCTCTATAGTATCAATGTGGAATTGGTTCAGTTACTTATGCTCTTATCCATCAGAAATGCAAATATCAGAATACCAGTTAATATGAAATGAATTAATAATTTTATTAGCATTAAACATTTTATCAGCTATGTGACTTTTGAGTCAGATTTAACCAATCATCAAGCATTTATTGCCTACTATGTTAGGAGAAACAATATGAACCAATCCCTACTTGCAAGGTATTTAACAGTATCTTCTAATAAAGGTATTTTTAAAGAAATGATTGGGGGTAGCTAGGTGGTGCAGTGAATAGAACACAGGCCCTGGCGTCAGGAGGACCTGAGTTCAAATCCGACTTCAGACTCTTGACACACTAGCTGTGTGACCTTGGGCAAGTCACTTAACCCCAATTGCCCTGCCTTCCCCCCTCCAAAAAAATACTTAAAAAAAGAAATGAGTGCATATTCCAGAAGTAAAGAGGGGCAGGGCCATACAAACAACATACACACTCATGAGAATAACTTTCCTTTTCCCATATTGAAATAATTAATAGTTAGTTTGAAAATAGCTGATGGTTTACCTGCTTTGTAGATAGTCCATACCAATTTCAACAGCTTCTTCTCTGCAGAAATAAAAAAGGATGAACAAATTAAAATGCACTTTTTTTCTCCCCTTTTTTCCCCAATTAGGCATAAAGCAGGAAAAAAAATGAATAGTAATAATAACTAATGATGCTCTCCAATAGGTCAGCTAGAATCAGAGACACATATATACTTATGCTTCAATGTATATTGATGTTAATTTTAAAAAATTAAACAAATGGACTTTCATCACAGTTGCTCTCTATCAAAGTTCAGGATGAATGTGGCCCCAGACAAACATACTGCACTTAAATCTAAACTCACTCTCAGTTATTAATTATGCCTTTGTTTTAGGTGAGCAGTTCTCAAGCTTTTTGGTCTCAGGACTCAATAAAATTACTGAGGATTCCAAAAAGCTTTTGTTTATGTGTTATATCTCTTGATATTTACTGTAATCGAAGCTAAAACTGATAAATTTTAAAAATATTTTTTTTTAAAGCAATTGGGGTTAAGTAATTTGCTCAAGGTTACATGGCCAGTTATTTTGTGTGGGTGTTAAGTATCTGAGGCCAAAATCAATCCCAGGTCTCCCAACTCCAGGGTCAGCGCTCTTACTCACTGTGCCACCTGGCCACCCCAAAAATATTTCTTAATTCATTTAACAATAATAATAAATCATATGTTAACATAGTATATTTTTATGAAAATAATTTTTCCCAAATAAAAAAATAGTAAGAAAACTGCAAATATCTTTAATATCTGGCTTCATAGAAGACAACTGTATTCTCCTGTCTGCTTCTCATTCAATCTGTTGTGTTATTTTGGCTCAAGTATATTATGAAAATCTGGACTCATGCAGTTATGTTGTTGAAAAGGGGGAGGGGCGGCTAGGTGGCGCAGTGAATAGAGCACTGGCCCTGGAGTCAGGAGGACCTGAATTCAAATCCAGCCTCAGACACTTAACACAAAAACTAGCCATATGACCTTGAGCAAGTCACTTAACCCCAATTGCCTTCCAAAAAGCAAAAGAGAAAAAGAAAAACGGGAGAGTGTTTTAATAGGTAAGTAATATCTTAGTATTATTGTAAAACTATTTTTTACCTTAAAGATCTCCTGAGAGGGTTTCAGGGACACCCAGGGGTCTTCAGACCATATGCTGAGAACTTCTATTTTAGGCCATTGGTGACAGTTTGTTAGTTAAACAAACAGATGTTTAGCTTGCTATCAGCTATTATATTTTATATAACTATATATTATCATATTATATATTATAGTATTTCTCCTAATATGTTGTCTATAACCATCTTTTCTCCTTACCACATTATAGTGTGTTATACTTATTTGTGTATTTCTTGCTTCCTCTCACCCCCACACTATAAGCAGCTTGTGGTCAGGGACTGTATCGTTTGATGATGATAATGGTTGCTTATACTTATACAGAGCTAAAAGGTTTACAAAGTACTTTACATCCAGGAGTTCATTTTATCTTCACAACAAACCCACTGAAGCACATTTTGTGATCTTCATTTTAAATAAAAAGGTGACAGTAATTATCCCAGAGTGACAAGAGTATTAAATGTTTGAGGAAGAGTTCAAAGACAGGTCTTTCTCCAAGTGTCGTTCCCTATGCTAACACATGGTGCTTCATGAAAAAATTCTAGCTGAGTCTTGTAGGAAGTGTAGATCTCTCAGGCTAATTGACTGACTCCACAGGAGTCATATAAAGCAGAGGGGAAGGGTCATCATCTAATGGGGCTAGGAAGTGATCTGACAACTTGAATTCAGATGTATATTGTGAATATAGTGAAGAGAATTTGGTGGCATGCATTATATCACATTAAGTCACAACACTATCAAATATGGAATGGCATAATAAGGCTCACGTGATTGAATTTATATTGCCACCTAAGTGATAAACAAACACCCCCCCCCAATATATTAATCACTGTAGGAATAACAGTGAGGGGCAGTATCACCTTTGAATTTCAACAGACTTATAAAGGATACTCTATAGAAGACTGAAAATAAAATTTATATACTAAACTGGTGTTATTTTCAAGAGAGGAAATGGGATATAATGGATGCAGAGCTAGCCTCAAAGTCAAGAAGACAGGGTTCAAATCCCACCTCTGACACATACTGACTGTGGGATCCTGGGCAAATCACTTAATCTCTCAATGCCCCAGTTACCTCTCTTTAAGATTGCAAATTGTGGACCAAGTATGGATCTGCATTGGAAAGAAGCATTTATTTACTTGGGAGTTCCCTACGCACATGAAATAATAGGCTTGGACTAAAAGTATTCCCAAATATTAAGTGACATTACTAAAACCCTACTCTGATACCTTACTAGGCTGTGGAAGCGACACTGGGTTCCTAAAGATTATACCAATGGATTGTAAGTTTAGGCAAGTCTCACAAAGCTAGAAAGGCATTGAGTAAGCTCTTTTTGATGAACTATATTCCTTTTTTTGACCAAGGACACATAAACCTAATTTTGCAGAAGTTAGCATCAGTTTGGTTGCAGGGTGGTGAATTCTTTGACCACAGAAATCCTTGAATATCATCTATGAAGTTGTAGAGGAGGTATAATTTGTACTGGTGGAGGACATACCTATATTAATAAAATATAGATCCTTGAAGTATTGATGTAATGTTTTCAAATGCATAATGTAAAATTAAAACAAATCTGAGGTATCACTTCAAACCTATCAGATTTGCTAATATGACAGAAAAGGAAAATGATGAATACTGGGAGTATATGGGAAAATTGGGACACTAATGCACTGTTGGTGGAGTTGTGAACTGGTCCAACCATTTTGGAGAGCAATTTGGAACCATGCTCAAAGGGCAATCAAATTGTGCATGCCCTTTGATCCAGCAATACCACTATTAGGTCTGTATCCCAAAGAGATCACAAAAAAAGGGAAAAGTACCTGTATGTACAAAAATATTGATAGCAACTCTTTTAGTGGTGGCAAAGGAATGGAAAAGGAGAGAATACCCATCAACTGGGGAATGGCTGAACAAGTTGTGGTGTATGAATGTAATGTAATACTATTGTTTAATAAGAAGTGATGAGCAGGCTGATTTCAGAAAAACCTGGAAAGACTTATATGAACTGATGCAAAGTGAAATGAGCAGAACCAGGAGAACATTGTACACAGTAATGGCAACACTGTGTGATGACTACGATTGACTTAGCTCTTCTCAACAACACAATGATCCAAGACAAGTCCAAAAGATTTATGATGGAAAATGCTAGTCATATCCAGAGAAAGAACTGGTAGAATCTAAGCACAGATCAAAGCACACTATTTTCACTTTCTTTATTTAAAAAAATCTTTTTTCTTTTGTTTTGTTTCTTCTTTTACAACATGACTAATATGGAAATATATTTTACATGATTGCACAAATACAACCTCTATCAAATTATTTACTATCTTAGGGAGAGGAAGAAAATTTGAAACTCAAGATTTTATTAAAAAATGAATGTTAAAATTGTCTTTATATATAATTAGAAAAAATAAAATACAATTTAAAAGAAAAAAATCATAGTGCAAGCAGGGAATACTGGTGTGGGTTAAAGTGAAGACAGTCAGAGACAATCAAGTATATTTCAATTTTTATTTCAAAATAGGAAACACATACCTTCTGTCTAATATCATAAATTTATTTCTCAACAATATAAGTTCATGTGATGTTACTGGGGGAGAACTTAATTCCATAGAAAAAATGTTGCATATGATAGGCAGAAGGAGGGGTTGCCAACCTGTGTGTTTGGACAGAGTATCCACATGGTTAGGATCACTGAGTCATCAGACTGCTGATGTGGAAAAATGTGATTAAATAATGGACATCAACAAAAGCTACCATCACTTCCTAAGGACATTCAATCGGTGTAGATCAATTGCAATGAGCAGAGACATGAGGATCCTAGAAACTATTTTTGGTTAGCAAAATTTGATTTTCTTGCCAAGGAGATAAATAAGAAAGCCCAGGGCAACACCAACTTAGGACATAAACACATTTATAAAATTTTAAGGAGGAGGATAGTAGAAAATTATGACTAATATCACCTCATAAAACATAAGAAGTAGTAGATAGAAATCCAACTTTCTAGAAAGCTTAGCAAGAGACCAATTCAAGCCAGTTCATACTAAGGGCATTTAAAGATGAAACTGGTTGAAGGAAAACAAAGATACAAACAAAAATGAAAAAGATCATCAGGTTTTCATAACAAAATTTTCTCCATCGAATTTTTTCACCAATAAGAAAGAAATGGTTGCTATGATGGAAATAATAGGTCCTTTTGGAGGAAGTGAGTACTTTGTCCTAGAATTTGTGATCAAGGAGAAGGGAGCCAGTTATAATCTGACATAAACCCTAGATTTGTGGAGCATACATTTCAGAGTTGAGAAGAAGGATAAAAAGTATCTCATGTACTAAGATTCTATAGAAATGAGACCAGGAGGGATGGATAACTCAAGAAATTCTAAAGACACAAAGGAAAATGATTCCAATGGAAAGGGGGAAAATGGAAATTGTCTAAAGACATTGAGGTGTATGAACACAGAAATCATCAATTCACTTAAATTTTTAAAAGCCATGTACAGAAGATGGAAGCAAGTGCAGATCTCAAAAGTCTATCTTTTTGTTCAGCAAAAAAAGTTTGTATTTTTTTTAAATAAGTATAGCATGATCTTTTAGAAATAGCTCCAAATGGGCAGAGGCTGGTAAGGCCAAGAATAACAGAACAGACTTTTTTTCTTTCCAGAGTTATTTTGGGAAATAATGAGAATCAAAGAATGGATAAGACTGTTGTTTGGAGTGGAAGAGATAAGCAATCAGTCAACAAGTATTTATTAAGCACTTGCTGTATGTTGTACAAATATGAAAATGAATTTCTACTCTCAAAAAACTTTTATTTGCTAGAAAAAACAATATGTACACAAGTAAGTAAAAGTAATGTATGTATATTGTGTGTATGTGAACAAAATAAATATAAGGTGATTTGAGGGGAGGTAGGAGGACTCAGGAAGGGCTCCTGTAGAAGGTAGTTCCTGAGATAAGCTTTGAAGGAAACTGAGGACTATAAGAGGGAGAAGTTAGGGAGAAATACATTCTAAGCATGGAGAATAGCCAGTGTGAAGGCACAGAGAAGAGAGATGGAAGACTGTGAGAAACAGGAAGAAATTCAGTGGATCACAGAATGTGTGAAGGGGAGTAATATATAATAAGGCTGTAATGGCAGGTTGGCGCAAGTGTGTGAGGGAGTTTCAATAAGACACAGAGGAATTTTTATTTAACCTAGGGATAAGAAGACACAAATAAGACAAAGGACCATTTCCCAATGGATGAGGGGTCAAAATATATGAACCATTCTCAAAAGAATTGCAAACTATTTACAACTATATTAAATATCATTCCAAGTCACACATAGTAAGAGAAATGAAAATCAAAACAACTCTTAGGTTTCACCTTATGTCCAGCAAAAGGGCAAAAATGACAAAAGATGGGAATAACTAATATTGAAGGGTTGTGAAGAGGCAGGCATGCTAATATACTGTTGGCAGAACTGTGAAGTTGTCCAACCATTCTGGAAAGCAGATTGGAACTATACTAGGAAAGTCACTAAAATACCCACTGACCCAGAGAGCCTCCTACTAGGCTACAGGAAAGTTATGTTCTAAGATATATATTTTAACATATTTATAGTAGAAAAGAACTGGAAACAAATAGTTGACTACCAATTAAAGAATGGCTCAAGAAATTTAGTGCTATATGAATTGTATGAAATATTACTAAGAAATGACAAACATGGGGGCAGCAAGGTGGCTCAGTGAGTAAGAGCACCGGCTCCAGTGGCGGGATGACCTGGGGATCAAATCTGGGCTCCGATACTCAGCACCACACCCAGAAATAACTGGCCGTGTAACCTTGAGCAAGTTACTTAACCCCGATTGCTTTAAAAAAAAAAAAAGAAATGACAAATATGAATACAGAAAAGCATGAGAAGACTTATATGAACTGATGCAAAGTGAAGCAGGCAGAGCCAGGCAAGTGATATATATGTCTAAAATAATGTAGTCAGGTCTAACCACCATGACTGACTTTCTATTAAAAAAAAAAAAAGAGAGAGAGAATCATCTATTATCTTTCCCTATTGTCTAGGTATCGGTATTCCACGTACCTTAAACAATAGTCACATTAAAGGATCATAGATTTAGAAATTTGTTGGGACCTTGGAGGTCAGTCTAGTCCTATCCCTTCATTTTATAGATGAGGTCTAAAAAGCCCTTCCCCTTGGTCTTAACATTCATAGCGAGTCACAATTCATTCTGAGCTTTAGCACTCCTGATGCTATTCTTTTGAATTCATCTTCAGTTACCAGTCCTTAGCCTCTCCTATCTTCTATATATTCCAGCAGATCTATGATCTCATCAGTGTAGGTATCTGTATAGCCTGTAACCCATCCATGCTTTTTCACTCATTTTTTTTAATCCATGTTCTTCCAAAGCTCTTCCATAGATGACTCAATTTACTGGAGGTCCTATCTTGAGGTTCTTTTACATTTCATGGCTATCAAGTTTATCATTTGGGAAATCCATTTGTTATCCTTCACTTTCACCACATGAATAGTCCACTTTCTTAGCTGATCACACATTTCCTCAATGAGATCCCTTATGCCACGTACATAAAACTTATCACTAGAAATACACCACAGGCAGCTTCCACCCATCATGAATCTCTCCCTTGTCCTTTGGGTCACTGACAACTTTGATTGTTTGATGCTCATTATGTTTCAAGACTCACAACCATGGACCATCTCAGGCTGCACCTTTGTATCTATAATATATTTTCATGTATATCTTATTCAAATCTATATTAGATCATGCTTCACATTAGTTTCTTTAGCAGCTCTCTTTTTCTTAGACCCATCAAAATTTTTTGGGTTTACATCCTTAGAATTTCTCAAGTTAGTAATAACCATGAGAAAGAATTTACTTCCTTGAATTAAAATGTCTAGTTCAGGGGTAGGGAATTTGTGGCCTTAAGGCCACACGTGGCCCTCTAGGTCCTCAAATGCAGCCCTTTGACTGACTCCAAACTTCACAGAATAAATCCCCTTAATAAAAGGATTTGTTTGATAAAATTTGGGCTAAGTCAAAAGGCTGTACCTGAGGACCTAGAAGGCTATATGTGGCCTCAAGGCCGCAGGTTCCCTTCACCTGGTCTAGTTCACCCTGCTTATTATCAATACTGAGCCCATTTGGATTTTAATTGTTGGCACTTTTCTTAGTTATTATTCCCTCTGAATTACTGGGTCCTCTCTACTGATAACTTCCTCCTCTTCCTCCTTCTCCTTCTCCTCTTCCTCCTCCTCCTTTTCTGTTCTTTTCTTTGCATCTGGCTTGGCAGATACAGAAGGCCTGTTTTTTTCTCCTTCCCTTCCATTTTGAGTTTAAATTTTTCGTGATTAGAGTTGAAGGGCTGCTAGCAAATATATTTTTACTCGCTTTTGTTAGGTAAAGATTATATTGCCAATCAAATTTTTTTTTAGATATCTAGTTTTCACCTAAGATCTTCAGAACTTTAAAATGAATCTGCTTTTACATAGAAAGCTATATAACCACACACATCACTAGAATAATTATCAGACAGATGCACTAAGAATGGAAGGAGACAAAATGTACTCCATTTTTAAGTTTTAAAAATATATATACATTTGCAAAAGACTTACATTACTCTGTTCAAATACAAATTTGGAATTACCCCATTTTTTCTTTAAAAGTACTCATGTGTATCATATATGCCATTTCAGGAAAATCTGGTAAAAGGGGAGACATCAAAATATTAACCTATTTTCCCCAGAAAATGAATTATAGGGAAAACTACAATTCTGAATTATATTACCTAAATAAAAACTATTTTCCTTTATCCTCCCTTCTCTCTATACAAATATGCTAAAAACAAAGGGAAGCAAGAACATTAAAAGGGAATGTTTGTTCTATAAAGCATGAGACCACTTGAACAAATAAAAGGCCATTATATAATGGTCAAATTGCTTCCAATACAACGGATCCTTTCTGGCAGCATTAAATCAGGATAGAATCATTCTACTAATCTACAAACTCCCTTTGTATATTTAGAAAACCAATTTGTTTTTTAATGTACTTCCAGTGTAAGTAGCCAGGGAGGAGTTTTTCTATATTTCTTAGACAAAATCAGGACAGAGAATTGCTTGATTTTGACCACACACAAAAAATAAGGTTATTCTCTCATGCTTTGAATAACAGAACATTTATTTATTTTTAAGTGTTAAAGGAGACTGTGGTATTGCAGACATTTTACTTCCAACTATTAGATGGCATGCACATTACATACTCCCTAAACTTTATTTTTTAAAGAGAGACAGAGAGAGGGAGAGACAGAGACAGAGAGTTGGAGAGGGAGAGAAAGGGAGAGGAGAGAGAGAGAGAGAGAGAGAGAGAGAGAGAGAGAGATTAGAATAGATTACAGGTTTTTAACCTGGGCTCTGCAACCCTTGTTTTGTTTCATCAATATTTTGACAACTGCCTTTTAATGTAATTGCATTTTCCTTTGTGATCCTTTGCAGTACATTTTATGTATTTTAAAATATTATTCTTGGAGCAGCTAGGTGGAGCAGTGAATAGAGCACTGACCCTGGAGTCAGGAGGACTTGAGTTCAAATCTGGTCTCAGACACTTCACACTTACTAGCTTACTAGCCATGTGACCTTGGGCAAGTCAACCCCAATTGTCTTGCAAATATATATATATAATTCTGAGCAAGAGGCCATAGATCTCACCTAAATAGACCAAAGAGGTTTATAACAAACAAAAAAAAGGTTAAAAGTCCCTAGATTAAATGATCTCTCAAATCTCTCTAGGCTTCCCCCACACTCCCCAACTCTCAATTCCTAAATTTTATAAATTGAAATTCGATACCTAGTTCACTCTAGGATTTCCCCTTAAAGACTCAACTTTAATTTTCTTTCCTAGAAAAGAACTTCTTTATTTTCCTCTAGCAGTAAACTTGATTTTGAGATAATAAATGGAATTGAATCAAAAAATAAGCAAACCAAAACCTAGGAAAGGGAATTGTGTTAAATTAGTAACAGTCTCAGCCAGTGTGAGGGATTTGTTTGCTACAGTTATCAATTTCAATATATCATGGGTCCACATAAGAAATGAAATGGGAATTTTGGGGGGAGTTTTACAGAAGTCACAGATGACATGTGAAGGCCAGCAGATGATACCGAAAAGTTTAGAAACTCAGAAATGCATAAAATATATTTATAGTATTGTATATTATCAAGAAAAAAAAAGAAGGAAATTAGAGAAGCCAGAAGGCTTCTCTGGTACAAGGGGAGGACCAAAAAATTTTATGCTTTTTTTTCCAGATCCCAGGGGATCTCCTAACCCCAGTGATGTGGAAGGGATAACTGTATTTTGACATGAATTTCTTTGACAGAACAATGAGTTCCTAATTGTCATTAGAGAAGCAGTGGAAAATGAGCTAGTCTCACAATTAATAAGAAAAATGCAGGTAAGAATACATTTGGGGACCACCTCCAATATATGTAAAAAAAATACTCTGGACAAACTTTAGAGCTACAGAACCCACAAAGTGACAGAGATAATCAAATCTCCCACTGAAGGCATTCCGAAAGGCCAGCAGAAAGGGTCTATTGCACCAGGCTGGGAGCCAAGCGCAGTTCCACGTGAGTGGCAGGATTCTGGCCTCATGGCAGCCCCAACCAGTGGCGGCCAGAGCAGAATTCAGGAGGGTGAATCACCAGCAACTGTGGTGGTTTCCAGACTTCTCAACACAAAAACACTAAAGAGAAAGTAAAAGGTGAGTAGGGAACTCTGTTGGAACTGAGTGGAGAAGAGCACAGTCCATCTGCCCCCTGTCCCCGTAGTGGGAAGAGCCAGAGACGCAGTGGCTGGTGTGGTTGCCTCCAGAGCTCCTGGCCTGCAGATTTTAGGGGGACCAAGAAACCATTCAGAGGGTAATCGTTCTTGCATTAACCTGCATGGATCTGAATCGCGGTCTTGGGTGGTGGTCCTGGGGTGTGTGACCAGTGTGCCAGAGCTTGTGGGTGCTGCAGAGAGGGCATCCTCCTAATAGCTCTGGCAGCTGCAAAAACCCCAGCAATTTGGGACACTGCTCTCCCTATTCTGGAAGCCGAGTTCTACTGTGGCAAAGAGCTCAAAAGTCAAGTAATTGGCTGGCAAGATGAGCAAGCAGAGGAAGCACAATCAGACCACAGAATCCTTTCTGGGGGGGCAAAAAGGATCAAAACATGGAACTAGAAGAAGACAATGAAGTCAAAACTCCTGAATCAAAAGCTTCCAAGAAAAATATGAATTGGTTACAGGCCATGGAGGAGCTCAAGAAGGATTTTGAAAATCAAGTAAGAGAAGTGGAGAAAAAATTGGGAAGAGAAATGAGAATGATGCAAGAAAATCATGAAAAGGGAGTCAACAGCCTGCTATGATTTCATTATAGAGACAAATCCAATTATCTAACAATTACCCATTAAAGTCATAGTTCTGTGTAAAAGAATAATACATTATTAGCAATTGTACTAGGATCTCAGCATGGAATCAAAGAGCAGTAAACAGTAGAACATTTTTTATCAATTGGATCTCAACACACTTTTAAGCTTAATTTGAATCATTAACATTTTATCTAGCACTTTCTCAAGTCTAAATAATCAACAAAACAATAAATCAAACCCTGATTTGTAGTATTTGTTGAATTTCCAAGGTAAAAATACTCAGAGAGAAAATTTAACTGTCAGCTCTTGCTAGCTGGTTTAAGCTGGCTCCACCATACTATTGGTTGGAAGGAACCCTGCACTTATGTTTCATTTAATGGCATTTCTTCCATTTCAATACATAATTCTAGGCCTATCCTAATGTGTAAGTAGGGTTGAAATCAGTAAGAAAACATAGATGGACTGTGATTTGCACTGGGAAGCAGGAGGTTCCATGTTGATGACATTTTTCAACCCTTTACCAAAAGTTTGGTCCAAAGAAACAAAGAGAATCTGTTTTCCCCTTAACTGAAGGTTTGTCCTAAGGTGGTCCCCTTTAATGGAAGGTTTGTCTGAAGAATGGGGTTCACCTGACCAAAGATTTGAAGAAGGAATAAACAGAATCAGGCTGTACATGTGCTATAATGTTCTTATTCATTCTCATTAAGCCAGAGAATCATGCATGTCATGGGAGTCAGAAATTAATTCTGAACTCAGAGGTAAGCAAGCTGAAGGAGACTCTTCATACACTTAGGGCAATCCCAACTCAAGATGCCTGTGTAAAACAAAACTATAGTCTCCATATGTGTTAACCATAATATGAGAAAGGAATTTCTTAATAGGATAGGTTATAAATACAATAAGAGAAGAGAATCTCAAGGTGTTGACTGAATTATAGATCCAGGATGTCTCTGTTTCTTTTTCCATTAACAAGACATAATATAACAGAAGAAAAGTCCCATTTCTACATCTGCAGATTTCTATCACTATGGATGCATCAAGAAACCTAAAAAGAAAGATAAAAGTTTTAAATGGCTACTTGTAGCTATTTAGCCAATTAGAGACATAAAAATTTTTAATGGCTACATTTCCTCATAGGAAACTTTTATTTATAGTATTTTATTCAACTTTTATCTGTCTAACTAAAAAAGGGAAGTTGAGAGAAAGATAGAGGCTAGAGGTAGTCTATTAGAAACACCATCATGACAATATATTTACCATATCAAAAGGGAGAATGACCAATATTATAGTTTTGGAATCAGACAAAATGGCATTATTGAAACAACCATGATTATCATGAAGAGATCAAGAGATGGTTTGGTCATTAGTGATATAGTATATCATCAAAATAATATAAGCATTGAAGAATCAGATGATGACCATAGTGGTAAATGCCAGTATTTATAGAATCAAATAATCTCAAAGTTGAAAGTAATGTCAAAAGTCAACCTAACTGCTTTTATGACATCACCAACGAGGGGCAATTTAGGTTCTACCTCAAAAGCCCCTAGGAATGTGAATTTGAAACCTATTACTTTCTGATGGAGCCTATTCTGTTCCTGGACAATTCTAAGGACCCTTCAAGTACTGGAAAACTGTTATGTCTAATTTTGATGTTTTCTTTCCAGTTTATTCAACTGAACCTCACGTGGAATGGTCACTCATTTCATCATTCTTGTCCTTGTCTTTAAAATGTAGCCCATGTAATTCAACGCAGTCTTCTAGGGGTGGTCTGACTGCAGCAGAATAGAGTATAACCATCACATTTGTTGTACTATACACTACAATTATCTTAACAAAGTTTAGTACAGCATTTGAGGTTTGGGGCTGACATGTCACACTATGCATTTTGAATTTATTTTTCATTAAACTACCAGATTATTTTCTACATGAAATGCTCTCATGCCATGCCTATCCCATACTGTACTTGTTAAAGTGATTTTTTTTTTACTCAAGCACAGCACTTTAAATTTATCCTTAGCAAATTTTATTTTGAAAGGCAGCTTGACATAGTAAATGGAAAGCTGACATGACACCCAGGAAGATCTGGCTTCAAGTACTGCCTCTGACACATACTGCCTGTGTGACCCTGGGTAAAAGTCACTTAACTTTTCAGTGGTCCCAAGCAATTCTCTAAGACTAAGTTTCAGAGTAGGTGCTGACCTTCATTGGTAGAGGGAGTTTCCTTATTAGGATGAAATTATGAGTCCATCTGCTATCCCTAAATTTCATCTTCTTAGACTCAGCCATCCTTCTAATCTCTTTTTAAATTTCAAATATGTCATCAAAGTTATTTGTTATCTTTCCCAATTTTATGTTATCTGCAAATCTGCATGCATGCCTCTGATGCCTTCATCTAAATCACTAAGATAAAAATGATGAAAGGGTAGATACATGCAACATTCCACTAGACTTCTTTCCAAGTTGACATAGAATCACAGACTAAAGACCATTTGGGTTTGGCCACTTGACCAACTTCAAAGTTACTTAGCAGTACAACCAGCTGGTCCACCTCTCTGCATCATGTCCACATGGGATAATATAACTTTCTCAAACATTCTGCTGAAATTCAGATACATTACATTTATTGCATTTTCTTGCTCTACCTGTCCAGCTACCTTAAAAAAAAACCCAAACAAAATGAAATGATGTTTTGAGGAAGCTATGCTCAGTGGCTACCATTTACATTTCTAAATGATCAGAAACCATTCCTTCAATAAAATATTTTTTACTGGTAATTGAATGACTGGCACTTCTTGCTGTGAATTAAGGAACAACCACAAAACACATTTGTAGGAAAATATTTTTTGGACAGGGATTAGAAAAGCATGCAATTTTCAGAGATCTACGTTATAAATTATAGATTTCCTATTTTAGTGTAGGATGCCTATTAAGTAATATCCCCATGAGCTCTGACAGGAACATTAAGAGTTTTTAAATTATTATATCTATATATGCCCTCATTAAATGCCAATTATCATTACTATAGGGCATATGACAGATGATCTGAAGCACACATTAAATTTCAGCTTACTTTAAAAATAGTAATTAGAATAATATTCTCAGGAATTTATATGGTACAATTCTACCGAGAAGCACTGTGGTACAGTGGGTAGAGAATCAGCCTTCGAGTCACAAAGATCTGCCTCTGACAAGTACTGGGTATGACCCTGGGCAAGTCATTTAGCCTCCTGATACCCCTGAACATCTCTCTAAGACTATTGAGCTGCAGATCAAGCACCCATATGCAATGGGGGAGAGAATTTCCTCATTAGGAGTGCCTCAAATGGATGAAATAAAAAGTCTGGGTTCATAATCCTTTTAAGGAGTGGAAAGAATTTTAAGATCTTATATATCCTTAAAACATACTCTATGGGAATAAGGTACCCTAGAAAAGGATAAAGAATATTATCCTCATTTTACAAAGTCATCAAAATCCAAACTAGGCAAAGACAAAAATAATTTAACTACATTTAACCATAATTTAATTCCAAGATAAGTATAAAAATGATAATAGCTGATATCACACAACAATTTAAAGTTTGCTAAGACATATTCATAGATGTTCTTTTGTATGATCCTCACAATGAACACCATTTGACAGATGAGAGGACTAAATTTGAGAAGTGTTTAATGAAGGATTTAAATCTTCAAGTGTAGTACTCCCTCTTCACTCTTCCTTAACTTTTGCTAAGTTCTACTGATTCAAATATATGCAGGATGCCATGTATCATCCGTATCAGTGGGGTTTTTCCATAGGCAAGCACAAACAATGAACTCATTTATCTAAATCAAAACGATCTACACCCACTTCATTAAAGTACATGTCAAAATACAAGTTGTGAGACTCTATGAAAAGATAATAGGGACCACTGACAAAATTAATTAATACAGGGAGTCCCCAAAGTCTTAGTGCAGTTTTAAAGTAACTAAAATCTTAAAGACTACACTAAAAATTTTGGGATGCCCTGTATTTATTAGTCAGTCAATTTATGTTCAAGATGTTCCATTAAATCTATGAATTTCTAAGAAAAATTATTTCATAAATGGGGCATCTTCAAAATTCCCTTTGGAAAAATGCTTCATGATTCATAAGAATGTGTGCTAATCTGAATAAAAGATGATTATTCTTTAAGGATCAAGAATGGAAAAAGGAGAACTTAACATTGGATGATAGATGTTCAATTAAAGAAAGACAAAGAAAATAAATCCTGAAACAAAATGTTGTAAGGCAATTACTAACCACTGTAATAATCACAGTTAGAAATGCCCTCAATGCTCTTCCTGAAGAGTTAGTTACTTCATGCAAACTTTTGGGATCATAGTTTGAACATTGGAAAGGAATGTGGAGGTCATCCATCTAATCTAGTCTCCTCATTCTACAGATGAAGAAGCTGACTCTGAAAAGTTAAATGACTTGCCTGTGGTCATACAGGTAGTAGAGTCAAGTTTGGGAAGGGTTCAACCAAGGAAGCTTTATTATATTTCCCTGAAAATTGGGTTTGATACTTTTCTAGTTTCCAGAGAGACCTGACACAAAAGAGATGGTATTTCTACAATGTAATACTTCTTTGCCTTCAAAGAGGCCATGAGCACATCTGTTGGACTTTTTATTTATTTATTTGTTTGTTTGTTTTCCTGGTTAGCAGCATGTCTATCATGTAACTTTGGGAGATCAAGAAAGATATAGCCTATTCCTAGTTGGAGAATGTCAGGTTGCAAAATTCTAATAACTTCTATCAAAATGATTAGATAATTGGCTACCTGACTTAATTCAATCGAAATCTTCCTCAGTGGATTATACCTACTTACAGACCAGAACCTTGTATTCTCTGCATGTCTACCTCTTAGAAAGGTCATTATTTTTTGCATCTGAATTACTGCAAAATATATCTATGTCTTTGGTATCCTTCAGTGATTACAGCTGGTTGTCTCCATTTATCCCCCCAGATTGGAAGCATGAAATGATCTAATTTAATGATAGTTTTTATTTAGAAGAAAGTTCCAAGTCTTAAACTAAGAGATGAACATTCTCTGATGACCATGTACATATGTGCTCCATGAATCAGATCAGGAACATGTTTAAATATTCTGGGAGCTAAATTCCTTTCTATTTATAATCCTCCATTATACAATTATGCTGGATGTGGAGTGTGTGGGTATTTTCCTTCACTTTTTGTCCCTCCCTGGTTTTATAGGAGGATTTGTATGTTCAATCTGAGCTTTTCTACCTACCTGGCACATGTGTTCACCCACAAGGTACATGAGGGATGGAAAGAAATTTTTCCTTATGATGGTATAACATAACTCATTATGTTTCAACAGCTTTGGATAGCCCAAATGTCAACCCCTCACCAGCCTGTAGTAGTGAAAATAAATGAAACAATTCTCATGAAACATTCTAAGTTTCTCAGAGAAAAAAATACAACATAAGTAGGTGGATTTTAGTGGATTAGAAGCAGGCTTTTTATGGAAGAAGAAAGAACAAGAGACAGTCAAGAAAGAAGAATGAATATAGGAAATAGGAAGATTGCATCAGGCAACTACCTGATTCAAAAAAGCCTTTGCTTTGTGGCTCTCTGTCTGACCAGGAATAAGCTACATATGTCCCTTCTAGGTGATATGACAGATTTGATGCTGGAGAGAAACACACAAAAAAACTGAATGCATTCATCTTTCCAGAAGAGGTAAACAGTAATCACACTCTGGGTCTATCTTACCTTCTTTCATAATTCACCATGTTACAAAATAGACCTAGGAAATAATGGTCCAAGCCCAGTTTGTGCTATGGCTAATCAATCGACAAGCGTTTATTAAGTACCTACTATGTTCCAGCTATTGTGCTAGGTGTAGAAGATACAAATACAAATGAATTACTTCTTTGATACTTTAACTTCCTTAGTCAATTCATTTCAACAAATGCTTAAGCGCCTGCTTCTCTCCTAGCTCCAATCCTGACTCTCTTGTGTCTACTTCTGTGCTCAACAGCCTTGTTACCCTCAAGGCACATCCACCCTAGCATCCTCCTCCCCAGACTGGCGAATTCCTTCTCAGGACCACCATTTCAGAAGGTACCCAGGCCATTCACGCTCTCTTCTGCCCTCTCTTTGCTCTGGACAACCCACCTGTGATTCTATAGAAAGTGATTGTATAGAAAACAATAGGTAAAGAAGAAATGACATTCTGCTGCAATCAAGGAGTGAGATTTTAAGAGTAATGCATTTTAAATTAAAATTAAATTACAATTCATCATAGTTAATTTGAAAATCATTATTGTTACTGGAGAGAAAGATGGAGAGAAGATTTGCTGATTTTTTAGACAAATGGACAACTGCATCTACAAGGTAGTCAGGTCAGCACAAATCAGCCCCAAGAATGAAGTGAAAATATTTAATAATATAGAATATAATAAAAACATAATATTAAATATAAATTTATCCTTGAAAAATCTTGTAGCATTTCTTTTCTATTCACATCTAATATAAATGTAGGATTAAAGGCACCTTGGTCTAGGGGACAGTGAACTTGGCTGGGAGTACCAAAGTCTTTGGTCAAGTTGCTGTGCCTGATTTATGCTTTGAAGGAAATTAGGGACTCTACGAGGCAGAGGTGAAGAGGAAATGCACTCCAAGCACAGTGGATAACTTGTGCAAAGTCATGGAGGTGAGAGATGAAATGCAGGCCAATTTGGCTGGAAAATGGATTGGATGATGGAGAGTAATATGAACTAAGGTAGGATAGAATCAGATTGTACAGGGCTTTCAATGACAAAAAGGGAGCTTGCTATTTTATTCTAGAGGCAATTAGAGCTATACGCTATTTCAGCAAGGGAGTGACAAGGTCATACCTATGACTTAGTCATTTCACTTTGCTATCTGTAAGCAGGAGATATCGGAAAAGATGAAGATGAGGAGGAGGGCATCTTCCACATGGTGGTGCTAAAAACTTCTTGGCAAGCAATCTCCAATGGAAGTGCAGCAGAGGCAGAAAGGTGTAAAGATAAAAGACACTTTCGTTGTCACTCTGGAAATAACTATATTAACATTGTTGTAAAATGCTTATAAACCACACTTTCTTTTCTAATATTTTAAGCTACAACATAGACTTTTAGTGAAGATGTGTGAAAGACAGCTCAGAAAAGAGACTGGAATTAAGGAAACAATTATCATAGCCCAGGTAAGACGTAAAGAAGGTATAAAGTAGAACTTAAATGTTCTAGGTTTTATCTTAAGTCAATAATAAAAAAAATATTTGCTACAATAGGCCTGGTATACTCTCTGATGTCTCGTTGTATCTAAAGACTGGGCTGGGTTGCACTAGGCATTTCAAATATTATCTTATTTGGGTCTCACAACAACGCCAAGAGGTAAGTGCTATTGCTAATAGCAAGGAAAATGAGGCTCAGAGATGTTAAATGATATGTCCAGGGTCACACAACTACTAAGTAGTCTAAGGTGGGATTTCACCAAATGGATTCTTGGCTTCCACTCTAGAATTCTATCCATTATGCCACACACTCACTAAGAGGTGCTAGTCTTTAATTTGGTGGCTAAAGAAACAAACAACCCAAAATTTGTCTTGATAAATGTTGATTTTTCATCTTTGTCTACCAATATTTCAGTATCTATAATGCAAAACAAGATTCGTGCCATCTTATTTGTCTACAGAACTGGATTATTTTATTTCTGGAAAAAAAAAGGTTTGGAGTTAAAATTGGGGAGGAGTATGAAATATTTCAGTACAAATGAGTATTAAGACTTGAACCTCTAGATATGAGCTCTTCTAACTAGCTCCCTTCCAACTGTGATAATTATTACAAAAACTTAATGGTTATTAATTTTTTGTTTCTCAAAAAATCCCTTTTAGGGGTGGCTACGTGGCTCAGTGAATAGGGCACTGGCCCTGGAGTCAGGAGGACCTGAGTTCAAATCCGGCCTCAGACACTTAACACAAAAACTAGCAGTGTGACCTTGGGCAAGTCACTTAACCCCAATTGCCCTCCAAAAAGAAAAAAAATCCCTTTTAAAAACTTTTTCTTCTATACCTTTTTTTAAAAGTGTTCATACCTAAATTCTATACCTTTGAGCCAAGAAAAATATACTTCTGCAGTTTTTGTGGGAAGAAGACAAGAAGTGATTTTAAATCTATAACATAACTCACTTGTTGGAAAATCAGCTAAATAGTATTGATGGGGAGAGACTGTGGCACAATGTACATCCAAAGTTGGCTATTATCTAAGCTGTGAAGCTTTGGATGCCACTAAGCTCAACAGACTCAAAGTAATTTTCTCTCATTTTGGTGACTGATGTGTGGATGACAAGAGAACAAAACCATCTATGACTCAGAAAAGTGGGTATGACATCAAGAGATCCCTAAGGCATAGGTTCTATTTGCTACCTCAATCCAGAAAGAGCTCAGGGCAAAGAACAAGGAAGCCAAAGGAAGATTCTTGGCAGTGAATGGTGAGAGACAGAGACAGAGACAGAGAGAGACCGAGAGAGGCAAAGAGAGAGACAGAGACAGAGAGACAGGGACAGAGACAGAGAGAGACAGTATTAAAAACTGCTCTGCTTATCCATGACAATTAATCACGTTTATACTAACCTTCATGATTAAAAACCTCCATTAAAGTCCTACTCTGATGCTTTATCATGGGAGGAGGATACCTTGGCTTCCTAATGGCTGTACAGGACTTAAAGTACAAGCTGCGATAGATTATGCCAAATTAGAAGCACTTCAAGGACAGGTTTAGGGAGAGATATGTACCACCAAGATGGCCCCAAGATAATGAATACCTTAGCTAAATTGTGGAAGATAGTCTGCCAACTCAGAGAGGGGTTGTGATCTGTATTGGTGGAGGGAGCAACCATACCAATGAAAACATGGATCTTTGAACACAGGTAGCAAAATGCAGAGAGAAATAATCCACTAATCACCCTCTGAAAGAAACCCCAAAAGGGAAAAAACCAGGAATGTCACAGCCCAAATCCAGAGCTCCCATGTTAAACAAGCAAATCTGTAAGTATCTGGGGGCGAGGGGGCCGGGTGGGGTCAGGGAACAGTTCCAGTACCAAGAAAATACAGTCAGGATCATACAAAACCTAAAAAGTTCTACTAAAGATAAGAGGAGATTTTGGAATACAATATTCCAAAAGACAAAAAAATAAGTTTACAATAAAAAAATAACTTGTACTGCAAATCTAAGTATAATCCTACAGGGAAGGATAGAATAGAGGGCTTTAAATCTTTTCTAATAAAAAGAACAGAGTTGAGTAGAAGCTTTGGAAATAAAAAGAAAAATCAAAAGAAATCTAGAAAGGTAAAATTAATTGAACAATGGGAAGGAGTTACATGATGAGGTAGTGTCAATATTCTAAAAGGGGGAGAAAAAACAGTATCCTTTCAGAATCTTAATATCTTCAAATGCTATCAAGAGAGATTCATGAGAAAAACAGAGGACCTGAGCATAGATTGGTTTTCTTCTGAGGGGTTTAAAGGAGGAAAGAGAAGTATGGGTAAAAAGGAATACATGAATGTAGAAAAGAGGAAAGAAGGGGATAGAACTTGCTATTTCTTTTTTTTTTTTGCATTTTGGAGGGCAGTTGGGGTTAAGTGACTTGCCCAAAGTCACACAGCTAGTTTTTGTTGTTAAGTGTCTGAGGCCGGATTTGAACTCAGGTCCTCCTGACTCCAGGGTCGGTGCTCTATTCACTGCACCACCTAGCCACCCCAAACTTGCTATTTCTTATAACTGAAGTGCATGAATAGAGTATATAAACATGGAGGACAGGATGGGGGGGGGAGTAGGCAATCAGATTAACCTCATGCTTATCTGAAATGGACAAAGCAGGGTAGACCATGTGCAAAAATTATTTGGTGCAGAAATACATCAAATTCAACAGGGAAATAAGTGGGGTAAGGTGAAGGAAAATGTGAGGGCGAATAGAAAAACAAACTTCCTAAGTGTGGAGGAGGATTTTCTTCGCTTCTGTGGGAGAGAAGAATCTAATGGGAAATGGGTGAACAAACTTTAGTATATGAATATAATGAAATATTATTGCGCTGTAAGAAATGACAAAAGAGACAATTTCACAGAATCTTTTGTAGTGTGAACTGATCCAGAGTGAAGTGAGAAGAATCAGGGCTACAGTTGATACAAGGTCATCAACAGTAAAGAAAAACAACTTTGAAAGGACAAATTTTTACCAATGCAATGGCTAATCTTGTCTCCAGAGGACTTACCATGAAACAGTGCCAACCACATCCTGACTGAGAGGTAATGAACCCAAGGTCCAAACATTTTGGCAAATATTTTGGACATAACCTCTACATGGAGCTGTTATTGTTCAGTTGTGTCTAATTCTTTGTGACTCCATGGACTGTACTGTCCAAGGGGTTTTCTTGGCAAAGATACTGGAATGGTTTGCCACTTCCTTTTCCAGTGGATAAAGACAAATAGAAGTTAAGGGACTTGTTCAGGGTCACACGGCTAGTAAATATCTGAGGCTGGATTTAACTCAGGTTTTCATGACTCCAAGCCTAGCACTCTATCTCCTGAGCTACCTGGCTGCCTCCTATATAGACTAGTTTTGCTTGTTTTGTACGAGATTGTTTTTTCTCTCAGTTTTTAATGGGAGAGGGGTAAGGTGGAGTTAGCAACAGTGATTCCAAAAAAAAGAAAGAGAAGTGATGGAAACTTTTTTTTAAATTGTGCAACTTTCTTTCAACAGAACAAAGTTGAAAAATAAGCACAGATTAACAGGATAGCTTTGAAACTAATGGGTGACAATTATGAACTTTTTTTTAAGCAAATGATATAAAATGGACATGCATAGGTTTTTGTACAACCCTCTTTTTTGTATTCTGCTGTGTATAAGAAAATGTTCTGCATTTTGCAAGTTCAGAATGAAAAATTGTTTAAGATTTATAATTACAGAATACACTGTCACACTTGACCTTCATAATGATCTCAGGTAAATATGGTTATCCCCATTTTACAGATAATATTTATATAATGTTTATTATGGGCTAGGCACTGTGCTAAGCACTTTACAACTATAATATTATTTGATACTTGCAACAATGCTGAGAAGCACATGCTATTATTATCTCTGTTTTACAGATGAGGAAACGGAGCTCCAAAGAGATGAAGTAATTTAGCCCTTCCAATTTACTAGCTATGTCATCAGGGACAAATCTTAATTTCTTTGTGACTTAGTTTCCATATCCGTAAAATAAGCAGGGACTGTTGCATTTTTGTCTTTGTATTCATAGCTCCGAGAACAGTGCTTTGCACATGATAGATATTTAATATATCTTTGTCAAATTTGTTGCTGATGATGACTAATGACCCAGATTTTCTTTGACCTTTAACTATCAACAATAAAAAGTAGAGCTCAATCAAGTAAATAGGTCACATTTTTTTAAACTAAAAGTAATGATTTTTTTTTCTAACTCCATCCGTAATTCTTTTAACAATATTTGCAGGGAAGAGCATTTTAATCAAGTTTTACAGCACAGGCAAATATTGGGTGTATTCACTATGACATTTTAGAGCTTTTCATTCTGTTCTACAGCTCAAATGCCAGCAAAGTTTATTTTCTTTGTGTTTCTGTGAAAGATAATCAGAGGCAGCATGGTGTGCTTAGAAAAGGCATTGGACTGAGTTGGGAGCCTGAGCACTGGTCCTGGCTCTGCCATTTTTGAATATTTGAGGGCATCTCCCTCACCTTTCAGGGTCCCAGTTTCTTCATTTGTAAAATGAAGGACTGAGACAAGATTTTTTTCAAAGGTCTCTTCTTGTTCCAAGATTTTGCCATTCTGTAATGAGGGTGTTCTAGTTTGACTTGGGGAATGCGCACCAAGGCAGAAACACAGGGGATGGATCCCAGCCAGGAACACACGTTTATATAGAGTTAATTAAAATGGCTTCTGATTGCTGAGTCATGAAAAAAAATGAATGTCAATCACGGCAATTACAAATCCACAATGCAAAGTGAAATTCTCTGAAACTTCAAGGCGAAACCCAGAGGAGATTAGGAGAAAAACAGAATGAGTAGGAGGGGCAAGACAGCTCTGTCTCCACTGGATTCAAGGCCCTCTCCTACCACCAGGAGATGGCAGTTACTCGGCTCTCCTCGATGTTGTCTTGTCCCCGATTCCAGGAATTCGGAAGTCATTCACAAAGAAGACACTCACCCTCGCTTGGCAGAGTGGACGGTCTTTCTATTTTTCTTAAGTCTGTCAAATAATGTTCTCAAATGAACTCTCTACCTGTGGTTTCCCCCAGGGATTTTTGTTGACTAGAAAGATTCCTTACCTAAGGCAGTCCTAGCACAGAAGATGCTTCCCTGCCCTCCTGGTTTGGGGGATTTTTTTTTTAGACTTTTACCAAGAAGGTCCTAATAAGGCTATTTAGATGTAATGATAAATTTAGTACTTCGGTAGATGGGATAAATGGAAATAGATTCCTAGAATAGGGACTTGGTAATAAGGAACTACAGATCAGAACTGCCTTAAAACATTTTTGTTTCACTCAAACTGATGAAATAGAAAAGTAGTCTGAAAGGGTTAGGTCGAGCTAGACCATTAAGATTAAAGGTATTGTTTTAGTTTATCTTGAGTGTACTTGTCATGTAATATAGGATGGGATTAGAACTGTGATTTCATTAATAAGAACTCCTGGGTGAGGAAGAGCTCTCTCCCAATGCGAGTCAATATTTTCTTTGAAATGTACAGTTTTACCTTGGCCTTTGAGTCAGGAGGACATGAGTTCAAATCTGCCTTCAGACACTCACTAGCTGTGTGGCCCTGGGCAAGTCATTTAACCCTAACTGCCTCCAAAATTTAAAAAAAAAAGAAGGAAAGAAACAAAGAAGAAAAAAAGAAAGGTATAGTTTTAAAAGGTTGTATAGAACACTAAGAGACTAAATGATTCACCCAGAGTCACCCATATTAGGGATGGGACTTGAATCCAGACAAGTTTTCTTAGATCTGAGGCTGGTTTTTTTTGCTTCTCATGTAATATATTAAATTATGTATAAGGATCATATCTTACCTAAACCTTTTATAGTCTTAGTTCTTAACTTCTCTCTATCATATTTGTTGTTGTTCATTCATTTTAGTCATGTCCAACTCTTTGTGACCCCATTTGGAGTTTTCTTGGCAAAGATACTGGAGTGGTTTGTCATCTTCTCCAGCTCATTTTACAGATGAGGAAACTGGTGTAACATGAGGAAACAGGGTTAAAACAGAGTCACATAGCTAGTAAGTGTCTGAGGCCAGATTTAAAATCAGGAACATTCCTCCTGATTCTAGGCCCAGTACTCTATCTACTGTGCCGTATGTCTTCACCAAAAAACAAATAAAAAACCTCAGACGTCCAGTTCAGTTCTGAGTCTTGTTTAAAGTGGCAAGTGTAATCTGCCAAGCCCAGGGGATCTGTTGGAATCTGCAACAGTCCCACAGAGAATAAACCAATTCTGAGTCATGTCTAATGTGAAAGACTCCGGGAAGGCTGATGAGTTACAGGGCTACTTTGGATGGCACAGAAGTTCAACACTAGGATTCTACTTAGCACCAGCCCAGGCCTGCCCAAGAGGGGACTCAAGCCTACAGGCTGGCCTCAGAACTGGCCTGATATCTCATGCACCATCTCAACACGGATGATGAAGGATTGAGTTGGATTTGTTTGGCCTTCTTAGAAATACAGTGCCTCAATTAGGTCTCAAGGCATACTCCAGGCAGTAGATCAATTTAAAACAGGGCTCTGCAATTCAAAGAAAAAATGGGGCGGGGGGAGGAATGGGAAATGAGATGCAATCTGGCTTACTTCATTCAGTCTCTCAGAAGGTTGAACTCTCAAGTATTGTAGTCACCAACCCACTGTTTATGTATGGTATTGAAACTTTTTTAAGCTAAGTCAGAAGGATCATTTTAAACATGTCCTAACTTCACATTTCATTTTCAACTAAACATCAATGCTTATTTATAATGAAAATAACTTAGCTAAAAGGTACTTTGTCACTAAGGTTCAATTGAGGCCATATGATTTAATCTAGAATTTCTGCTCATCTGGATTAGCATACATTGAAAGAATCCAAATGCCCCCTGGATTTGGATAAAACTGGTTACATATTTTCACAAGTCTAGACAAATATCTTATCAGGAGACCAGTCTTAAGTAAAAATAAACAGGAGCTATAAGTTAAGTAATGGTTTATCCCCTTCTTCCACAAAATACATGGTGAGGTACATTATGATGGCGGGAATTTGGAAACACTAGAAGACTCCAAATTCTCATTCTGAGAATGCTAATAGTTTTCTCTTCTCACAATCTATTTTGGCAAATAATTGAATATGTTTTATTATATTAGGTAAAGATTGTAGAAATCTAATCGCCTTTGCCCAAATATTTTTCCTGCAAATTCCCTTAATAATTCTTTTTATTTCTCTGGCACTTAAGTGGGAGACACAATGATGGTTCTACCATTTTCAATAACAGACACAACAGACAGACCAAGGACTACTATAAATAATTATACTAAATGAAAGAAAATTTCGTGTAACAGAATGTTCCAGTGGTCCTGGGTTCAAATTCTGATTGTTACTTCCAGTCATTCAACCTCTCTGGGCTTCAGTTACCTCAACTATAAAATGGGAGAAGGGATTGAGTAGGTGGCTGCTGCAGCTGTAAATCTATGACCTCTCCCTTTATAACAGGGGTGTGTGTGTGGGAGGGGAGGGGTTTCTTGGGGCAGGAGAGTAGAGGGAAAGAAAGAGTTTTTCCGTTTCTTTTAAGGAGTCTGTGAGCTACTCTCCTGCCTGTTTTTCAGTCTCAAAGTTGGTTAGTTTCTGGAGCCAGGAAGAGAAGAGAATGCTGTCTGTTCTTCCTATGCTCTGGAATAGCAAAAAAAAAAAAAAAAAAAAAAAACTTTTTTTTTAAAGAAAGGGGGAGGGGGGGAGAGGAATCCAAGTAGACCATTCAAAATGACAGGCAGAAAGAGGGTAGTAGGCAGGAGATCGGTGACTACAGATTTGCTCTGGAATAACGGAACGGATTTTCTCATAGAGCTCTATCCTGGAGGCAAGACAGACTTAAATCTACAAAGTGGTTCCTACACAACTTCCATCGTGCCTCTCAGGAATGTATCCTGCCACCCGTAGCACCTGAGCCCAAAGGGGCAGCCTGTGCAAATAACAAAATCAGAGCCCGTTTCCCCTTTTTGAAGGAAGAGATAAATGCTCGCTAATCAGTCCCTCGTCCTCATCTGCAGCAGGTATCCCAAGGAGCGACGTGAACATGCAAGCTGCTTGCATCCCCAACAGGGCAGTAAGAGCTTGCAGCAGCGGCGGCGGCAGCGGGTCCCCCAGCTCCAGGCAGGTGGAGGGGGCTAAGCTCTCCGATCCCCCCCCCGCCCCGCCCTTCCTGGGAGCTGTGGGCTCGCCCCAAGCCCCCAGCCTGTCTCACTTAGGGACTCACCTGCCGCGGCAGCCTCGGCGGGCTGGCTCCCTGCAGCCTCAGTCTCTTCTCCCCCAGCCATAGCAGGGGCCGGCCGGCTGGTTCTGGAGCCCTCGGGCCGGCGGCATGGAGGGGCCCCCGCGTCCGTCCCGGACGCACCCGCCCGAGGAGGCTTGTCCGGCAGCGCGGCGGCCGCGGGCACACCTGCGGGGCTGCGCCGGGGATGCTCAGCGGTCGCCTCTGCAGCAGGCAGCCCCTCTTCCTGCCTCCCGCCCTCACTACACCAGCCACTGGAGCAGCCGAAGCTTCAGACTCGCCTCGCAAACCTGCCGGGCTACTGAGCATGCTCAGTCGGGCTGCCCGGCACCCGTTCAAGGGAATCAGAGGATGCAGACTCCACTAACCGGGTTTTAGGGGTAACTGGGAGAAATGTGGAGGAGGAGGAGAAGAGGATGGAGCTGGGGGGCTGGGGGTAGAGGTGCCTGCGGCAGGAGCAAAGTCTTTGAAGAAGAGATTATAGAGTCCAGGAGCTCAGGAGCTAGAAGTGTGACGAAAGATAGAGACAGATCACAGATGTTTTGCAGACTAGGCAGAGAGGGTAAAGGGGATACAAACTGGCAGCCTTGATCTCAAGATTAATGCTGCCCAAAGGGCTCACACTTAGAGGCATAGGGTTTAGAAATGGAAAAGACTTGGGGCAGCTAGGTGGCCAGTGAATAGACTACCGGCCCTGGAGTCAGGAGGACCTGAGTTCAAATCCAGCCTCAGACACCAAACACAAAACCAGTTTGTGACCTTGGGCAAGTCACTTAACCCCAATTGCCTTCTCAAAAAAAAAAAATGAAAAGGACTCTAAAGATCACGTAAGTCCAACCTCCTTATACTTACAAATGGAGAAACTGAGGGGCAGAGGGGTTAAGTGACTTGCTCTAAGTCGCACAAACTAAACAGCAGAGGTGAGACTGGAAACCCAGGTTTTTAAATCCTCGATTCCAATGTCCTTTCTACTGTGCTGTATTTTATATCAATGTATGAGTGTTAGAAAATGAAAATTTTCAAAGTGGATGCCTATCCGTTGGGGCTAAATCAGTTGTGGCTCAAGATTGTAATGAAATATTGTACTGTGAAAAGCAATGAATATGATTAAAATGGAGAAGGACAGAAAGACTGTTCCTGGGCAGGAATTTCTGGGTTCAAATCCAGCTGCAGATATTTACTATCTCTGCAACTCTGGGCAAGACATTTATTCTCTCTTTGTCTCAGTTTCCTCATCTGTAAAGTGAGGGGGCTTAGACTTGAGGGCCACTAATGTCCCTAAATCTATGATCCTATGATGCAAAGTGAAGTAAGCAGAACTGGGAAAACCAAATACACAAAGACTACAACAATGGAAATGGAAAGAACTACAAGAACAAAACATTAAAAATTTAATGCTAAGAATCTGTAATGGCCATACATGGCCCCAGAGAAGACTTTGGAGAAGGCGCTTTCCCCCACACCCTTCTTTACAGAAGTGGGAGGTTATGGGTGTGGAATACTGGATAGAATGTCAGTATTTTTTCAAAACGTGTGTTAATTTTGCTGAACTATGTTTTTCTGCTCTTTTTTTTTTAAGTAAAGGATGGTTCTCTGTGAGGGGGTATATGGTTAATGTGAGACCTAGAGCAGCTGCTATGAATATGCAGGTGTATTCCCAGGGTTGAATGGCAAAATATAAATAACTCCCTTCCTCAAAGATGAAACCAAGATATTTATTAAGATACCAGAAAGCCAGTTCCTCTATGGTAACAAATAAGTTTATACACATCACCAATCCAGGGAGCACCGGCATCCCCAAGCCTTCCCTCCATTAGGCCTTCCCACAAACAAACTCCCCTAGGCAAAATTCCTCCCTCTCTCACTCACACTAGCTGCTCTGCCTCACTCTCTCCTAGCTCCACTGTTCCTGTGCCATCTGTTCAGCAAACTCCTCCCACCATGGGTTCCTTGTGATTCAAGCTGTGGGCTGGGCCAAAGCTTAAAGCAGATCACAAGGGCCTATTAAAGGGCAAGACAGATCTTCAAATTCCCTTAACTTTACAAGGGGACAAGAGATACATTAGGGAGGGTAGGTGAATCAAAAACAAAAGATCAAGAAAAAATTATTTTAAAATTAAAAAAAGAAAATGTTTCTTTTTTAATAGTTTAATACTTTGGTCTTATTTTTAAGTAAAAAAAAAACAACCCAAAACTTTTGTTTTTACATCTCCTTTATTTCTAGATGTATCTCCTTTCCTCCTACTCATCGGAGCCTTTCCCTATGCTAAAGAATAAGAAAGAAGTGGAGGAGGGAAACTGGCAAAATTAACCAACACATCATTTGATTCAGAGAATATATTTAATATTCCACAACCATAGTACCCCATCTTAGCTCAAAAAGGCCAAGGTCTCCCACTGCATATGGGGCCATCTCCAGTCATACTGATTTATATCTTGCCACTGGACCCAGATGACTCTGGAGGAGAAAATGAGGCTGGTAACTTTGCATAGCCCTGCCTCTCTTAAATCCAAGTCACTTGCAAGTCACAGCACAACCTTCCAGATGCTATGGTCTTCTTGCAGAAGGAATGACAAACAACAACAACCCCATCACTGCAAAAATGAGAGAGAGGTTCAGAGAATGACATTACTTACTGTCTGAACTCCCATTGAATTTGGCATCCAAAAATAAAGTCACAGAAGTATAATGTAAAGGCTTGGATTTTCAGAACTCCATAAAGAAGAGATAAAGGAATGGAAAGAGTACTTTAACTTGAAGATTGCAAAGGATTGCAAGGATGATACTATGGGGGCAGCAAGGACCAATGTAGTGAAGCTGAAGTGCAAAAAGTTGGGTTTAACTTCTAGCTTACCTATTATATTTTATATAATAATGATATATAATTTATATAATAATTATATGTTATATGAACATATATTCTACATAATTATATAAATATATAATAATATATAATTACTTGTTAATTGTGTGACCTTGGACTTAAAGTTTCTGGGTTTAACTAAGTCTAGACAATGTATAGACTTTGTGATGATTGTGACCCTTGTGGTAATAAAAAAAAAATCTTTTGGGAAACTTTTCTGAATACAGATGGCAGTCTACCTCTGCTTTGGACCCACATCCATTATTTCTTTTTTTTTTTAATCCATTCCACATGTCTGGCTGGCTGTAATGGGAATGTAAATTTAAAGATCTTCCCTGCCCCTAGGCTAAAGTGCATCTGGAGCCTGGGGTAGGAGGCTTGTTTTTCAGTAGGTACTTCTTGATTGGCCAGTGAGTCAATAAGGTTGTTACATTCTCTGAGCCAGGAAAAGGCTATATAAGCCCTGATGTGTAGCTTTGTTTTGGGGCTCACTTTGAGAAGTGTTCTGTGATTTGATATGGATTCTGGGAAGCTGTTGTCCAGAGCCCCCCGGCTTTGAAACCCAGATGTTGATTGGGTATGGATGTAATGGTTGGACAGTTTGAAATCTGTCTACTTGATCTGTTTCTGTCTTGATAATTCTGTCTGTATATTCTGAAGTTCGGGGTGCTGACCTCTTTCCCCTGAACTAGGTAAATGACACATGTTTGACTGATTAAAGTAAGCTTGTTAACCCATTTTGAGTTGCTTTCCTTTATCAAAGCAGATCCAAGAACCTGTAGTGGCAGCCACCCTGAGGACGCTTGGGGTGCTTGCTGCTACACTGGCCAATCCCCAGTCTCCCTTTGTGTATGACTTTAAAGATGGGAAACTTATCAAACCTACCTGAGCGAAAACTCATGTCCTCCCACCCCTCAATAAAGTCCATGGGCATCCTTCATTATCACGGAGAAAGAGTGATGAGAGATGGGTAGATCCTGGGTATGCTAGGTCCTCTTTCTCCTTCTAGAGTCTGAAGACTTAAGGTTCTGGTGACCTCTCAATGTATAGTCTTTTTTTGTTCTTGCCCTTCCGATTTTACCTCTCCTGTCCCCCCTTCCCTCTTCAACAACCTGCTTTCTTATTTTAGGCCTTGAGTTTTCCCTTGTTTGAGTTGCAACATACTATAATAATAGCCCATGGTTTTATGTACCATTGGTCTCCCTTTCTTTTATGAAACCTGCTTTGTCTCCAAAATTGCCATTATGGACTATAATTTAATTGAATGGGTAATATATGATTAATGTTTACCCTATATCACAGTGTCATAAATTATAGACCACAGATTTTTGGAACTGGAGGGGAACACAGAAGCTACCGAGTCCAACCTCCTTATTTTACAGATGAAGAAACTAAGGCAGAAAGGTTAAGTGACTTGCCCAACGGATGATTGTGAGGATCAAGTGACATAATTTAAATGAAAATTGTTGGGAGGAGGGAAAAGGGCTCTAGAGATTTAAGGTATCATGATTTGTGTCTTCATAGCAAAACTGCAGAAAGAAGGTTTGGGTCAAATATAAGGAAAATCGGTTCATGATAAGAGAGAGAGAGCTGGAAAAGGCCCAAGAGATCTCCTAGTCCAATCCTCTCATTTTAGAGATGAGGATATTGAGGGTCAGAGAAGCTGACTGGTCCAAGTTTGTCCAGGTAGTGAGCGTGAGAGCCAAGATCTGTACCCAGGTCATCTGATTGCAGATCAGTGTTTTTTTGACTATACTACAAGGGTTTCCCTTGGCCTTCCCAAAGGCGAAAATACTGAAAAGCAATATGGGATAAATGAACACTGGTCCTAGAGTCAGCTGATCTTAGGTTAAAATCCCAATTTGAATATTTGCTAGCTATGTGACCATAGGGAAGTCACAACCTCTCTAGGCCTAGGCCTATTTCCTTAGAGTGCTGTGTACAGCCCTCATCAGAAGAAAAATATTTTTATCAAACCTTAAAGTGCTATAAAAAGTGTATTATTATTCCTGGTCTGACTGATGGGAATACAAGGTGTCCCAAAAGTCTTAGTGCAGTTTAAAGTTTTAGTCATTTAATTGCTTTAAACTGAATTAAGATTCTTGGGACCTACTGTATGTTATTGAACAAGTCAATCAATATTATATTTTTCTCCCCTTGAAAAATCTTTATGACAGGATTGATACCTATCTATTGGAATGTTTTATGTGAAGCAGGGCATTGGACAATGCCACCTTTAGAAATCACTTATAGCATTAAGATCCTACAATGACTTTTCTAGAGACACAATCCAAGTTTAGAATATGCTATTTCATAGTCCTTAGGTTTCCTTGGTTACAGCTTTCTTAGCTGAGGTAGTGGCAAATGAAACAACCCAGAAAAAAATTCCAAAGCCTTGTATACAAACCAGATGACATTTGATAATTATGCTTCTGTGAATCTAACCTTAATCATGGGGTTCTAAGTTACCCATTAAGATTGGAGAACCTACTCATTAGTCCTGAGTGCTACTTAAAAATAAGGCCATGCCAAGGGTATGACAGCTAAGGGCTCCCTCTTCCATGATCAAAGAATCAAAGAACTCCACCAAAATCTGGTAAAAAGGGGACATGAGTGACAAAATGGGATGGCAGAGATTAAGCTTTGGCAGGTTCTAGAAATCTAGACATATTTTGAATAAGGTGCCAATGATAGCTTGAATGTTTTGTAGCTGAGACAGGCTTTGTAAGAGGAGGTCAGAAGGGATGGATATTAGAAGGATGGCTAACAAGTAATAAATTTTTTCAGTCACAATAACTCAAGGATACCAGCTACTAAGGCAAAAAGAAGCTGTGATCACAGAGATCAATTAATCAATCAATCAATCAATCAACAAATATCTCTTAAGTACATACTGTATGCTGGGGACTATACTAAGCCTTGGACATATTAAATAAATCAAAAGGCTTTACTGCCGGGGTCACCAAGAATCCTTGACTTCACACTGTCCCTCCTGTCACCCACCCTTCTGCCAATCCCATCTTACACTTTGATATTACTAATGAGGAGCCCCTGGACCATGTTATTTACTAGCTCTTTGCAGGAAAGATTCCAAAGGGCAGAAAACTTCCATGAGGAAAATTTTACCCTCAAAGCGCACCGTTCATGGCAAGTGCTGGGCCCAACACAAAGGGCTCCCAGTTTTTCATCTGTACCACTAAGACTGATTGGTTGGATGGCAGAATATGGTCTTTGGTCAGGTGAAAAAAGGTATAAACATCATGGAAACCATGAAGTAAAGACCAGATGGCAGATCACCATCACTGACCATGGCCAACTCTCATAAGATTTTTGGTTTAGTTTTTTGTCTTAACCACTAAACTATTCCTCTGTAGTTGGGGAGAGCACCCCTGGATGCTCTCATACCCTATAATCTTTTTGCTTCACTTAACTGTACTTCCCTTTAGATTTCATTTCTCTTTTCTTTCCACAAATCTGGCTAGACTAGAGTTAAATGTATGATTATGAAATTTAAAATGAACTAGAAACCCTCCCCAACAAAGTCAGAAACCTGCCCCCAAGAGGCTCCTACTCAAATGGGGGAGACAACACACAAGCAACTATGTACATATAAGATATATACCATATACATGGGGGAGAGGGTCCTAGAGGGACGCAGTAGCAGTAGCAAAGGTCTTTTGCAAAATGGGATTCGACCTGAATCTTAAAGAAAGTCATGAGGCAGAGGGGAGTTGGGAACGTATTCTAGGCATGAGAGACAGTCAGTGAAAAGACACAGAGATGAAATTATGAACAGGAATGATGAATGTTGTGGCCTTCGAGGACTGGACGACCTCCCATTTAAAAAATGAGAAAATTGAGGTTGAGAGAGGTGACTTTTCCAAGAACAGGGGTGATTATGCTACTCCCCAGCTCAGGAAGCTTCAGCAGTGACTTGTCTGTAGGTTACAGCACAATGCTTCTGTTTGGCATTGTAAAGCCTTTATACTCTGGTGCCAGCCGACATTTCCAGGTTGATTAAACATTACTTCCCTTTATGTAGTCTACATTCCAGCCAAACTGGCACATTTGTTGTGGCCAGTTTATAATGTTCCATCTCTATCACTGTTAGGCAGTCAACAAGCATTTATTAAGCACCTGTTGTTTGAGGCATTGTACTAAGTACTGGATATGCAACAAAAGTAAAAACCAGGGTTCTTGCCCTCAAGGAGCTCACATGCTAATGAAAGAAATACCATGTAAATAACTGTATACATACGAGATACACAGAAAGCATGGGAGGTAATACGGGAAGTAGGAAGGGAAGGCAGGAAAGACCACCTGCAGAAGTAAGATTTGAGTTGACTCTTAAAGACACCAGGAAATTCAGGAGGCAGCAGTGAGAAAGTAAAATATTCTAGGAATAGAGACAACAAATGAAAAGGCCCAGAGATGGACAACAGAGTGTTACGAGAGGGTGGGATGCCACTTCCCTGACCTTTGAAACTCACTAGGTTGCTATCTCCAATCTCTTCATCTCAAACAAAAGAAAAGAAAAATGCTGAGGCAGCCACAGAACACATGTTTAAGTTAACAGGCCACATAAAGGCATCAGTAGGGAGCTCCCCAAGCTTCTTCCTCCACAGTATTGTCTTTTCCTGGGCACTCTCAACAAAGAAATCGTAGAGATTTACGGAGAATGCAGGTGAAGAGAAAAAGACCAAGGCTCTGGTTGCAAGTTCTTTTTTAATGGTTTCAAATCCCATCAAAGAGCCTTCTATTCACCAGTGGTTCATAGAAATAATCCACTTACAAAATGTCTACATGTGCTCTACAATCAATCCATCCAAGACACTCCCAGAAACAAGCTTTCCAGCTTCTTCCACATGGGGAATTCCAATCTGACAAATATGTAGACACATGTATTTGTGCACACCCAATCACCTGTTATGCTTAGTTAAGACGGGGTGATTTTAACCCCACACTTACATATCCATGTAACACAATTTGTTGAACCATTTCCCAGTCTATGGATACTTGCTTAGGCAGCTAGGTAGTATAATCGAAAGAGTGCTAGAGTTAGAGCTAGGAAGACTTGAATTCAAACCTACCTCAGCCTTAGCTGTGTGATGCAGAGTAAGTCACTTAACATGTCTCAGCCTCAGTTTCCTCATCTGTAAAATAAGTATAATAGCACCTGCCATACAGGATCTTGTGAGGATCAAATTACATACTGTAGGGGCAGCCAGGTGGTTCAGTGAGTAAGAGCACCGGCCCTGGCATCGAGAGACTCAGGATCGGTTCCAGCCTCAGATACTTGGCACCCACACAAAATAACTGGCCGTGTAACCTTAAGCAAATTGCTTAACCCCAATTGCTTAAAAAAAATAACATACTGTATGTGTAAAGTGCTTTGCAAGCCTAAAATAGCTATATAATTGGAGCTATTATATACAGGTTTTGCTCTGAAATTTTTGGTATAATGCATACCTATCAATGTATGTACATATATCTATAGAAATATACTTATACATATATGTTTATAGATGTATATACGTACATATAGATATATACATACGTAATATAAATAGGTGTTTATATTTGTTATATAAACATAAATGATACAGCTATATGTTTATATACCTACATATATGCATATACATGTGTATATGCATGTATACTCACATATACACATAGACAGACAGACAGATAGATAGATAGATAGATAGATAGATATGAAGTGCTTGTTGACTGACAACTATAATGTTAACCAGGCAAAAATCACTCAGCTAAGTCACAGAACTCCAACCAATGCTCTTTACATTAAACCAAGTTAGCTTCATAATTCTGGCTTACGTGCTATCTCGGACTTTTGAAGTAAAAAGCTGCAGCACTAAGAATATTCTCTTACCACAGATTCCAAAAGAGCTAGATTGTATCCTATCTGTAGCTGTTTTCAACCATTGTGTCTATGAGTGGGAAGGGTAGGGGTGGGAGGAGGGTAACCCTTTCTGCCACAACCCAGGCTTTGTATGACTCTGAACCCTGCTCATTACCATTCACCCCAGCTCCCACCAGCCTCAATTTCTGCCCGCAGAGTTCTGGAACAGTAAATCCACATAGAGCCAAGCAGATACAATCCTTTAAAGCAGAACGTGGCTTCTACCAAAGCTTTTATTCAAGTAGTTGCTCTAGGTAGAATTCACATTGACTGAATGATCAACTTAGTCCAAATAAAGTTCCATTGTTGCCATCACTCCTGTCTTTAAACATCTGGATCTCCCCAAATTGGTATCTTGATTATTTTATTTTTTTTAGTTTACAGGATTCAATTCCATAATTCCTTGAGTTTCACATTTTGTCCCCCTCCCTTCCCTCCTCCCCCCCAAGGCGGCATATAGTCAAGTATAGGATCTGTAAATACTTTCACATTATACATTAGTCAGGTTATAAGGACGGATTGTACCAGCTGGAATGAAAAATGGTAAAGAGGACATAAAACCAAATAAGAGAAGGAAAAAGATCAGGTATTTTGCTTCCACCTGGATATAAACTCAGTTCTTTCTAGTTCTTTCTCTGGATGCACATATTTCTCTCCATCATGAGTCTTTTGGGATTGACTTATATCAATGCATTGCTGAGAAGAGTCTAGTCTATCAAAGTTGGTCATCACACATACGTTGTGTCTGTAATTGTGTACAAATTTCTCCTGGTTCTACTCTTCTCACTCAGCATTAGTTTGTACAAGCCTCTCCAGGTAAATATGAAGACCATCTGTTCCTCGTTTCTTATTGCACAATAGTATTCCATAACATGCATATACCACAACTTGTTCAGCCATTCCCCAATTGATGGGCACCCCCTTAATTTCCAATTCTTTGCTACCACAAAAAGAGCTGCTATAAACATTTTTGTACATATGAGTCTTTCTCTCATTTCTATGATCTCTTTGGGATATAACCCTAGGAGTGGTATTGCTGGGTTAAAGGGTATGAAAGTATTTATAGCTCTTTGGGCATAATTCCAGATTGCTCTCCAGAAAGGCTGGATCAATTCACAACTCCACCAACAATGCATTAGTGTTCCAATTTGCCCACATCCTCTCTAGCATTTGTCATTTTCCTGTTTTGTCATCTTAGCCAATCTGACTGGTGAGGATATCTTGATTATTTTAAAGGTGACCCTCTACAATAGAGTGAAAATAGCAGAACTCAAGGAGAAGGGAATAATCATTAAGTGTCTAAGATATGTCAGGCCCTGTGCTAAGTGCTTTACAAATATTTTCTCATTTGATCCTCACAACAACCTTGTGATATCTCATCACAGTGCTATTACAATCCCCATTTTACATTTAAGGAAACTGAGGCAAACAGTGGTTAAATTAGTCACACAGTGTCTCAAAAGTTAAAAATACCTATTTATGTGTTGCTTCATATTTTGCAAAAGGGTTTTATAAATATTATCTTTTTCAATTATTAAAACAATCCTATGAAAAAGTTTATAGGAGGGAAAAACTGAGTCTCTAAGAGGTTAAGTGGCTTATGAAGGTCTCAGTGATGGGAAAGGAAAAACTAGAATTCAGCCTTCTTGGCTCCTAGTCTAATGTTCTCTCCAATAACATAGATGCAGTGATCCACAATCAACAAACAAGGACCACATTTCTTTAAAAGGATGATTCACTCATATGCCTGAAAGTCATATTGCAGTAGGCCAGATTCTAAAACAACAGGGAGGCAATGTGTGTGGACGGAGAGAAGCAGGCAGTATTTAACAGTTGTGTACCACTCCATTGGTAAAGTTTCAATGGTATTCATTCTTTGTGTTCTAAAACGCTGGCTTCTTTTTCTTTTCAGAATAACTATTTTTTTCCCTTCGTGCAATAATGTGAGACAGAGAGCCAAAGAATATCTTAACAGATGGTTTAGGAACATGATCTCTTATTTTAAACAAGTGGCTGGCTCTTATTTTTCCCCTCTAAGACATAAGGGTTGATCTTCTGTTGGTGTTCAGATGTGTGATTTCATTGGTAGAGACTTTCTAGTGAGTAAACTCTCTCCTCCAATGCATATCTGCAACTGTTCTGCCTCTTATAGTATTGACTGCCTTGGGCACTGGGACTTTAAGTGATTTGCTTTGGGTGACATAGTATACGTCATAAGTAGGATTTGAATCCCGATCTGTTCTCTAATCATTATGCCTTGTGGCTTCTCTATAAATAAAAGGATTGATTTACCAGTAAAAATTGAATGAGAAGGGGGCGGCTAGGTGGTGCAGTGAATAGAGCACCGGCCCTGGAGTCAGGAGGACCTGGGTTCAAATGCGACCTCAGGCACTTAACACTTACTATCCTGTGACCTTGCACATCTCTTAATCCCAATTGCCCTGCCTTCCCCCCTCCAACAACAACAACAAAAAAGTCACACTTCATTCCGACACAAGTCAACAAGTCTCCTCCTACAAGAGTATTAAATACCCTCTGCAAGGCATGTGCTCATCTTGCTGGGGGTAGTTGGTGTAGGATTTTTTTGGTCTTGATAGCTATCATATTTACCTAGCAAATTACAATAGTGATAATGTTCGAGTTGAGAAAAATATATAACAACAGTGACATGTCCAAGTCAGGGGGAAATATAGATAGATATAAATGTAGCTTGCTCACTCTATCTATCTATCTATCTATCTATCTATCTATCTATCTATCTATCTATCTATCTATCTATCTATCTATCTTCCTATCTCCTTCTAGATTTTATAAAGCTAGTTATCTAAGCAAATATTTTAAAAACATCTACTTTTTACAAGGCACTGTGCTGGGTATTGGGAACATAAAGACAAAAACAAGTAAAAAGAGGAGGACAGATAGTTAATAGATTGGTGAAGGCTAGAAGTTAGGTTCAATCAATCAATCAACAGACACTAATTAAGGGCTAGGCACTATATTAAGCACTGGAGAAACAAAGAGGCAAAAGACAGTCCCAGCCTTACAATCTAATAGGGGAGACAATGTGTAAACAAATACACACAAAGCAGGGTATGTACAAGGTAAATGGAAAATAATTAACAGAGGAAAGGCAATAGAACTAATCAGGGTTGGAACTTAAAGAAAGTCATCAAGTTTAGCTGCTAGAGAAGAGGAGGGAGAGTGTTTCAGGCATAGGAATCAGCCAGAGAAAATGCCCAGAGCCAAGAGATATGACCTAAGACAATATTTGCACATGACGGGTATTTAATGTTGTGAATTTAAAAGTTTTCATTGGTGCCTTTTTATTGCCCAAAGCAAAAACATAAAAGTGGTGTTTAGATAGCAGGGCCTGGAATCAGCAAATCTTGAGTTCAAATCCAGCCTGATCTGTAAATAGCTGTGTGACCCTGGGCAAGTCACTTAACCCTGTTTGCCTCAGTTTCCTTATTTGTAAAATGAGCTGGAGAAGGAAATGGCAAAGCACTCTACAGGGTGTCCCTAAAGTCTGGACACACAGGAAATCTCATTAACTATGTATATTTGAAATGAATGAAATTTTCAACAATATTTTATTTAATTAACATAAATGAGATTTCATAGGAAGACATAGGAAATGAATAGGAATCTCATTAATATGGAAAATAGTCCCCAATAGCTAATGAAAGCTTTTATTCCATATGAAATTTTCATGGCTAAAATTTATGCTAATTAAATAAAAGGCTGTTGAAAATTTCATTCATTTCATTTCTTGAAAATATGCATAATGAGATTTCCTATGTGTCTAGACCTTAGGGACACCCTGCAGTATCTTTGCCAAGAAAACCCCAAAGAGGTGGATACAACTGAAAGACTGAACAACAAAGACACAAAAACTAAACCTAGATATATAGATTTGGGAGTCACATGCATATTGAGAGAAGAGGGTCCAGGATGGAAGCCTGAGGAATATGCATGCTTAGTGGGTAGGAGGTGGGATGACAATACAACAAAGGAGATTGAGAAGAGGTCAACCAAGAGGAGAATCAGGAGAGTGATGTTTCTTGGAAGCCAAAGGAGGAGATAATATCTTGAAAGAGAGTGAGGTCAATAGTATCAAAAGATAGAGAAAGGACAAGGAGTAAGAAGGGCTGAAGAAAGCTTGAAAAGATTTAATAGATCAACAGACTTAGCTGACCAGTGGTTACCTTGCAGGGAAGTTTCAGTTGAGTGGTGGGTTCAGAAAACAGATAGTAAAGGATCAAGTAGTGAGGAAGTGAGGACAGTGACTCTTTCTAGAAGGCTGACAATGAAAAGGAAGAGATCTAGGATAATAGTTGGTTTTTTTGTTTTTTTTTAAGCAATTGGGGTTAAGTAACTTGCTCAAGGTTACACAGCCAGTTTGTGTGTGTGTGTGTGTGTGTGTGTGTGTGTGTGTGTGTTAAGTATCTGAGGCTGGAACTGATTCCCGACTCTAGGGCTGGCGCTCTTAATCACTGCGCCACCTAACTGCCCCCCCCCCCGATTTGTTTTGTTTTTTGCTTTTTGGAGGGGGGAAGGCAGGGCAGTTGGGGTTATGTGACTTGCCCAAGGTCACATGGCTAGTAAGTGTTAAGTGTCTGAGGCCACATTTGAACTCAGGTCCTCCTGACTCCAGGGCCAGTGCTCTATTCACTGAACCACCTAGCTGACCCAGGATAACAGTTTCAAAAAAGTTTTTTGGGGGGCCGCCAGGTAGCACAGTGAGTAAGAGCACCGGTTCCAGTGTCGGGATGACCTGGGGATCAAATCCAGGCTCAGACACTTAGCACCCACCCAGAGACACCTGGCCATGTAACCTTGAGCAAGTCACTTAACCCCAACTGTTTAAAAAAAAAAAGGTTTTTTTTTGGCATGGTGAATATAATGTATAAGTATAGTGTATAAGTAGAGAATGACTGATGGGGCAAGCTCTTGGCAGAGACAGAAAGATTCAATTCATGTATTGGCTTTTGCAAGAAGGGTTACTTATTAATTTTCAGTTGTTTTTTAATTGTGTCCAATTCCATGACACCATTTAGGGTTTTCTTGACAAAGATACTGATATAGTTTGCCATTTCCTTTTCCAGATGAGGAAACTGAGGCAAACAGGGTTAAGTGACTTGCACATAAGTATCTGAGACTAGATTTGAACTCAGGAAGAAGACAAGTCTTCCTGACTTCAGGCCCAGCACTCTATCCATTTTATCACCTAGCTGTTATTTGTTATTAATATCAAGCATTTATGTAGTACTTTAAAGGTTCTCAAAGCACTTTACAAATATTATCTCATTTTATCCTTACAACAACCCTGGGAGGCGGGTGCTATTTGTCATCCTCACAGAAGAGGGAACTGAGAATACAAAGGTTAAGTGACTTGCGCAGGGTCACACAGCTAATAAGCATGAATATCTGACCTCAGGTCTCCCTGACTCCATGTCTAGGCCTCTATCCACTGTGTCACTTAAGCTTTCCCTAGTGCCCTAGATGTTGGTCTAAATCTAATTTCTGCCAAACTCCTTCTACCAGTAGTTTTTCTTTTGGGGCTTAACAAAGAAAAGGAAGTTGTTATATGCAAATGCTTTTGGACATTGCTTATCTAAGTTGTTCTATTGACCTACTTTTGTGTTGACCAGTACCAAACCCATATCTAATGATTACTCCATTATGTTTGATATATGCTAATATTTCTCCATCATTCCTGTTTTTTTTTCCATTATTTCCCCAGGAAGACCTCGAGTTCCTTTAAATGGATTTTATTTCATCTCCTTATATTAAGTGACCATTTGGCAATTTGATTGCAATAGCATTAAATCTGCAATTTCATTTTAGCACATAGCATATATAGTCATTTTTATTTTATTGGTGCAGTGTAATACTGAAAAATGAGCTGTCAATTATGTCTTCCTTTATCCCAGCAAAAAGCATTTTACAGTCTTATTTACAAAAATTCTGAATGCATTTTGGTATGTTAACCACATCTTCAGTGTTTTCTTATTGCCTGTAAGATAAAAGATAAACCCCTAGCATTCTCACTTTAAATATTCACAATGTGACCAACAGCCTAACATTCTGGAAGTATCTTATATTATCCTCCTTCACATACTATACATTCCAGTTCAACTGTCCAGAAATTGGCATTCTATTTTCTAGCTCTAGTGTTGCACACTCTGTTCCCCTCATGCCTGGAAGGATGAACTCCCTTCTTACCTCTGCCTCTGAGAATCCCCACCTTACCTCAAAGCCTAGTTCAAGTGCTACTTCCTTCCAAAAGTCTTCCAAAAGTGAGCTGTTAATAAGATTTCTTTTGGTAAATTAGTACTGATCTACTGTAATGGTAAGAGAATTTGCAGATCTTTCCTGCCCCTTAATAGAGCTAGGGAATTTGAAGATATTCCCTGCCCCTTAATGGGCCTCACTTGGAGCCCAACAAGAGAAGCTTGCTTGGGGGAGGCTTGTTGTTCAGGAAGGCCTACACCTTTTGTTACTTTGTAATTAGGCAGTGGGTCATGAAGGTTGTAAGGTTCTCTGACCCTGGAGAAGGCTACATGTACCTCTGAGGTGAAGTTTTGCTTTGGGGTTCACTCATGGAAAGAGTTATGTGATTTGGTGAGACGAGACTCTAGGTAGCCATTGAGCCCACTGGCTTTGAAAACCCAGATTCATGCTTCTCTCTCTGGTAACTATGTAACAATCAGACAGCTAGAAGGCCTGTCGGTTGGTTGAATTGTGTTTTTTTTCTGTCTCTATTTTTTGTCTACTTGTAATTTGTTTGTATTTTGTGAAGTTCAGGGTGCTGACTTTTTCCCCTGAACTAAGTGAATGATATATATGTATGATTAAAGTAAGATTGTTAACCCCTTTTGAGTTGTTTTCCTTCAGAAAAGCAGATCAAAGAACTTGTGCTAGCAGTCATCCTGGGTATGCCAGTGTGCTTGCTGCTACAGTCACTTAGCTATTTATATGTCATATTAGTCTATTCTCTTCCCTCTTTTCTTCTCTCTCTATACCTATACTTTACCTTTGGTGATCTTATCCATTTCAATGGTTTTAAGCATTAACTCAATTCAGATGATTCCCAATTCAAATCACCCACCTGAATTCTTCCTTGAGGTCCAGCTTAAAACTGCATTAAGGCTTTTGGAATGGCCGGTGTATACATGTATGTGTACATAAACACACACACAAAACACATGTGTATGTAGGTCCATGCATGTGTGTATACATATCTATGTGATGTTTACATATGTATGTAACTATCCTAAGTGTTATTAGACTATAACTTCCACTATTTTAGTCTTACTGTGAATTATAATTTGAACACATATTTTTTTTCTATAGAGTACAGAAACAGCATAAATTGCCCTCCCCCAAATCCAAGACCAACCCAAAAAAAACCACCATTCATCAGAAGGAGTTTTGTAAACATAGCTTTTTTATTCTTGTCTGACTCTTGAAAAAGAAACTTAAGCCCCACCAAAACCAGCATTTACAAATCTTAGTAACTGAACACAGAACCCAATATTCTGATGATTAGTTGTCTACACAATTGCTAAACTATGTTTTCAGATTGCTTTTTAAAGAATGGAGGTCTATTTTTCTGTTTGTAGCCTTGTTCTTATTTAAAATAACAGTATCACCCTCAAATATTAAACTTTCATAGAAAACTGAAGTATTGCCTCTAGAGGTCTGAATGTCTTTTTATTTAAGTTTATTTTGAGTATTCTCATGTACATCTTTCAGAAATAAGTGCACTTCTAAAGGGAAAAGAAAAAAGACTTTTAAATAAAGGGAAAATATTGGGGTAAGAAGAAAATTATCATCTTGAATTTTTATGGGATTCAGACGAGAGAATGTGTTTAGGGGCACAGGATCTTAGCTTATCAACACAGAGATCTACTTTCTTTGGAAATTGTAAAAAACTGGATAACTGATTTTTTTTTTAACCCCAACAACGTGGAATACCAATATTCTGTAGATCTTCCACAGACAAGCATTAAAATAATGGACTTATATATGGAAAAATAGTTTTGAAATATACAGATTTCCAGGAAGATACGTAGGGGTCAAAAACAAAACAAAACAAAAAACAAACCCCATAACATTAGGCTCACATTTTAATTTCATTAATGTTTTATAATGATCTGGTAAGATCAAAAAATGTTTCCAATATTTTACAGTTCTTATTTCCCATCTTCACCAAATAATTTTATTAAAATCAGTTTGCTAAGAAATCACATATATGACTTCTAAGCAATTCAATATTTTCTGACAGCTCTACATTTTGGTAAATTTAAAGGAGATTTAAAGCTGTATTAATAAGAAACGTACATAAAGAAAAATAACATAACTCACTTTAATATAAAGGTGTTTTTTCAATAAAAAAGTCAAAGTCTACATTAAAATCAAGATATCAAGAAATCTGAGTTATACAGTTTTATATATATTTAGGAAAAAAATAATTTATAGTAAAACTTCTGCTAATTCAAAATCGTGGCAAATTTCAAAGCAAGTGCTATTACCCCAATGTTTAGTGTTTTGCCATTTAAATGATGTGGTTGACCTGAAATATGGTACATGTGTAATAGTGAAAATTCAGTCTCAATAGTACTTTGCAAATCACCTGTTGAATCTGCATCATTAATCAAATTGTAGGCTCACAAAGGACAGAGTCTTTAATTGCTTTTAGATAGGCACTTAAGAAATGCTTTTGATGAAATGATCTGATGGATTGTGAATCATCACCCTGTTAACTTGTGTGAAGGTGAGAAAAATGACACACAATAATCTAAACAAAATAAACTTTTTATGACTTCCACTAACAAGCAATTGGAAACATTTCTAGGTTCTTTCCATGAAATAATCTGAAAGAAGCAGGTTTCCTAAATTTTCTGCTTCCTTGAAATTAAAATGAGATAGTGGATATTTCAGCTCCTTTCACTAGACATTACTATTTTATTTGGCCTTCTGAATCTTGAATTAACAACGTTTTACTGTACTAGTTACTAAGGTTAAAAAGGGGAAATTAAGAATTGGATAAGGTTGCAATCTCCTTGAATCTTACCAAAACACCTTTATCCTATTAGGATAGCTCTTTTAAAAACCAGCAGTATCTAGTAAAGAATCCTGGAAGCTGAAAATGTTTATAAAAGGCAGTTACAGCTTTGAAAAATCAGAAAGTTAGTCAAATTGAGATAATCCAAATCAAAATTTTAATAGCTTTCGCCATTAGGACACTCAGTCACATGACCCAGACATGGAAAATAAAGAAGATGAAGTCATGGATGGACATATAGCAGGGGTTCAAATATTGAAACTGAACATTAGGTGGCAAAAGTAAAAGCCAGATGTTCTTGAGACAGATGCGAGGTTACCTAGCAGCAACTGTAAAAGCTTTAAAAATTTTGCATAATGTTCACATGAAATTTTTCCTTTTCAAGAGCAGGAAACCTCCTAAGAGCAAACCATCAGTCTAGATTCTGAAAAAAGGTCAGTTACAATAATTGTACTTGTTGACTGCTTTCATTATTTGGAGACACAAATTATTAGGACATTCTTAGATAACGGATTACTCTTTAACTGTTAGGTCCCTATGAAATGCTAAAACTTCAGATAATCATTTCAAAACTAAAATATAGAGTTATAAAAGATTATCTAACCTTCAGGCAAGACAGATTCACTGGCCACATCATTAGATTCGAGTATGAACTCTTACATTCCCTCCCCCCACCCAATCCTCAAAACCTTGGTCAACATTCACTTCCTGGAACCCATCTACTTAAACCACAGTGATGAAACTAAATGTGAATAATATTGCCCTTGAATAAGTTAACCTCAATCAAAACCCTTTCATGTCTTAATATGTCATTCCCAATGGAAAATAAAAATTCCTCTTAGTCATGAACACCCACTCAATTCAGGATCTTTGGTACATTTGGAGTACAATGACTAATGGCACAATAATACAAGTACTACCAAAGGAGAGACTTCCATTCAATGAACAAAAAAAAATAACAGCTATGATATGTATCAACGTCATCTTTCTGGAAAGCCAAAGTAAAGAGCTCTTGGCATCTCTGCAAGTTCATTATCATGATCAGAAGGTTGACATTTAAAAAAATAGTTTAATAAAAATACACAAATTCTACATACAAGCAGCCCTCATAGTCATTTCTTAAAACCAACTTGATATAATTAAATGAAAATAATGCCATGTTCTCTGTAAAAAAAATCCTTTTGCCTTAAGGAAAGCAACTGGACACTCTCTATCTTCTATGTAATTACATCTCCCTAAGAGTACACAGATAGCTGTGTACAAGTCAACAGTAATTCTGGATGAAAAGTAAATGGATTAGTGTTGTGTGGGAGTGGAGGTGTTGTACTTTCGTATTCGGCTCATAAGCTTGTCACCCTGTATGGTGGAGTCTGCACAATAACTTGATGATAAACCTAATTAACTTTAAATAACCAGTGTATTTCCTATTTCTATTAAAATCATTATTTAAATTGTCTTCATATATGCTCTATGGATGTTTAAACCAATAGGGCAAGTGTTCTAACAACTATGGAAGATGGCTTTTATCTTGATTATCTAAACCCATAAGGTTTGCAAGAAAACAGCAATACTGCACCATGACCTACAGGTTAGCCTATGTTGCTTTAAATGATATGTGTTTCTCCTGAATTGATTAGAAGTGTTACAGTACAAAGCCACAGTACACAGAGGCAGAATGGACGTAATGCGCGAAGGCAGTGCAGTTACAAAGGGATGTACACTCCTTTTATTCCAGTACCTTTGTATAATAAAGTTAACAAAAATAGTCAAATATTAAAAAAAATCCAGCTGGCACTGCCAACTAATTCCTGTAGAAGTCTTAGAAATCCTAATCCTGTAGAATTTCCTCTTGAAGTCGATGAGCACCACCGTCCTTGGGAATATTTATTTCAGTGTATTGTTATCTACGCCAAGCAAGCCTTGGTGATGCAGCTACCTGAGTTCTTTTGGGGTGTGGGCGTATGTGAGTTTCATTCATAATTTCCCAGCTTTCATGTAGGAAGGGATAGAACCACGCTGAGTCAACCCTTCAAACCGCTTATAGGTATAATTGAGAAAAACCCAGTCTTTGGATTTGTAGTCTGGTTCTGTGGTATTTGGCACTGTAAAACAGAGACAACAAGTTAACCACCTACAAAGGAATTCCAAAGAACTTTTACAATGAAAGATAGGAGCGACAAGGAGAATAAACACATTTCTATAGTGTTTATAATCAAGAAAAGTTCAAAGTGGCATTTTCTCTTACCTGGTTGTAAGATATCAGATTCAGGAAATTCATCAAAATTTGATGTATCATCAATGCTTTTGATTTCTATGGGAATTGCAGCTGGCCTCTCCCTACACATGCCAAAGAAGAGCATTAAGCAGCTGTAGTAAACATTAATTTACTTTCAGTTGCCCATTAACTAAAAAAATCCCACTCAGAAATTCTGCATGCTGTTCTCTGGGCATTACAAAAGACTAACAGAGGCATTAGAAGATCTGTGTTGGATATCCATCATCTGTATGATAGGATTAATTAGCTAAATGTATTTTAAATTTGTAATTTAAAATAAAAGACTTTATTTGCTTGACACTATTAGCTCAATTCTATCATATACTCTATTTTCATAACTGCTGTCCCATTCCTACCTCCTGCCAAGGAAGGAAAGGAAAGAATGGACGAAGAAGGTAATAAATTGACAGCAAAATCAGATAATCTTTTATCTAGACAATGTCTAATTGTGCTTGTGTCCTGTCTGGTATTAAATAGTGGAGTATTCCACTTGAATAGTTCCAACTTGATTTAGCCGAGATTAGAACATTCTGTTATCCAGAAAGTGATCAGAAGTGATCACTTGATAGTGGTCTTTTCATTACCCCCTCTATAGGGGGAGAGGGTAGTATAGTGGAAAGATAAATGGAATTGCAACATTAAAAAAGAAACTGAATGCATCAGTTTGTTAAAAATGCAAACTTTTTTTTTGCTTTTTGGAGGGCAATTGGAGTTAAATGACTTGCCCAAGGTCACATGGCTAGTTTTTGTGTTAAGTGTCTGAGGCTGGATTTGAACCCAGGTCCTCCTGACTTCAGGGCCAGTGCTCTATTCACTGCATCACCTAGTCTCCCAAAATGCAAACTTCTAATGTGGAAATATGTTTAATATGATTGAACATGTATAGCCTATATCACAGATTACATGCCATCTTGGGGAGGGAGGAAAATTTAGAACTCAAAATCTTATAAAAGTGAATACTGAAAACTAAAAATAAATAAATAAAACTAAGATATCAGAAAAATTACAATAAATAAAATTTTAAAATTATAAGGGACTAAGAAAAATAGAAATGCAAATCTATAGAGCGTAGATGGAGGGAAAGAATTTGGAACTGAATATAAAACTGAATTAAAGAAATGAAACAGGAAAGCAAAATGCAAACTTGATGCCTATATCTGGCAAAGAACCCTTTAGTCCAGCCACCTCACTCTACAGATGAGGCCTATGGAAGTTAAATGACTTGCCCAAGGTAACACAGGTAAGGGAAAATCAGAGGAAGGATTTGAACACAGGTCCCTCTAGGTAGTAGATCCAGTGTTCTATCCATTGTATATTTCAGCAGCCATGCAGATTAGGATAAAAGAAAGTGATTAGGTCCTCATGTTATCTATATAAGCCAGCCTCCTGTCATATGAAACAAGTTATACTATATATTTTAAAATGAGTAAAATTTAACTCTCTTTAGTTCTATACCATTAACTCTTTCTAATCCTATGCACATGTCTCTGAAAGGTAGAAGAAAAGTATCTTTAATCTTTTCCTCCAGAATTTTCCACATTGGTTTTAACAGCAAGAGTCATAATGTAGTAAAATGATGACAATATTTTAGTTAAATATTAAACTGAAACCAATAATTCATGGTGAGGGAAGAATAATAAGCAAATTAATCTAAAGTGTTTCCAGTTGTCTTTTTTACTTCATGTTTAAATGAGATTTTATCTTTATATATAGACAGAAGCATCTAATGAACTCATCACCCTGATGAAAAATAGTTACTATCACATCTAAATATATTTTCATGTATTAATAGTTTTTAATGAAGCAGAAGTCCTTACTTTGATCAATAAAAATAGCTCTGAATAGAAAAAGTTCAACAGAGGCACAATTATATGTTTTCAAATTGTTTGATACATGAATCTAGTCAATTAGCTTTAATCTGCATATTCTAATATGAATGTAATCATGAAAAGTGTATTTAATGTTTTAAAAATATACTAATATCTACTACCTCAATGAAATTATTCTTATCTTGGTTCTTACAGGATATAATCAAACTGATTGTTAGGGTTTATTAATTTTTTTTAACTTTTAACTTTTTTTATCCTGTCATATATGTTGGATGGACATACCTGATGTGTCCCCAATCTACTCCTTCAAAAAAGGGATGATCCTTGATTTCCTCTATTCCACTGTTTCCAATTCTATTTTCTGAATCAATACAGAATCTACAATATGGAAGCAAGCTATTAGCATAACAATCAAGACAACTTCAAAGAAGTCATTACTGAATCAGATATTTGAAATACTTCATCTTTAGTTAATAAGCAGAAAATAATTCTACATTTGTAAATTTTGAGGAAAAGCAAGTATGTTTTTCTACACCTAGAGGTGTTCAGCAAATGATTTCTGAGTGAATGGGTAGATGAAATAGGCTACAGAAATTGGTAACAAGCAATTACAACAATTTACCATTTTCCTTCTCTTCTTATGAGTTTGGGTCACAGTCCTACAGGGATACAATTTTCTACAATAATGCTCTTTTGCTTTCTTTGTATTTCCTTCCAAATTTAATTATTTTCCTGATTTTTGAATAAATATTTATTTTTCTCTCCTCATTTATCTCCAAACAATATAAAGAAAAATAAACCCTCATAATAAATATACATAGCTGAACAGAACAAAACTTCTTCTTTTGTCATCTTTGCCAATCTAATAGATGTGAGGCTGAACCTCAGAATTGCTTTAATTTGCATTTCTCTAATTATTAGTGATTAAAGGATTTTTTTTTTAATATGGCTATTGATAGCTAGGATTACTTCCTTTAAAACTGCCTATTTATATCCTTTTGCCATTTATTTGAACTAATTCCTTACATATTTTGGATATGAGACCTTTAACACAGAAACTTATTGAAAAGATTTTTTTCCACAATCATTTATTCCCCTTTAATTTTAACTGCACTGGTTTTGTTTGTTTAAAAAAAAAAAACAACCCCAACAACTCTTAATTTTACACAAACAAAACTGTCCATTTTAACCTTAGTTGTCCTCTCTATCCCTTGTTTGGTCCTGAACTTTTTCAGATCTATAAATCTGACAGCCAATGTCTTCTGTGCTCACTGAATTTGTTTATATGTGTTATTTTACATGTAAGTCATATATTCATTTGGAGTTTATTCTGGTACACAGTGTAAAGGTTGGTCTATACCTGATCTCTGCCAGATTGCTTTCCACTTTTCACAGCAGTTTTCCCCAAAGAGTGAGAGCAACAGACATTAATTACATCTTATAATACTATTTCCCAACTCAGCATATAAGAGAATAAGAACTTCTACCCATGTCCGCAATTTGCCCTGATTGGTGGTTGCTTCGGTTGCTCAATGCATCTAGGCCTGGGTTCCAGCCATTCTTCGCTTCTTTCTGTGGCCATCTTTCCATTAGTGGCCACACTGGGTGTATATGCCCTGTCCCCCCTACCTACTCTCCTCTCCCCCACAGTCATTCCTGTTCTATAACCATAATCAAATCAACTCTGTCACTGCTCCTAGAAAGAGTGTATATCAATCTAATTCCTTATGGTGTCCCCTATGGTATCATGCTTGCAACCTCCCAAACCAAAAATATCCTTCCCTCTTCACCACTCTCTTATATGCACTGTCTCCCCCATTAGATTGGAAAGTATATGCATTATTTCCCATGAAGCTGAAAGCTTCTTGAGGGTAGAGACCGTCTTTGCTTTTGTAGCTGTATACAGTGTATACTTGGCTCTTAAGAGATGATTATTCATTCATTATTTCTTTCTTTCATGAGATTATACATATTTGAAACATCACTGCTCTTTACCATCCTAATTAAGAGTTGTTAATCTTGAAATTATTAAAATCTTGAAAATTAATTAACTGAAAATCAATAATCTTAAAATTATTTTTAAAAAGATCAGGTTGTTCTTGAAAGTATAGTACATTCTTTATCACTATGTTTTAAATCTCAATTAGAATTGCTGAAAAAATTAAAATATCTTGCTCCATTTTAATCACACATCTTTAAGATTCCATTGGGTCATTTATATGGATTTAGGCACTAACCTGAGAATTAGGTCCTTAGCTTTTTCTGATATAGGTACTTCTGGAGGAAATACTAGAGTTTCTTTCCAGTTCATAACTTTCCTGTAAGTTTCTTGTGGTGTTTCAGAACAGAATGGTGGATATCCTACATAGCAAAGACAACAAAGTTTCATTTGATTTTTTGATCAAACATAGTAAGAACTGTATAAACCATGGCACGTGGGAAGGGAGATTAGGCCTAATCTACTTGGCTCTGTAAGGCAGAAGCAACTTTGATGTACAAATCCTTAGTGCTAACTTTGATTCATTTCTGGTTTTCTTCTCACATACACTTAGTTTTCTAAATCCTTCCAATTCTACATTTTTGATATTTCTTACATCTGGTTCCTTCTATTCCCACTGGACTCACATCAAGACGGGCACTTCCTTGCTACCTTCCCACATTATTTTAACCACTTACTAACAGCTTTCTTTCTTTGCTTTCCCCTTTAATCCAATCCTTCTTATACAATGCCAGCCATATTTAACGTCTTAACTACAGCTCTGCTTACCTTACTTTTTGCTAAAAACCTATTGTCTCTGAGTTAAAACTTCTCTGCCTTCTCTGTTCTGGTACATTAAAGTCCCTCTATGATCTGTTACTATTCTATCTTTTTAGTCTTATGCTAAACCGCTCCCCTTTACTTCCTCTCCACTGAATCTAAAACACACCTCTCTCAGTCCCAAGTATGCAATTGCTACCCATCCACCAAAGACCATCTTAAATACCTCCTAATCAAAGATACTTCCTCTGATTGCCTCAGTTAGAAATGATCTTTACTCCACTGACATTAATATGTCACTTTGTTATAACTGCTATCATGAATTTAACATGCATTATTTTACATTTATTTTACAAAGATTATATGTATCAAATTCTCTGACTAGATTATGAATTCCACGAGGTCAGGGCTGCATCTTATCTAAGTTCAGAATCTTTCTTAGTCCTTAGTGTAGTGATCTGCACCCATCTATTACTTAAGAAATGTTTGCTGAATTGAATCAATAGAATTTCAGAGGTAGTAGGAACCTTAGGGGTTATTTAGTTCCACTTTTCTTAAGCAGCTCTCTACAAGATCTCAGATAAACGGTTAATCTGGTTTACTGCTTGTCTACAAGAAAAGCATGAAATTTGGAGTCAAGAAAACTGAATTCTAGTCCCAGTCTGAAGACTATCTCTGTGACAATGGGCAAGCCAAACAGCCAGCATTTATTAAGTACCTTCTAGGTTCCAGGAACTGTAGTTGCTTTCAGGGAGCATATGTTCTGCTGAATGTTACATAAGCTCTTAACCCCAGTTTCATTGTCTGTAAAATGGTGGTAAGAATGCTTTAACTTATGTCTCTCCTGACCAAGAGATGTTGGACACTCAGCAGATAATGAGGCATATATATCTGGACACAGACAATGTGGGAGCATATTTTTTAACTATGTGTATTTATTGCAAGAGTTTTCTTTTCTTTTGTCAGTGGTGGGTGATCAGGGAAAGTGTTATGATGACCTCTCAAAAAGAGAAAAAAGAAAGAAAAGAAGGTCATGGAAGCGCTTTTTTTAAGTGCAGAGAAGAGAACAGAAGGAAGGCCAGAAGGAAGCACAAACAGAAGACCTTTGAAACTTACATGTTAAATTTATTATGTGCTAAAAAAAGGAAAGGCAAGCTGCAGGTGATAGAAATTCAGAGTTTTATGTTCAATGCTCTTTTCTTGTTCTACTTTGCATATGGCAACGGTCATTTCATTTTGTCTGTGCATTTCAGAATAAAACAATTTTGAAAATACTTCCACTACCTTGAGGGGTTTTTGTGAGGAAAGTAAATGATGTATTGCTGTTGCAGCTGGGATTCAAACTTTATTATTATTATTATTAAATAATGAAATAATATTTGAGAAAAACTTAGCACAGTAGGTGCTTTTAAAAAATGCTTGTTTCTTTCCTTATTAAACACCTACCACTTACAAGGTTATGCAAGAACTGGGGCTACAAAGACAAAAGGAAAATGGTTCCTTTCCTCATGGAGCTTACATTTTATCGATGGGATACAGCACATACACAAATAAACACATATAAGGTATGAAGGGGTAAAGAAGGACTCAAGGCACTCTAGTCACTGGGCAGAGAGAAGGAGACATGATTTTCTGCTGAGGGGATCAGGGAAGGTGGTATCTGAGCTTAATCTTGAAGAAAGGTAAGGATGGAGCCCACGTGGGCACATGTAAACAGGGAGTGATGTGTTGAATTTGGAGAAAAGCTAATAGACCAATTTGACAAGAACAGAAAGAGTGTGTGTGTGTGATAGTCAGTAAAGTGAAATAAGGCATAAAAGTAAAGTTGGGGACATACTGTAGGAGGCATTCTCATTTTGTCCTAGAGGGGAACAGGTAGCCACTGAGGGATCAGTAAATGATGCCTTCAATCCCTGCTAACTATAGGATTCTTTGGACTATAAGATATAACACAACTCAATGTGTTTTAAAACAGAATAGGTACTAGGGGACACACATATATAAATAAAAGTTTAATTATATAAGATAGGGATTAGACCCATCATTTCAATGGTATGAATGCTTGCTCACTTGACTTGATTTGACTATAGAGAATTCCCAGATAAGAAAGTTTCCTTTACCAATGTAGTTTATCACCTTCTCTGCAACATATAGTCTTAGAGATATAGCCTAAAGCACCTAGCAGTTAAATGACTTGCCCAGGGTCACACAGCCAGTATATACCAGAAGCAGCCTTAAACTCAAGTGTTCCTGGCCTTGAGGTTGGCTCTCTATCCATGATACCACTTTGCCTCTCAAAGTATTTAAAGGATTTTTTAGAAGTATTCCTATCTCCATTTTACTACAATGATTGTATAAACATCTTCCTAAACTCTATACTCAGAAAAACATATTTAATTATATGAAAACATATTTAAATATGTTGAAAACATGCATATCCCAAGCTTCCATTATTATTTTACCATGAACAAAAGTAGAATTAACAACTTTCTAAAAACAAAACACAAAACCATAAGTGATATATAATGGTGACTATGAATATTGTATGTTCTGTCAGAGCCCCTTAAGAACATTTATGTACTGTAGATTGAAATTAATAATGAAAGTCATACCTATTAGCATTTCATACATAATCACTCCCAAAGACCACCAGTCACACAATTTGTTGTACCCAGTCTGCATGAATACTTCTGGAGCAATGTAATCTGGAGTTCCAACTGTCGAATATGCCTGAAAGAGAATACTTTGTCAAAGATACACTAACAATATTCTTTGAAAGTTCTATATGTGAATTGGAATAAGTATTATTTGAAATGAAAAGCATATATCAATCCTTCCAACCAAGATCTACTTTTTAAAAGGCACTATATGTTAGGGTATCTAGAATTCAAAGATGAAAGACAATAGAGTCTGGGCACCCAAAGAGAGGGGATGTAACACAAACAAGATAAAAAGGATATAATGTAAAATGTGATAAGGGCAAATGAGAAGCTCAAAGTGCTCTTGAAAAATGTGAACATAAAGGGGATCATTTTTATCTGGGGTGAGAAGAAAGTGGGAATCAGGAAGGCATTGGGGAAGAAGTGGAATCCAAATTGGGTCTTGGAGAAAAAGAGGAAAAGATTTCAACAGGAAGAGAATAGGAGGGAGTGTGATCTAAGCATGGGACACAACCCATGAGAAAATGGAGTGTTTGGAAAGAGATTTGCAAACAGCTAGCAGTTTGGCCTGATGTGAAATGACTTAAAAATAATTTATGATTTTTAAAAAAAAAGTTAGGTGAAGTTGAATATGAAATACAGCTGAAAGCATATAAGTCGGAGGTAAGTTTCTCAAATGATTTTGTATTTTATTCCAGAGGCAATAGGAAGGCATGAAAAATTTTGAGCAGCGAGTGATATAGTTAGATTTGGGCATGAAGATTATTTTGGCGCGTGTGAAGGATAAACTAGAGATGAAAAACAAGGCAGGGCAGAGAAACCATCTAGGATCCTATATGAATGGTCTAGAGCCTTAACTAAGAGGTTAGAATTATTAATAAAAAGGAGAGGACAGATGCCAAAGATTCTGTGGGATCAGTATCAGTATAAGTTGGTGACTGAGTAGTAGTTGAAGATGAGCAGAGAAGAGTGAAGGTTGATCCTGATGCTTTGAATGTGGGTGACTAGTAAGATAGTGTGCCAATAACAGAAATAAGCTGTTAGCAAATTTAAGCATAGAGAGGGGGAGTACAATTAGGGACTTTCTCATTGAAACATCAGGAGGGCAGTTGGCAATGCAGAATTGGTGCTCAGGAGAGAAACTGGGGCTAGATAAATAGACTCAGAAGTCATCTGCATAGGACTTCAGTTGGCAATTCCTCATGCCTTTGGCTGTTAGCATTCTTTTTTTCAAATTATCTTGTATTGGGGCAGCTAGATGGCACAGTGAATAGAGCACTGGCCCTAGAGTCAGGAGGAGCTGAGTTCAAATCCGCCTGAGAAACTTAACACTTACTGTGTGACCTTGGGCAAGTCATTTAACCCCAATTGCCCTGCATTTCCCCCCTCCAAAAAGCAAAAAGAAAAATCAAATTATCTTACATTTACACTCATCTGGGCACACATTTTATCCTCTCTGTAGAACTGAAACTTCTTTTTTCCTTTCTGTCTTTGTATCTCAGGTACAGTGACATGTGTATTATTAGGGGCTTTAAAATGCTTGTGAAATTAAAGTCACTTCTTTTTAAGCCATGGAGTAGAGAAAAAAGTGTAGAGAAAAACAAAAGAGAAGTCTGAAGATAGATCCTTAGAGGACACACATGTTTAGGAGACAGGAAAAGAAAGATAAACTACAGAAGGAAATAGAGGAGTGTTTGGCTAGGTCAGTAGCCAGCAATATCAGAACCACTATAAAAGGAGAAAATGTTAAGAAAGAGGGTGGTCAGCTGTATCAACCTCTGCCACAAAGTGCCAAAGAGGATGAGTGCAGTTAACAGAAATAGGGAAGTGAGGCTGGATGACGACTTTGGGGAGTGAGAGTACTTTTAATAAGCCAAAGGATGGAAAGTATGCAAAAGGAATGATCACAGGCAAGAATTAAAACAAATCCAGTGTCATGGAAGCTAAAGGGGGAAAGGGTTTGAAGGATGCTGCAGAGAGGTAAAGGAACAGAAGAAAACTGGTAAAAGAAGGAAGAAAACAAGCATTTATTCAACATCTACTTTGACTCAGGCATTACACTAAACACTTTACAAATATTATGTCACTGGATCATCACAACAACCCTTGGAGGTGGGTGTTATCCCCATCTTATACTTTGAGGCAAGCTGAGGGTACGTGACTTGCTCAGGTTCACACAGGTATTAAGTGTTTGAGGCCACATAAGAACACAGGTCTTCCTGATTTCAGGCCCAGGGTACTATCCACTGTGCTACCTAGCTGCCTTAAAATGATGACTGAAGCCACTGGATTTGTCAACAAGGAGGTTATTGGAACAGTATTTTTTTTTATTGTAATATATATATATATATATATATATATAGTATTTTTTATTACAAAGCATTTTATTGATAACAGAGGTGATAGCAGAAGCCAGATACCTCAGGGTGTAATGGGAATGTAAATTTTAAAGATCTTCCCTGCCCCAGGCTAAAGTGCACCTGGAGCCTGGGGTGGGAGGCTTGTTTTTCATTAGATACTTTTTGATTGGCCAGTGGGTCAATAAAGTTGTTACATTCTCTGAGCCAGGAGAAGGCTATATAAGCCCTGATGTGAGGCTTTGTTTTCGGGCTCACTTTGAGAAGTGTTCTGTGATTTGATATGGATTCTGGGAAGCTGTTGTCCAGAGCCCCCTGGCTTTGAAACCCAGATGTTGATTGGGTATGGATGTAATGGTTGGACAGTTTGAAATCTGTCTACTTGATCTGTTTCTGTCTTAATAATTCTGTCTGTATATTCTGAAGTTCAGGGTGCTGACCTTTCCCCTGTACTAGGGAAACGATACATGTTTGACTGATTAAAGTAAGCTTGTTAACCCATTTTGAGTTACTTTCCTTTATCAAAGTAGATCTAAGAACCTGTGTGAGCAGCCACCCTGGGGGCGCTGGGTGCTTGCTGCTACACAGGGTTGTGAATATTACCATATAGATACAGAAGCAGTGAATGTTGCCTATTCTGTCAAGTAATTAGAAAGTGAAAGGAAGGGAAGAGATAAAATATTTCCTCAAAATTAAAGTCAAAGGGAAGTATATATATTTTTCAACACTGGAGATATGAGTGTATTTTGGGATAGAATGAAAATAGAGGGAGAAATGCAAGACTTCTAGACTCCCCCTGCATTCTAATGACTTGAAAATCCTCCCTACCCCATCTTGCATTTCTTCCTCTACATAGGTTACTTTTATTCTACCTCAAAATATGTTTAGTTCTCCCATATTGTGTGTGTTTACACACTTCCTCTGGATTTGGCCAAGCCTTTAAGGCACCATTTTGTCTCTTCTTTTCATTAACTACTTGATAGATTAATTGATGGAGTTGTGTCCTAAGAGGAGTTTATAGGATTAAAAATACAAATGGAGTTATTTCCGTGGCAATTTCTACTTTTAAATTGGACATGACCTAATGTACTTCATTATTGCTTATTGGAAAATAAACAGGAAGTCTGCATATGTTTAATTAATTATGACCCTCCAAGGCTCCAAGATAGCTTGTGAATCTTGTATATGCATACGGACAGCATGGAAAAATGAAATCCAAAGACAATTTAAACATTTTTGTCAAAAGCAAATACCATGATATTAGTTGAGAGACTTCAATACAAAGGTGGAAATAGATGAGGATAGAGAAAAATATGTTGGAAATGAATGGATCTGGAATAAGGAATGAAAGACTTGAAAACTAAACAGAAACTTCCTATCTATTTTTGGCCACAGAAATTCTTAAAGTACCAAAAACAATTTACTTAAAAGAACTGGAAGACATTGAAAATGGTAAGGATCAAATAATAGCATGAAAATGAGACTGATTAGATTTTAAGCATGGAAAAAGACTTGTCACAGATACAATAATCATTACTGAATCAGGGGTCTGTGTATAGTTAGGCCACTAACTTGTTAGGAGTGCAAATCAAAAGAAGTACAAAGTTAGAAGACAGAATTAAAATGAGTAAAGAACATGGCAAGCAATTAAAAAACTGCACCTTGACAGCTACTTAAATGTCCTTGGTGATAAAATGATATACAGATAGAAGGTATGACAAATTATAACAATTATGAGTATAATAAATACTATAATAAAGAAATTATGATAAAACGAATTACAAGAATTCCATACAAAATTTCAACCAGATGAAATGACTGAGTGACAAGAGCATGGGATAACCTCTAGGCGGCTGGTCTGTTCCACTGGCATACTTGCAATGTCAAAATAAAGGGAGGAAGACCTCCCCCACACACAACACTGGTGGACCCCAAGCTTCCATATTATGGGATGACATGGGCAAGAGTTGCCAAGGATTGTGGATACACATAGAGGGGATTCTGATCTGTGTCATCAGTGGGAAGAGTACAAATCCACTAGAGCCAAAAGCACCAAATTTCTCTATCCAGCATTTTACCTAAATTGACAGGGCACTAAGCTGCCTGCAGTAGGTGCTTAGTAGGTTCTGAAGGAACTAACTGGTTTTTGAACTCTGGTGAAGATGCTAATGAAACAACCAGACTGCAAATAGCAGGAGGAAAAGAAGGGCATTCTTAGAATTACTAAGCAACAATTATGCATTGGGTAGTGTAACAATTTTTTTTTGTTCTATACTTGTAATTTCATCAGAATTATTAAGTACCTACTATGAGCCAGACACCATATTAAGTGCTGGGGAAGTTAAAAGAGACAAAGAGTCCTTTCCCTCAAGGAGCTTACAACCTAATAGGGGAGATAACATGTTAAAAATATATACATAAAACAAGATGGACACAGGATAAAAAGGAGATGATTAACAGAACAAAGGCCCTGGAATTAAAAGGGTTAGAGAACAGGTCCTGGAGAAAGTGGGATTTTAGTTGGGACTTAAAGGAAGCCAGCGAGCAGAAGAGGGAGAGAACTACTACAGAGACTACTTCCACTGATATCGATAAGCAGCTCATTGGGAATTTGATGTCTTAAAAGAATTGGCTGGGACCCTAAGAGATTAAATGACTTGCCCCACAGATAATACATTAGAAGTAGGGCTTGAAGTCAGATTTGCCAGATTTTTTTTTTTTTTTGCTTTTTTTGGAGGGGCAATTGTGGTTAAGTGACTTGCCCAAGGTCATACAGCTAGTTTTTTGTGTTAAGTGTCTGAGGCTGGATTTGAACTCAGGTCCTCCTGACTCCAGGGCCGGTGTTCTATTCACTACACCACCTAGCCACCCCCGATTTTCCAGATTCTAAGACTTGAATGTACTCCCCCCCACCCCACCTCCATGCTATATATCTATTATTATCTTATATGCAAAGCAACTGTAAAATGAATTTAGCTTCCTTATGCAAGGCTATGGAACAAGTTCTTTCTTGGCTATTTAATATTTCATGAATGTATTTCCATAGTGGGGAAATTCTTTCCAGGGATGCAAACTGCAAACCTTTCCACGTTTAAGGTGCATGGTAATTTAAGAATTTCTGTGTCCAAAAAATAAATCATCACCAGATTTTGATGGAATATCTGCCTTTCATTGCTGCTCAGTCATTTTCAATAGTATTCAACCCTTTGCTACCTTATTTAGGGTTTTTTGGCAAGGATACTAGAGTGATTTCCCATTTCCTTCTGCTCATTTTACAGCTGAGGAAACTGAGGCAAACAGAGTTAAATGACTTGCCCAGGGTCACACAGCTAGTAAGTGTCTGATGCCAAATTTGAACTCAGGTCCTCCTGACTCCAGGACCAGCATTCTATCCACTGAGATGCCTAGTTTCTCCAGCAGCTACCTATTAAAGGGTAGGGAACCTATGGCTTCCGGGTCACAAGTGACCCTCTATGTCCTCAAAGCCTCCCCTTTGATGGAATCCAAGCTTTGGATTTGATCAAATGGCAGCATGTGGCCTCAGGGTTGCAGGTTCATCACCTCTGAGCCCTAAATTGTGCTAAGAAGAAAAAAAAAACCAAACACGACAAAAAACAACAAAAACCCCCCACCCTACCATAATCTCAATCAGTACACATGACAGTCAAGTTGAAACCAGTCTAATAGCATGAAGGTCTAAAACTACTCACCAACTGTCGCCTATTTTTCTTCCACGTTTCTGCTTTTCTTTTTGAGTTCATGTTCTGGAATGCTAATTTCAACAAAACAAGGATTGAGATATAGTGAAAAAGTCTGAGCAGAAAAACTGAATACAAAGTTTTGACTTAGTAATTTCATGCCAATAATATAAACTTTTACAATTTAAAGCAATTTATCTTGAAAAGCAGCTTAGTGCCACACAACAATCAAGTCCCTGAAAATAATACACTGAGTCTGTTTACTAGAAAACTCTGAAACTTACAGAAATCACTTGGTGGGTTATGTGTGAGGTTCCTATAAAATTCAGTCCTATGAGCTTTCTTTAATCCTGTGCATAGGCCAAAATCAGACAATTTTACGTGACCCTGGGGAAAAAAAAGGTCTGGTAAGTTTCAGGGTACATTTTGAGACTGATTTGTTTTTATTAGACTTAATTTGGAAATATGCCTTCTAAAGTACTTAGTTTAAGATGAATATATATGAAGATATTAAATACTGTATGATGATCTGAGAGTAGAGTACCATATATTAAAAGATAATTCATTCATTTACAACAGGGGTCTACAAATTAAGGAACAAGAGCCAAAGTGGCCTTTGTATAGCCTGGGAGCTTAATGGATTAATGGCTTAAAAAATTTAAATCCAATAAAACTTTATTTAAAAATGTGAAAACCATTCTTAGCTTTGAAGACTGACAAAAATCAGGCAGCTGACAGGATTCAGGTTTGAACCAGAGGTTATAATTTGCTGACCCCTGATTTATAAGGTTGCCAGATGCTAAAACATATTCATATTGTCATATTTAGATCCTTGATACCATTATCACTCACATTTTCTCCCCTATCTGCCTCATTCTGTGAAATAAAGTGGTTTATTCTCAATGAAAATTCAACCTGCCCATTTTCATTTGGAAAAATCTGTAGTTAATGGTAACAAAAGAAGAAAGATGATAAACAAAGGGGTGGAGAGAGTGCTGTGGGAAGACAGGCATACTAATGCACTGTTGGTAGAGCTGTGAAGTGGGTCAAACATTCTGGAAAACAAATCAGAATTATATTTTTTAAAAGTTACTAACTGGTATATACTGTGAAACTTCAAGATACCATTACTAGGCATGTACCCCCGGGATGTCAAAGACAAAGGGAAAGGTCTGATATATAAAAATAATATATACTGCACTTTTTTTGGTAGCAAAGAAGTGAAAGAAAATTAAGTACCCACCAGTTGTGGAATGGTTAAAAAATGCATATGAATATAACTCAATATTACTGTGTCATGAGGCAGGTAGGTGGTACAGTAGATATGAGTAAGGAACACCTGAGTTCAAATCCAGCCTCACATGCTTATTAGCTGTGTGTCCCTAGGCACTTAATCCCCATCTGATTCACTTTCCTCAACTGTAAAAATGGGGATCATAGTAGCACCTTCCTCACAGAGTTGTGAGGACTAAAAATGAGATATTTGTAAAGCTCTTAACATGGTGCCTGGTACGTAGTAGGCACCTTTTTATAAATGCATGGCCCCTCCCCTTCTTCATAAGAAATTGTAAATATGAAGAATTTAGAGAAATTTGGAAAATCTTGAAGTCTTCCTAAAAAGAGCAAAGTAAGCAGAGCCAGAACAATTTAAACAGCGACCACAGCAATGTAAAGGAAAACAACTCCAGAATTCTGATCAATGCAATGACCAATCATGACTTTAGAAGACTGATAGTAAAGTCAGTCTCCTATCCCTTGGCAGAGAGGTGGTGGACTAGAGGTGTGGAATGAGGCATACGTTTTCAGACGTGGCCAATGTGTTGATCTCTTTTGCTTGACTATATTTTTTATAGGGAAGAGTGCTATGGTACAGTTGCAAGTGGGGTTGAAAGTCATTGGAAAGTGACAATGAAATATAAAAAAGAAAACACCATTATTATCAATAAAAACATTAAGGGGGAAAAAGCCAACAGCTCCATTTCTTTACCAAATAATAACCAGCAGGTTAAGAGCTTATCAGTTCATTCACATGCCTTGGCATCCAATAAGAGGTTGTCTGGTTTGATATCTCGGTGAATGAACCCCAACTGGTGAATTGCATCGATAGCCAGAACAGTCTCTGAAATATAGAACTGGGCTTCTTCTTCTGTCAAGGTATCTTTCTTCATTAGTAATGTCATCATGTCTCCTGAATGGTGGAAATTAAGAGGCATGTTATATGAAATGCCTCAAAAAGGGAATTAATTGTACTTAGAGAGTATTCTCCAAGGCCCCTACCAGTTCTAAGTCTATGATTCTATCATCCTGCGGTCCAATCTGTGCAATTTCTGTAGAGTTCTGTCGTCAAATATTGGCCCTAAAAATCTTAAACAACATCTGGGGAGAACGGGTATTTATACTGTAGCTCTTTGTAGCTAGAAACCCACCACCTCCTTGGACCTTCAGTGACTATTTGAACTTAAGCTAATACTCGATTCGGGGACCTGGCCAGAGACAAAAGGCTAAACTGAGTCAAGCTACGGAGAACCAGTCAAGATTCCTAGTTCTTCAGACATCAACAGGGCAGGAAAGCCCCAGCATTGCTCCCTCCTTGAATGAAGTCTTCCTTCAGTCCTCCAACTCTCCAATGTAACTCTAGGTCAAGGCAGAAATGGGCAACAGAATCAATGATGCTATTTCCTAGTCTATTTTTAGCTTTCTACCTCAAGGGGTAAGACTTGAAAGCAAAAGCTGGAGACAGGAATCTATTTTCTGGGATCTCTACATCCCTGCCCTTTTCTCTCACTCTCTGTGTTTCATAGCAATGCCTTCTCCTCTCCGAAGTCCCAACAGAGTAGCTGCCTCTTTCCTTTCCTTTGGCTGCTGCTCAAATCTCCATCTCTGGGAGTACCACCTTTTCTTTACCTCCCTGCCTTCTTTACAACTTTCTTGGTTTACTTGTTCCAAATTTCCTTTTGCTTTTCCATTATCTGTTACTTGGGTACAAAGACCCCACAACTAAGATTTTCCAGGACTGCCCTGCTTTCGAATAATCTATATATATACACTAACTAAAAAAAAAAAAAACACTTTTAAGAAAACAATGTGGGGCAGCCAGATGACAGTGAGTAAGTGAGTAAGAGCGCTGGCCCCGGTGTCGGGAGACCCGGGATTGGTTCCGGCCTCAGATACTTGGCACCCACACAAAATAGCTGACCATGTAACCTTGAGCAAGTTACTTAATCCCAATTGCTTAAAAAAAATAAAAGAAAACAATGTGATTTTACCATGCCATCCCATCAAATTATCATCCTATGTCTATCTGTCTTATACTCTTACAAAGAATCAGCTATGCTCTGTCTCTGCCTCCTCACAATCCACTGACCATTTTCAGTCTGGCTTCTGACCCTGTAACTCTACAGTAAAATGCACATTCCTTGACAGCAGGGATTATTTAATTTTTGTTTTTGTATCCTCAGTACTTATTAAGTGCTTTGCATGTTATGAGTGTATGTTAAAGGATAAATGTTTGCTGAATTAAATCTATTTCACATGTCAGATAAATCCAAACTTACATAATTAGCTGTTTTTGGAATTCTGTATTATATCTCCCTCTCCCATGCCCCAGATATCCTTCTTTGTGGTTATTTTAGAATCTTTAAATTCAAGGTTCAGTGTAGGTGTCATCTCTGTGAAGCCTCCCCTAATCTCTTCAACTCAAAGTGTTCTTTCTTTCCTCAAATATATCTGAAACATTTTACCTGGATTTCTCTTCTTTCCTTCTTCCCTGGTGGGGATATATCTATGTGTGTCATTTGGAATCCACTTGGTCTCTCAAAAAGAATTTAAGCGACTCTACACTAGGAATTTTTATGTTTTTATTATTTGTTTCCCTAACTCCTAGCAGAGTGCCTTTAAAATAATAATGCTTAATAAATGTTTGTTGAATTAAATTTGTTATAAAAATTGTTAGACCTTGTATTCCAATTTTTGGCCTCTTGGGCTTCTCCTAGAGTATCTGGATAGAAATTCAGAATTAAAGTTAATAAACATTTATTAAGAATCTACTATATTCAAAGGACTCTACTGGAGAGAAAAAGACAAAAATAACAATCACTGCCCCTCAAAATTCTCCTCCAGAGGAAATTATATTCTATTTAGGAAGAAGAATAATCTTAGATGCCTCTATTTGTATTTTTTGAAAGCTCCTACTATAGTCTCTTTTTTTCAGCGAAACTTAGAGGAAGATAAAACTTCTTTTTGTTCTTTCTGTCACACGGTGGCAGAATAAACAGCCACTCTAACTACGGTTAAGGCCCTCTCACTGGTCTCATGGAAGAAGAGTATGGTTAAGGAAAAAACAATCCTCATTCTTAGAAAACTATGTTTTTTTGTTTGACTTAAGACTAAAATGAAAAGCCAGGCTTGAGAGACATAAGGGGGAAATTAACTCTTCTGGAATTTATTCTCTCTTGAAAACATATCAAAGATGCTGTAAGATTCAATAGAATATGTTATCCTTTATATAGCCTTATTTTACTATGTAGCCATTATTGGCAAGCATTAAAAATATTTTTAAAAATTTTACTGTAAAGGTTCCACTAAGTTTTGTTTAAAATGAAGGGCCTATTCCTGAAAAAAAGGTTTGAGAACCACTGTCCTAGAATATGAAAATCATTTTCAAGTAGGACTGATATTCGTTGAAACAATTCTTTCCACCTCAAGCTAGAAATGATTCTAGGACATAAAACAGGTCTCCAATTCATTAATTCTGTAGACTAATAACTAAAAGCATAAAAGCCAACCTCTACACAAATTAATATTGTATTTTTTGTCATCATACATAAAAATGACTTGGTTGCATCACTTTGTCATTGCTTTTGTGTTTGTGTTTACCTCCAGGGAGAAATTCCATGATTAGATAAAGATTCCTTTTATCTTGAAAACTATAAAACATCTTCACAACCCAGGCACCATCTGCTTCTACTAATATATCTCTCTCTGCTCGGATATGGGCCACCTATATTTAAAAAGTAAATGCAATACACATTAATGTACAATTTTGATAAATTAGTGACTTAGTGCCTTTTCTTCAGTAATGAAAGAGATGTAGGATTAAAAGAAAAAAACACTAGCGATCTCTTTAAAATATCACATTTGAAAATAGTATATTATTACTCAATTTATTTACGAGTACTTAAATTCAAACAGAGGAATCACCTAATCCTTAATTGTGGCCTTATTTCGTGGCATCGCATAAGTGAATTTACTTACCAAAAGTGTAAAGTAGGGGTGAGAATTTTTACTTCTAAGCCTCTGAGAAAGTATTTTTAAGACATAAAAGAAAAATGGTAAACTTTTTGAATGCATCAGGTATTGGCTCAGGAAATTATTATATTAGTGTGAATAAAAATATCTTGATTATCTGTAAATGTCTCAAAGTCAACTTAGAAGTTATGTCTCCCAAAAGGTATCCAAAGGGTGAGAAACATGCAGCAGAGGAAAGGTCAGAGTATGGTATTTTGCTTAATTGGGTGTAGTAGTAAACAGTGCTGTTGCCTGGATACCATTGAAACTCTTGACAAAATAGAAATGTGTGTGCATTTGTGCAGAGAGAGACAGAAGGAGGGAGGGAGAGAGAGGCAGAGAGAGACAGAGAGAATGAGTGTGTGTGTGTGTGTGTGTGTGTCTACCCTTAAACCTATCTTTTTATTAGTGTAGGGAGGAAACTCCCTCTACCAATCCAGATCAGTAATTGGTTTGCAACTTAAGGTAATGTGAACTCTAGAAAACTCAGAGATGGTATAGGAACACAAGCAAAGTCATTAAAAATAGGAGGAAATGGGACTTATTAAGTCTTCTACTTCTTCTACAGAAGGGAAAAGGAGAGTGACTGAAAGCTGCTCTTTATTCTGACAGAGTAAAGGAAACAATAGAAATTGGACATATCTCGCAGTTGTTGAGTTGTTTTAAATTCTTTGTGACCCCATCTGGGGTTTTCTTGGCAAAGCTACTGGAGTGGTTTGCCATTTCCTTCTCCAGCTCATTTTACAGATGAGGAAACTGGGGCAGACAGGGTTAAGTGACTTGCCCAGCGTCATATAGCTAGTAAGTGTCCGAGGCTGGATTGGAACTCATGAAGGTGAGTCTTCCTGATTCCAAACCCAGAGCTCTATCCACTGCACCATAGCTGCCCTATCTCTTATAGCAGCAGGTAAGTATTTAGGAGAAATTCAATACCTAATGATAAGGTTAGGCAACAACTGACCAGATTAGCAAAATAGTAATCTGTTACTTTGAGGTTCCAATTTCATTTTAAATTAAATTTATTTTTTTTAATTAAAATTAAAAACAATTCATGTCTAACTTCTAGTTCTCATCTTGCTACCAACTACCTATATGACTTCGGGCATGTCATTTAACTTTTCCAAGCCTCATTTTTTCATCAAAAAATGGGGAAATAGGGGGCAGCTAGGTGGCTCAGTGAATAGAGCACCGGCCCTGGAGTCAGGAGGACCTGAGTTCAAATCCGGCCTCAGACATTTGACACACTTACTAGCTGTGTGACTTTGGGCAAGTCACTTAACCCCAACTGCCCTCCAAAAAAAGGCAAAAAAAGGGGGGGGGGGAACAGGACTACATGATTTACAGTTTTAAAGGTTTGTGAGTCTATTTTTAATTCTTCATTTTAAACCAACATTTTTTCAGAACCCAAAATTTATTTCTACCTAATCAACACATAATGAATACTTTCAGATGGGTATAAGTGTTGTGCAATATATACCTGTTCTTTTTCAAGCATATCGGCCTTTCTTAATATCTTCATTGCATAGATATGACCTGTGTCTTTCTTCTGGACAAGGCGTACCTAGAAACAAAAGGTATATTACCATTTTTTTTCTGGATAAAATCATGAAATTTATTCTTTAGAAAACAAAGTAGAGTTTAATTAAATAGCAGGAATTTACTATAGGAAATTACTACTATATACCACCAGAACGTTATCTATCCACATGGGAAACATGACTATTAATTTAATCCAAGGGCAAACCAGAATAAAATACATTCTATGAAAGATATCAATAATACCAATAAAATTATTTTCTGCTTTATCAAGATAGTTGGCATGTGTGCATGATGTTATTATGACTACAGTGTCAATATATCAATAACTTGTGATTTCATAGGCATGGGAATTTCCTCCACCTACTAAGGTCTCAACCTGTCTGTAATTTTTTTTGCTTTTTTTTTGGAGAGGGGAAGGAGGGCAATTGGCAATTGGGAGGGCAAATTCACTGCACCACCTAGCTACCCCAGCCCGTCTATAATTTAAAGTCATAGAAAGGTGCTTGAGGCCCACAGAATTTTGATGTATTCCTCATGGTCACACAACGATTTAAGGGTCAGAGATGGGATCTGAACAGTGTCTTTCTGCTTCTAAGTTTAGCCCTATATTAGGTCATGTACTTCCTGAGAGGCTATGTAAGCAAGTAGACAGTCAAATCTGGTTTCAGAATCAGGAACCTCTAAGTTTGGGAAACCACAGATCTAATAAAAAATTACATAGATGTGTGTATAGATATACAGATATCAGATCTATCTTCCCCTAGGAAATATCTCCTGACCACACAAGCTAAGAGACATGCACATCTGGAAAAGATAATCTTTCTGAAATGGAAGCAACATTTTTTTCTACTATGATTTCCTAGAATACAATAAAAAAGTTCAGAAATTCTTTTAAATCTCTTAAAATGGTAAAATTCATTACAATATTGCAAAGAAGTAACATTTGAAATTTCAGAAAGTTTGTGTTTTAATACAATATTTTTTACTTTCCAAATTAAAAAGATTTAATACATGATATTAGATTAATAAATATACCAAAAGACAAATCAGGGGCTCAGGAGAAAAGATGGGTTGAATTATCAAGACAGGACTTAAGGAAAGACATGAACCTCTCCAAAGGCTCCTCTCCCTATAACTTTCAGGGATTCAAAGTCATCCAAACCAAGCCTTGTCCTCTTGAGTCGGAGAAATTCAGTTTCTTTGCGAGCATGCTGTGATCGACGTAATTTTTTCTATGGGGAAAAAAAAGAATGATAAATTACAAGTTCGATTTATTTTAAAAGTTGTTCTTGTAAAGGTCTGCTGCATAAATTTAGAAAGAAAGGCTCTGTGAAGTAAAAGAATTTTTATTTATAATAAGACATTTATAGAACTTTTATTTAGAATAACTAGATTATCCTGGCTTGCCACTTACTATTCTATTTTGGCAATCAAATTAACTTCTCAAGGACCAAGTGTCTTTATATGTAAAAGATTGGGCTAAACTTGTTTATCTCCAAGGTTCCCCACTTCCAGGTCTAAAATCCTATGAGCCTACATTTCTGCATTCAATGCAAAAATGGATGGGACAGAAAAGTTTAAGAAGCTTCTGACATTTATGTCTCCTTTCCACCCAACACACCACCACCACATTCTCTACACTCCTGGTACAAAATAGGACTCAGTATAAATTTATGATCTGTAACATCAACAGCTCTCCCAGCCTACTCTTAGTGACCCCATCTCATTTGTCAAGGTGTTGTTTTTAATCTTTCAATTTCTCCTCAAGCTCCCAGGCACACCTCAATAGCTTCCCTACCCCCCAAATTATTTCAGGACAATTTAGCCTCCTATTTCATAGACAGGACTGAGGTCCTCCTTAGAAACTTCCCAACTTCTTCCTTCCATTTCTCTAAACTTTTCAATTGTCATCAATCACTGTTTCCTCCTCCCTGATTACAAAAGAAATTATAATAACAATAACCCTTTATTGTAAATATATACAATAGAAAAATTACAAAACCGTAAGTAAACAACAACTTTGTAATGTTTACAAAATTACTCACTTTTCAGTTTAAAAGAAGAAAACGAGATAATCATGCCCTGTGAAAATTTTTAAAAAGAATTTTACCATCTTTCTTCATTCATATTTACTCTATGTCCTGTCACATCGATGACACATCACTCTGGGGCTCCAACATTTGGAATGTTGGTATCACCTTTCCTTTTTCCTCACCCTTCTACAGTAGCAAGCACACCCTAGCACACCCAGGGTGGCCTGCTAGCACAGGTTCTTTGATCTGCTTTGCTAAAGGAAAGACAACTTTTAAAGGGGTCTACAATCTTACTTTAATTACAGATAAATGAGAAATTAGCACAGAGATTCAACAGATGGCTCCTACTCTCTGAACAAAGTAACATAACCACCTAAATAGCTTAGTATCAAAAGGTGTGAAAGCCTTCTCCTGAAAGCAAGCCTTCCCGCCTAAGCAAGCCTCCTCCTTAGGCAAATTCCTCCCACAAAGGGCTCTTTGTGATTCAGGATGTATCACAGCTGTGAAAGCAGCAAGACATCCATGTATGAAATACCTGTGTAGCTTTAGACATGGGCACATGGCTCCTGTTCCACGGAAAATGGGGACACATGTGGTCACACAAGCCTATTAATGGATAGGGAAGATCTTCCTGTTCCATTAACATTACACCCTCATATCTAATAAATCTCCAAGATTTTTAGATGCTAAAATGTTTAGATACTTCCTCCATATTGCTCTTATCTCTGCTCATAAGCACACAAGAACAGACCTTCATCACCGCTTGCCTGGACTATTGCAATAACTTCCTAACAAATCTTCCTATGTCCACTCTCCTTGAATACTAATTTTTTGTTTCATTTGGTAGAACTAATTAAACTTCCTAACACATGGACCTAGTCATGCTCTTCATTCTTCTGCTCAAACATCTTCAGGGTCCCCTATTGCTTCCAGAGTAAAATTCAACCTCAGTTGATTGGCAGGCAATCAAAGCTCTCGGTAATCTGATGCCACCCGGCCTTCCAAGACTTGTTTTAATACTTTAATATGGTGATTTCAAAAGTAGGAATACTCCACCCACTGTCACAGTTTACAGCCTAACAGAGGGTCTTCAGGATTGCCTGTGGCCAAAATATTCATTAACACGAAGGTAACCTGATGATAAATCTCAGAGTTTAGCTAGGCAAGGCCTCAGACAACAAACAGTCAGTATGGGAAAGGGGAAAGAGAGCTGCCTCTGGATTTGGAGAAAGTGGGTAAATCTCATCTTAGTCTTACTATTTGTATGAGTTTGGATGATATGCTTCATAAGCTGCATCTGCTGTACTCAACGGATCTTTTCCAGTTACTAACCTGTGCTTTAATGGTCTTATACCTCCAAGTCTTGTCTCATATACCCTTTTCCCTCTATACATTTTATATTACAATCAAACTATACTACTTTTGTCTCCAAAATACTTCCTGTTTCTTCCCCACTTTTGTGCTTTTGCTCACTTTATTCCCTAGACCTAGAACGACTGATCTCCTCTTGGCCTGTTGAATTTCTACCTATGCCTTAAAATACAATTCAAATACTACTTATCTCTGATTAAAACTTTTTTTTTACCATGTTCACAAAGTACTTTGTTTTATACTTTTCTGACACACTTACACGTATTATTATAACCATCAGGATGGGGCATGTGTTATCTCTCTTCCAGACTGTAAGATCCATGAGGGTAGGGAACTTGTTATCCACATTCTGTATCCTTCTCAGGATCTAGCTTGTTACTCTACTCATAGCACACTTAGCAAATATTTTGTATTAAAGATTTAGTTTTTCTTTCTCTATTCGATACTCATCCCAAAGTCTACCACATAATAAACATCAACTTGTATATTTTAAATGACTCGTTGGTGCTTCTCTCCATTTTCCTGAGAAGAAACAGGAATAGCAGTTCAGTTTAATGTTCTTATGCACTCAGGTAAATACCTGAAAATAATCCCACCCCGTACTAAATTCTTCTATAGAAATAAAAATGAACTATTCATATTTTTCTGAGATAAACTCCCTTGAACTACTCCCTAAGAAGTTTATCACCTGGTGCTGCTACTCTTTGAAATTCTGATTGGCTCTCCAACTATAGAAACAGTGTTCTGGCTTCAAAAAGCACTTTCAGCTTTTATTTTTAGTCTTAACAAAGGCCACACAGATAATTAGAGATAGAGAGCTGGTAAAAATACATAGCTCCCCTCAATTCTAAACTTCTAATAGTACTACCAAGTTATTTTATCAAATAAAATAGTGTTTGTATGATGCTATGCAAAACCCAAGTCACTCTAGAAATGTCAGCTGTTATTGTTGTCTGTTCTGCTACATCAGACTATAAATAGAGAAGGAATTTTTAAAATAAACTATAGTCCTAGCCATGAGACAATGCTTGTTTTCTGAAGACATAAGATGTATCTATACAATAAAGCAAAATTATTCCCCTTTGTCCTGAAATATATTTTTCCCTTCTAACAGCAAGAATGTCCAAGTGACAAATTACAAGTTTTAAGCCTTGCTAGTTATTCAAAGTTGTCTTAATTTTCAATTTGCTCTTTTGAATTAGGTCAGTAAGCTCTGGGACAAAAGTAAATCTGAGGTCTGATATTATAATAAAGAATAGTAAATAGGATAATAAATTGTGTTCAATTTCAACAAGTGGGAAGAAGCCAGGTTTTTTCCACTAATGATCTTTATAAACAAAGTCAATTTTATTGGGTATAGGCCCTCAAAAAAAAAAACATGTCAACAGTGAGATGCAGGAAACATAAAATAGCTGATAAGATCCATCAAATTAAATTAGCAGATATTCAGATATTTAACGATTTTAATGCAAATTTGGACGTGAGGATGGTGAAAATTCTTAGAAAATGTTTAGAAGTAAGAAATGAAAAAAGCCAAAAGTTTGAAGACACACAAAAGCTGTACCTCTATTTATCACAAAATTATTTTAGAAGAAAAGAATCATGAGGTACTGGACATAGTGAATACCAAATAGAAGACCAAAAATTTTGATAGCATTTAGATAAACAGGAAATAACTTACCACTGTGGGAGTCATTCCCAAACAAACTGTAAGTCAAACCACTGACTTAGAGCAAAGATCAAAACTGGATGAAATAAAAATGAGAAAAAGATATGGCATGCTTTAATTTTACCTTTTTAACAAGTTATTAATGGCAAAAAATGGGAAACGGATCAAGAAATGGACATTAAGAATGACTTTATTGTTATTAGTCAGTAGTTTATCAGACAAGTCTGACTGATAAAAATCAATTGCCATGCTGAGGAGACCAAGAAATCCTAGAAATCATCTTAGCCTGCAAAACTACTTGATCTCCTTGCCAATTCAAGAGATCGGCTAACCAAGGACAATGCCAGTCAAAATCATACACCCCGTCACTCAGTTGTGGACATTTTCTCTAGCTCTCTTCTATGTCTGGAATGTTTTCCCCCACTGTGCTCCAACAACTGACCTCCCTTGGTTTCCTTTAAGTTCCAATTAAAATTTCACCTTGTAAAGAAGCCTTCCCTAACACCTCGAAATTCCAGTGCTTCCCCTCTCTTCATTATTTCCTATTTATCCTGCTTTGTATCTAATTATTTGCATGTTGTCTTTGCCATTGGATTATGAGTTCCTTGAGGATAGAGACTGTCTTTTGTTTCTTTTACTATCTTCAGTGCTTAGCACAGTGCCTGACACAGTAAGGGTTTAATAAATGTCTGTTGAATTGAAAAATTATAAACTCGTTTGGAAAATATGGGAGAATAGGAGCTGAAATTCTTCTGTACAGCAAGAAGCATTGAAGGATAAATGAGTTTAAAGACCAAGCAAAGTCATCTCTAAGACACTTAACTGTGAAATTAGGACAGCAATCAAATGAAAAATGGGAAAGATTTGTCAAAACTTTTGTAATAATACCTCTTTGCCACCAAGAACAGTGGTACTACCATATTTCAGTTCTCTATATTATAAGTGGAAGTGGAACGGAAGAAAACAAAGATGTTTTGGAAAAGCAACTGGGCTAGAAAAAGCGTACAAAGAGGAAGGCTGTGCTAGAGGGTGACATGATTCTAAAGAATCTAAGAGTAGGGGAAAAAAAATCTTAGCCCTTGTTATGAAAAAGGAGACCAAGAAAGCCAATCCATAGGTTTACTTTCCCATTTCTACAAAATATTTACAATAATTCTTGATAAAGTACCGAGAAGGCAACAGCCAGGTTTTTAAAGATTATATTCTGAAGTATACCAGATATTTATGATCATAAAATTTTTACAAGTGTGTAAGGAATACAAGATTCTTAAGTGTTTATGGCTTGTTAATTAGGGGGAAAAAAGCATTTGATTTGCTAGGGAAAATGGTTCTTTTCCTACAAGACATTTCACATACAGATGACAAAATTATATAGGATTCTCAACAATTAAGAATTACTTTTATTAACATTAACAAGCATTAAATAGATATATGTTTGCCACTGTCACTAAGTCTTTACAATGTAGAATCTAAATCAAATGAGAATTTCCTATAGATGGTAAAGTCTTCTAGATGCTTACATCAAGCCCTGTAATATTACACAGAATCCTATATGAAATTCATTCAAAAGAATTCAGTCTGACTCTACCCAGGAAAACCCAAATGGATTAAGATTATGAAGAATTTTGTAGCAATGGCATAGACAACACAGAGTTTGCCCACCAGTCCAAACATGTGTCATAGAAAGTCAATGCCAATGGACAATGACTTAGACCTGTAACTGAAGAAAAGGGAGATAACAGACTGGCTGCTCATGGGAATATGCAATTTAAATAGACCTAAAAGGAAAACTTAAATTTTGAAAGACACTTAGATTTCTCTGAGCCTGGTATAGTGTAGACTTGTCACATTCAAATAGAAACAGAGGCCTATGTATATTTCTGCGTATTAACTTAGAAAACCACACACTAACATAATCTAGGTTCTACAGTATATTTATTTATTTTGTTAATTATTTATTTGATAATTATTTTAAATTATTGTTAATTATTTATTTAATAATTTATTTGTTAATTATTTCCCAATTCTATGATACTCTGGTCCAGGACACATTGGACGTGTTTTTGCACATCTCTAGCATTACGGATGGAGCATAGGACTTAAAGTCAAGAAGACTTTAAGGATTTAACTGCACATTCAACTCTCACAAGCTGTATAATCCTTGGAAAGTTTCCAAATTTTCCATAGCCTCAGTTGCCTTACCTGAAAAGTGGGTAATATTACAGGACCTACCATACAAGGGTGTTGTGAGACCACATGAGATAACATACGTTAACACTCTGAAAACCTTAAATTGCTATATAAATGTTAGCTATTGTCATTAGCCATTATTATTCTGATCTGGTCAGAGACAAAAGGTCAGGGGAATTCACTAACAGTTAAGAGATATAGGAGAATTGGATGTGAAATTCTATAAATTTTTTGATATTACATGGATGCAGGAAAAGGTTTAATTCTTAATTTTAAATTTTTAATAGTTTAATGCTGAAATCATTAAAATATTTTGTGGAGAATGCTGAAACTAGCTGAACACAATACTTCATATCTGGCCTAACCAGGAGTTTTTAAAAAGAAGAAATATTAATACCCTAAAACACAAACCAATAATATATTATCTTGAAACCTCAAATACTCACAGATTCCTTGAATTAGAAAAACTTTGGTAAACAACTGGCCCAACTTTTTACCCAAAAGATGAGTCTCCTCTGTAGCTTGACATATTCATTATATGAATTGAAGGACTAGGAAATGTATGAATTATATATAATTTGATTTTTATTTATTTTTGTTTTTTGGGAGGGGGAAGGTAGGGCAATTGGGATTGTGACTTGCCCAAAGTCACATGGCTAGTTTTTTTTGTGTTAAGTCTCTGAGGCCAGATTTGAACTAAGGTCCTCCTGACTCCAGGGCCGGTGCTCTATTCACTATGCCACCTAGCCGCCCTGATTTTTATTTATTAACTGGCAGTATTTTGTCATCAATTTGAATTCTCTTAGGAAATGTATTCCACTCAAATTCCTAAAATGTCCAGTATGCTCTACTAAGGATTCTATTACTAAATAATCTTAAAATAAATTGATAACATTACCAGAGAAGTCTGTGGTAATCAGATTTTAATAACATGGTTTAATAACATGGTAACAGCTCCCTTACTTGAAAATTTATTCAATAAATATTTATTAAACATATTCTATATATGTACAAAGTAGCATTGGGGAAATAAGTATGAATAAACCAGGGTCCCTAAGCCTTGCAATATGGTATAATAAACACTGTCATAAAATTTAAACTAATGAAATTGTCAAAAATCATTTCCCGAGTCAAGGATTCCAGAATGCACTCACCAGAACCCAATACACCTTGCTGGATTTAAATATAAATAATCTAAGAAGCTCATGGTATAAAATGACTCAGGTTCTAAAACGTTCACTCAAATATCAAAGGATAAAACTGCATGATTTATAAAGTCAATAAAGTGCTTGATAGTGAGTGATGATAAAAAACCAAGGATCAAAATGGAGCTATCTTTGTTCTGTTGGCCTCTTTGATACTGACCCTACAGCAAAGTACAAGTAAAAGCATTGCCAAGAAATACAATTAAGGAAATCTGAAAGTTTGGATATGGCATAAGAGGCAGCTAGTAACAAACACAAGCCATGAGTGCTATAGAACTTGGCATTCCATTCATTCCAGAGACGTTCCAGCAGTTTGGGTTAGCTTCAAAAATGGATTTGTTTGTAAACAGCAAACAGTGCTAACTGGACAAATGGTTTCTCCGCTCAACTGTTATTCTTCTGACTATAGCAATAAAAACCACAAGGTGGCAACACAGAACCATTTGCTTTAAATACTTTGGATCTTATAAATATATAGATATGAATCAATGCAAGAATTATTTGAAGCAGCTGGGTTTCTGCCTCTAATACTATAAAATTAATGTAATTCAGTGTAGTTGTAAAAACTTGAACTGCTTTAATCAGAATGGAAAAAAAAAGACTTCTAACTATTTCTTAAAACTAAACTCCACCCACCCTCAAAAAAGGAAGAAATGAAAACAGCATTGCCCATGTGATATCTTATATTACATTCCACAGCAAATAGCTCATGTGTTTTTTAGGAAGATACTTAATGTACAGATCATCATTCAAAAAGTACAAAATAATAAATGTAATGCTAAAGTCACATTGCTTATATACTGTCAAATTACTCAGTAAAAGTAAAGTCATATACTCAAAACCAGCACCACAAATTATGTGCCTAAAGCAGATATACGTTAAAAAAAGAACCCAGGAATAAGGAATATGTGCTTACTATTTAATATTCAGGAAAAGTTTGTTTAAACATCTTTGTGGGCTGGTAAATGTCCCACACAAGGAAGGAGACAACTAAAAACAGCAGATATTACACCCAGTCTATCTTGCTCCATCTTTTCCAGTTTGAACAAGTAGTCATTAAAAATCTCTACATTCCATATGAGTGAAGCACATATGTGTGGTTAGGTTTTCCTAAAATAGGGCAAAGAATGTATGGTTTTCTTTGGTTTCACAAACGCTTGTAAGTGTATATACACATCATAAACATATATCAGGGAAATAAAAACAAGCATGCTGGTATAGATCAAAAGTAATTTTTAATTAAAAATCAGATTAAATTGTCTAAAATGCATTTTAATATTTTAAATTAAAGCATAAATATATACTAATATAACCTGAATATTCATAGTATTCAAATGAATATTATTCATGTAATAAAAAAATAACCTTATAATCAAGATGTAACAGGTTTGTGAGTCTATCATATCAGTCTATCATCTAAGGATCAACCTACGTATCTTCTGAGAGGCCCATTAACATCAGGTAATGATTTTGAGGGATCCTGGCAATTCGTTAAACTATCTGATTTGGAAGGGTTGAAGTCTATATTGATAAAGGGGATACATAAACTGATGAACTTACAGATCCCTTAAGTAAATCAAAGAAGAAAGCATTTGGGAGAGGGGGGTGGGGAGGAGGGAAGGAAGGGTTGGTGGGGGAAAAAAAGAGTTTTCCTGGTTGGTATGTAAATCAATTTTATTAAACAGATCAACCCACTTCTATTTTAAATGAAACAAACTGCTTTTGTATTTGTTAAGATATTAAAACTATAAAGTATTTAGGAGGCATAGTCTCATTTACAAAAGAACAGGTTAGGTAAAACCTGAGTTGTCCTTTTGGTTACTACTGCTAAAAATGGTGGTGGAAAATTAGTAATCTGACTTTTTTCCTTTTCTTTAACAGATCTATGACTAAAAGCGACGAAATGTAATGTCCATAAGTCAAGTGATGATATTCTTTCTAAACTATGCAATCATGTGGAAGTATAAAAATCATGAGACAGGTCAGCAAACCAGAAAGCTGTCTTACCTCTTCATCTGCCAATCCTTCTTCTTCCATTGCTACCTCTAATTTCTTCTGCCTATACAAAGAAAAAGAAAATGTTTATTTTTAGGTAGGCCTTTGACTCCTGGCTGAAAATTAGAATAAGCCCCTTCACATTTCCTACTTTAGTTACCTAAGGCTAAGAAATAGGGTCTTAGAAGACATCAGACCATTGTCACAGGCACACACAGTGTACCAAGTCTTAGACCCCTAGCATATACAGGAATTCTAGGATATATTGTATTTTAGACCTCATCATGAATTATGAAATGCTATAAGGATAATAATGAGATGACTGGCCATGGAGACTAATATATTCACATGGGATTTTTAGATTGTTTTCATAGAGAATATGTAGGAAGGAAAACTAATAAAGCTTAGCAAATAGCCCTAAGTCTTGCTTAAAATGTATTCTCAATGAAATAATTCAAGCAAAGGACAAAGTCTCTTGGATAGATAATATCCAAAATTGTATTTAAGTCACTTTTCCAATAAGAGGGTGGTGGTCTACTATAAATCTAAGCCAGGACTGGATCAGAGTATGACAATGATAGGTTTTGGGGGCAGCTAGGTGGTGCAGTGAATAGAGCACTGGCCCTGGAGTCAGGAGGACCTGAGTTCAAATTCGGCTTCAGACACTTAACACAAAAAACTAGTCATGTGACCTTGGGCAAGTCACTTTACCCCAATTACCCTGCCCGCCCCCCTCCAAAAAGCCAAAAAAAAACCCGGATAGGTTTTGTCAGAGAGATCACTATTATGTGGTTTATGTTGAAAAGGAAGGAAAGAAGCATTTATCAAGTTCTTATTATGGGTCAGGTACTACACTAAGTTCTTCACAAATATTACCGCATTTGATCCTCATGGCAATCCTGAGAGGTAACTATTATTATTATCTTCATTTTACAGTTGAGGAAACTAAGGCAGAGAGAGGTTAAGTGACTTCTCCAGGACCACATAACTAGTAAGTATCTGAAGCTGGATGTGAATTCAAGAATTCCTGACTATAGGCTCAACTCTTTATAGAATGCAGCAGCAGCAGCATCTACATATATTACTGGGCCACTGAAGGTTGTTTCAGGCCTTATGGACAAGATGGCTATCTGAGCAGAGGCAAGCAGTTCATTTCTTATCTACCAACTGAAGATTTGAACTCTCTCTATAAAGATCCAAAGAAAGACTATAGAAAATGACTTCTTCAACTCCAGAAATTCATTAAAAAGTTATCTAAAAGTCTAACTGGCAGTAGGAAACCAGCCAAGCCAGGGACAGCACAGGCAAATCATCTAGCAGAGATACATGTCACCTTCAGGGCTTTGAATCTAGAAGCAGTGAAAGCAGCAGTTCTCTGACCAAGATAACCCAAGGACTGTTAAATTTATTTATTATTATTATTTTGCTTTTTGGAAGGCAATTGGGGTTAAGTGACTTGCCCAAGGTTACAAGGTTGGTTTTTGTGTTAAGTGTCTGAGGCCACATTTGAACTCAGGATCTCCTGACTCCAGGGCCGGTGCTCTATTCACTGCGCCACCTAGTGGCCCCAAGACTGTTAAATTTAGTGTTTAGCATTCTGCCCTGACGCTCCAAAGAGGCACTTGAATATCCAGCACTCTGAATCTAAAAGATCCATGGAGACCTAATCACAGAATGTCATAGCACAAATCCAGAGGTTCCACAACAAAGAAATGATACTACAAGCAATCTGAAAAAAGCAGTTCAAGAACCAAAGACGAGCAGTCAGGATCATAGAGGACCTGGTAGCTTCTACTATTACTGAGAGAAGATTTTGGCATACAATATTCCCAAAGGCGAAAAACACAGGTTTACAATCAAAAATAACTTACTCTGCAAAACTGAATATAATCCTACAGGGGGGAAAATGGACCTTTGTTGGAATTGAGGACATTCAAGTACTTCTGATGAAAAGACCAGAGTTGTGTAGGGCCTCTGAAAGGCAAAGGTCAAAGACAAAAAGAAAGGCCAAATATACTAAAACATTCACTGTAATCCTTTTGTTCATGATAACAAAAAACCAGAAACAAATCATATGTCCATAGACTGAGAAATGTCTAAACAAATTATGGTATGTGAATTTAATATTACTCTATCACAAGAAATGAATTCACAGAAGCATGGGAAGACATATTTACCTTGTTAAATAAACAAATACACTCTTCCAAAACAGATTCAACAAGTTTAGTTTATTACACAGTCTTTTTTTTGTTCTTCATTGCATACTTAAATATTTGTTGTTAATTAAGTCCACAATTTAAAATAAAATTTTAATTAAAAAAAAAAAACCAACCCTCATGTGAACCGAAATAAGAACATTCATTGTTTGTCCATCATTTTCTGAAAAGGAGCAAAGATATCATGGGGGTGATGTCTTGACTTGCACTTGGATTGGATTAAGTGAGGCAGAGTTGCACAAAGTCATAAGCCTCACTCTCTCTTCCAGAGTCATCAGTGTGTAGCAAGATGAAAATCAGGATGGCTGGTGATGACCCAGAATGCTGTGCATAACCTTGGAGTCTCTGATATCTGATCAAGCTCTAAGTGCTCCACAGTTCCTGCTTCAGCTGCCTTCATGACCCCCTTGGAACAAACAGTTCTCATTCACTCATTCCACCAGGGCTAACATGCTAATTAACACAGAACTAATTTGCACAATGACAATAACATAGGAAACACTGTGTACACTAATTCTGGAGTCAAAGAAGCCGAGTTCAAATTTCTCCTCCAACATTTTCTATCTATGAGAACTTGGGCAGTCACAATATCCCTGGGCCTCAGCTTCCTTATTTATGAAATAAGGGGGTTGAATAAAAAGTCTCTGAGATCCAGCTACACAGCCATGATTCTCAATGAAAAAACAAAACAAACAAACAAAAAACCAACCAAATACAACATGCCATGTAATTATGATGACCAAGAATGCATGGCCCAAGAAAAGTTGAAACAAGGCATCTCACTCACTCCCTTCATTACAGAAGTGGTGGGAAATGGGTATAGAATATAGCATGTACATTCAGACTCAGTTATTTTTATTAGAGTATTTTTATTTTCTTTCTTTTTAAAATCTTTATTATAAGAAATTACTACATTGGGAGCAGAGAGATACAGTCAAAAACTGGCATAACATAATAACATAATAAAATGAAAAGGTTGGGGCGGCTAGGTGGTGCAGTGAAATAGAGCACTGGCTCTGGAGTCAGGAGGACCTGAGTTCAAATACGGCCTCAGATGCTTGACACACTAGCTGTGTGACCTTGGGCAAGTCACTTAACCCCAACTGCCCTCCAAAAGGCCAAAAAATAAAATAAAATAAAAAGACCAAGATTAGGAGGATACTCTTAATGAAGAAACTCCTTCTACCTATGCAGATTCACAACTGCTCTGTTACTTACAGTTGTAGATTCCATCAATTCCATCAATCAAAAAATTGTGAGCATGCTACCTATACATAAATATTTACTTATTTGTAAATTATATACATAGTATGACTACATAAATAATTATGATTATTGAAACATAACTTCCATTTAAAAGGTTTACACAGAAATAGAAGACTAAAAAGGATGAGACAAAAATAAAACAATCCTTGGCCCTAGAATCAATAAGAAGGCACTGGTTTTACTCAGTAAAAGACTGACAAGGTTTGACTTGTCCTGCAGGCAGATCAAATTGGCAGCTATGGGGAGGCTGGATTAGAGAAGAGTAAGATTTGAGGCAAGAAGATCAATTAGAAGGCTCTTATAATGGGGCAGGTAAAGATAATGAGAGTCTGAAAAAGGGTAGTTGGTAGCAGTGTGAGTTAGAAAGGAGGTGGATGTGAGAAATGTTGGGGAGGTAGAATCTTTAACAATTGAAAACCTGATAGGACTTGTGGGGTGAGTGAGAGATAGAAATTAAGGATGGCACTGAATTTGTGAATGTGGGTGTCTGGAAAAATGGTGGCACCTTCAACATAAATGAAGAATGGTACTCACTCTTCTGTTCCACCAAAAAATGATGAGGAGGGCAAAACTTTTTCTCACAAGCTCCTACTTGCTACAAAAATGAGGGAGGAATGAGTGTGGATACACTAGGGGTAGAGCAAGTTTCACATGAATAAATTCTTGATGTGAATGCCCTGGTGGGAGTTAGGTTATAATTTTCCTGATGGGCCTCTACACCTAAAGCAGAAGGGGAGGGAGTGGGTTTGGGAATGCACATACCCATGGGAGGCCAATGGCAAGAAGAGGCAGATGGGGAAATACTGGATGATAATGGGGGAAATGAAGGTAGGACATTGTGGGGAGGATGACATGTAAGTTCTGTCTTAGACGGTTACCTGGAGCATTAAGAGAAGATACGACTAGCCCAGTGTTACAGTCAGTACATATCAGAGGTGGGATGTGAACATTCAGATCTTCCTGACTGGGAGTCCAGCCCTGTCATCGCGCTGCCTCTCAAAAAATAACAGTAATAGTAATAATAAGATAAAGTTATAAAGAGAGGTCTGGAGAAGAGTTCCATTTGAAGGGAAAGTAAATATTTATCTCTTTATTTTTATTTATTATTTCTCATCCCTGGAAATATTTTTCTATGGGACACTATTAATCAAGACTTAATTCACTAGTAATGACATTAATTAAATAATAATAACTTACTTATGAGCTCTCTTATTTACCTTACTACTTAGTTATTTGTTAACCAATGTGAATAATGCCAAAATATAGTAAATTTAGTTACATCTATCCTATAACCAGAATTCAATTAACTGCCATTTTGCCTCCTTTTCAGTGCAATAATAATTCTTGTTTATGCAAAGAACTATCATTTTAAGCTACTCTTTTTTTAAAAAACAAAACAAGGTAGTGAGTTTTCAGATAAAATAGTTTTGTACTGAATGAGGGAAAAAAGTACTTTTGTCTAAATAAGAATCAAACCAACTGGTAAAGGGTACGATATAGTTCCCTCCCCCCCTTTTTAAAAAATAAATGAACAGTTTAATGCTTGAAAGGAGTAAGAAAGGAGCTTAACTAAGTTAAATAAAAACTGTAAAACTGTAAAAATATACATGAAACAGTTATCAGATAGTATTTGTGCAGTTTAGGACAGAAAATGAACTGTGGAATAAGTATGAGATATAACTCAATTTCAAGGATAGTAGCATGATCCTTTATTTGTATGTGAACGGTGTGATAGTTTAAAGAGGCAGATTAATGACTGAAAACTGATATTATATAGCTAATGCATAACTTTGTTTTGTACATATTTATAATGTGGGGGCCTTTTGCCTTCTCAAAGGGTAGAGAAGGGTAATATGGAACTAAAAATGAAATTGAATTTTAAAATAAAATAAGGGCAGCTAGGTGGCGCAGTGAGTAGAGCACCGGCCCTGAAGTCAGGAGGACCTGAGTTCAAATGTGGCCTCAGACATTTAACACAAAAACTAGCCGTGTGACCTTGGGCAAGTCACTTAACCCCAACTGCCCTCCAAAAAGCAAATAAATAAATAAAATAATAACTTATGAAGAACAGATGAAAAAAGATGGACTAATATGGAAGACCATCTTGAGAACTTAGAACGTCACAGAATTAAGGTCCCTCAGTTCAACTAAAACTTTTACAACCAAAAAAGGTAAAACAAAAAATTATAAATCATGTAACTATTTTGAGAAGAAGAGATGATTAAATAAGGGGTGTTGAGTTCACAGGGAAAATTTAGTGAGTTTTCACCTCATTGGTGAAAGGTAGTCCTTTAGGTTCAAAGTTCTGTTAAACCATTGGAGATTTATGAAGTTGTGGCCAAGCAAGTACTATTCATAAAGAGATAAACCTTCTCAGGTGAAGGAGACTCAGCAGACATTAGAAACATGGCTTTGTCAAGGCAGAAATAAACACAATCAGATGATAAGAAAGCTTTTTTGGATGCTAGTTCCTTATTGACTAAACAAAGATTTTAAGTGCACTGGAAGAAAACTCTTATTCCAGCAGCTATTGCCCTACAATAAAAAAAAAAGTTGAAAAGACACAAATCCTTTTAGAAGGGCCTGTTACTCTTTGCTGATCCCCTTTTAAAAGGAAAAATAAAAAGAGAAAAGACAGGTTATGTAGCTGCTCTGTTTGTACAGAAGGATATGCTGAGATTTAACTGGATCACACTGAATGCTTAGAAATTGAAGAGCTAGCCAGGGTTGTTTTTTCTTGCTCAGAAATTCAACCTGAGATTTTTTTTTTTGCTCTGAGGCTAATTTGCTACAAATTGATAAGATTGCATAAGACAACTCCTGTTGCTCAAGTAGCTGGTTGAGCTAGCCTAGACTGCCTTGAAAGTCAAGTCTGATGAGTTTGAGAATTATTTTACTGATGACTCTAAACAAACTTCAGAGCTACAGAACCCACAAAGTGACAGAGAGAAACAAATCACCCACTGAAGGCAGCCTGGCAGGTGGACAGAAAGGGTCCATCGCAGCACACTGGGAGCAGAGCCAAGTCCCCTCCCTCCCCCCAGCCCACAGTTTTAGCCTCAGGGCGGCACAGACCAGCCACAGCTAGAGGGATGTGGGGAGAATGGATTATTACTAGCAGCTGTGGTGGTTTCCAGAATTATCAACACATAAATGACAAAGACAAAGTGAGAGGTCAGTGTGGACTTTGGGAACAGGGGGTCCAGGACTGCGGTCTGGCCTCTGCCCCTGCATGGAGAAGCAGCTGAGGTGCAGCGGCCACCACTACGTGGCTGCTTCAGAGCTCCTGGCCTGCAGATTGTAGGGGGACCAAGCAACCATTCCGAGGAGTAATTGCTCTTGCTTTAACCTACTTGGATCTGGATTGTGGTCTAAGGTTGAAGGTCCTGGGGTGTGTAACCAAGTGCCAGAGCCAGTGGAGGCTTCAGAGAGGGCACCCAACTAATAGCTCCAGCAGCTGTGAAAACCCCAGGGATTTGGGACAAAGTTCTCCTCTCTGGAAACAGAGTTCTACTGTGACAAAAAGCTCAGAAGTCAAGTAACTGAGTGGCAACATGAGCAAGCAAAGGAAGCACAGCAGTCAAACCTTAGATTCCTATTTTGGGGACAAAAAGGATCAAAGCATGGAATAGGAGGAAGACAGTGAAGTCAGAACTCCTGCACCAAAAGCTTCCAAGAAAAATATGAATTGATTACAGGCCATAGAGGAGCTTAATAAGGATTCTGAAAACCAAATAAGAGAAGTGGAGGAAAAATTGGAAAGAGAAATGAGAATGATGCAAGAGAATCATGAAAAGCAAGTCAACAGCCTGACTGAAGAAAATAACACCTTAAAAAAGACTAACTCAAATGGCAAAAGAGGCTCAAAAAGCCAATAAGGAGAAGAATGCTTTAAAAAGCTGAATTTGCCAGATAGAAAAAGAATTTCAAAAGCTCACTCAAGAGAATAATTCCTTCAGAATTAGATTAGAGCAAATGGAAGCTAATGACTTTATGAGAAATCAAGATACTATTAAACAGATCCAAAGAAATAGAATTATTTTAGTTAAAAAAAATCAGAACTGCTATTCAATTCAAGGCTGTTAACACATCTTCAATGCCATTTTATGGGTGACTTTAAATTGAAATAACTTGTCAATACTATATATTGATTTAAGAATAAAAGTAGGTTTGCTCCGGTGAAGAATAGTAAGGACCAGCAGACAAGCAGTCAGCATAGAAGCCATTTTATGTAGGGCAGATGTTCCTGAATGAACCAATGATATCTCAACCTATAGGCCAGATTTGTGAATTATCCTGAGCACATTTTTTCCCCTCTCTCATGTTCTTCCTTTCTAGTTTCTTTTAACTGTGTTAGTCTACATTCCCCCACAGGTCATGAGAGCATTAGTGGTAGAGTGTGTGACCCAGGTTTATGTGAAGATCATAATGTATTTATTATTCCTGCATTTGCTTTAACATATGATGTTATTATTTCTTTTTGCCTTATTTCTAAGTAAATGGTTCTGTTTAAGATGTAAAAATGTCATCACTGTGATTAGCTGGTTTGTGTAAATGGAAGTGATTTTGTAGGGATTCAAGAACTAGAATAGTGGGTAGGAAATGCTCACAAAAGATCATTCCTTAAGTTACTGTTGCTATTCAGCCATTCAGTCATTGCAGACTCTTTGTGACACCACGGATAATAAAATAGGCCCTCCTGTCCTCTACTATCTCCCAAAGCCTGCCCAAGTTCATATTCATTGCTTCCATGGCACTATAGATCTCATTCTCTGCTGTCTCCTTTTCCTTCTGCCTTTAATCTGTCCCAGCATCAGAGTCTTTTCCAATGAGTCCTGTCTTCTCATTACGTGGCCAAAGTATTTAAGCTTCAGCTTCAATATTTGTCCTTCCAATGTATAATAAGAGTTAATATTTTTAAGTACTGACTGATTTGATCTCCCTGCTGTCCAAGGGACTCTCAAAAGTCTCCTCCAGGTTAGGTACCCTAAGAGAATTTAGTCCTTCTCTGAGAAACTAGATCTGCTGATAGTTTGGAATGAGTAAGGCAACCCAAAAAGCCAGTAAGTATTCATGTATCTATATGAAAGGTGTGAGGCATTACACCATGGGTAAGCACCATTTGAACCTATTACATTTATAATAGCAAACCTGAATAAAGGAAAGATCCTAAAGTGGCTTCTGAATCATCAAGGAAAAATTATGTTAAAAAACAATTTGGCATCAAAAGTATTTGGTAGTATTTTAATTGTTTGAGAATTATACAACCATGGAGGCAGTATGACATAGTAGACAGCTGACCTCAGAATGAAGAAGATCTGGTTCTAGGCTCAACTCTGACATCCTGGTAGGTATCAAAAATATTTGCAGTATTTTAATTGTTTGATAATTACAAAGTCATGGAGGCAGTCTGAGGTAGTAGAGAGCTGACCTCAGAGTGAAGACCTGGTTCTAGGCTGACCTCTGACATCCTGACTGTGGGACTCTGAGTCAGTCATAAGCCTTTCAGGGTCCCAGGGAACTCCCCTAGTATTGTAAGTAATGAAGAAGAATGTGCAACTGTAATGGTAGAAGGAAGTTCCTCATAGGCAGTTCCCTACACTAAAGAAACTACAGGTCCAGACAAAGAGAGCGGGGGTAGGTTTGGGGGAAAGTATGATATCTATGGATGTCTGCATGTCAAATTATTATTGACTAGAACATTTAATTAACTATGCCAGACCAATCACCACCATGCCAAATAACATAGAATTTATGTTAATACTATTGTTACAGGAAGCAAAAGTGAATTATTTATGAAAGATGCCTAAAGGGCATCAATCAATTAAGTGAAGCCTGGGCACTGTTGTTGATGTTTTTATTGTTATTGGTGGTGTGATATGTTTGTGTGTGTCTACTGTGTGTGTAAAAGTGCTTGTGTGTGTGTGCACACACGTGTGTATGAGGAAGCAGAAGTAAGCAAGGAGGAAAAATTTTGTAACTTATTTCCAAGAAAATACTTCCGAGTAATTTTACAGTACAACTCTAGCTAAGGAAAAACAGGGATGCCACATACCAATAAACATCAGAATATACTAAAATAGGACTGGTCTCTGCATTAAAATGACAAACAACATGGAATAAAAATTATGCAGTCACACAAATCTCTGGGTAGACTCAGAATGATAACATGGCACAAGAGCTTCCTTCTGAACCAAATTTTCAGTCACCAACGTTTGTTTTCTATGAAATTAATCTATGACCAGAATTCTTAGTTTGTCGATAAGGTGCCAGTGTCCTGACTTTATCCTCAGAAGTAATACAGTGGATTAATAAACCTGTAATAAGCAAATCTACTCCTCTGCATAATTAGCCCTCTACATCCAAGTCTTCCTTCAAGCCAAAGCTTGCCAAGTCCTCTTCTTCCATTAAAAATTTTCCTAAAATCCCACATACATCACGAAAACATCTTTATTTGGAAGCAATGTGGGAAGTTTGTTCTGAGCCTAACCTAGGTAAACTTTTAATCCCCATCATTTCCCACTACCTATTTATTACCCCCATAAAAGTATGTACCTGATTGTTATATTCTATTGAGTTTTTGTGGGCACTTGCCTATTTTTCTACGTCCTTTCTAAGTCTGTTGTTATCATCTGTATACTCTCTTAAGTTAATAGACTCTAAAGGCCAGGGACAATTTTATATTCATTCTGGATAATGCCTCACGTTGGCACAACACACAGAGAATGACTAAGAATGCCTTTAACAATGACAATGACCACTTTTTCTCAACCCTCTGCTTGGTGGACAGAAGAGAAGGGATTAATAAACATGGTTAGGATGGTAGTAGTGGAAGACTGTCTGATACCTGAAAACCTCTCCTTTAAAAATGAGGGCATGATTTCTTTCAGATGGTAGAAAATGTCACACAATGTGGATATTAAGCTGGGCAATCAACCAACATGTAGAAACCATTTTACCTTGCTATCATTTAAAGGCAAGTCTAAATGTTGGGTGTTCCTTCTTCAAACCTTGTAGATGATGACATTTTCCTCTAATTCACTTACCACAAATTTATCATTTAAAGAGACCAAAGAGAGATTAACCCACTCATTTATAGACAAATGAATATATACTGTAACATACTACAGTAATATGTATGTGTAATGTAACATATAATAAATGTAAGCTATTATTTTTTCTTAGGATCAAAGCAAAGTGGGCAAAAAGGTATGGATAGTTTAATCACTTTTCTTTTTACTCAAATTGATATTCAGAAAAGTGTAGATGATAGCAGGATATTGTAATGGATAGGGAACAGGGTTAGGAATTGTAAAGACTTGGGTTCAAATCCTGTCTCAGTTACTCTCAAGCTGTGTAACTTTGGGAGAACAACCTCTCTGTGCCTCAATTTACTCTGAGTTCAAATCTGGCCTAATACACTTGCTAGCTGTGTGACCCTGGTTGAATCACTTAACCTTTGCCTCATTTTCCTCATCTGTAAAATGATCTGGAGAAGGAAATGACAAACCACTCCAGTATCATTTCCAAGAAAACTCCAAATGAGGTCACAGTCAGATGCTACTGGAATGACTGAACAACACAACAACAACAATATATAATGCTATAATATATGATATGTACTATAAAGCAAAATTCAATTCAACAAAAACTTAAGAAGTAACCATTAATGTGCAAGGTACTATGCATGATGTTTGGGATACAAAACATAAGAATCCACAGTCTCTCCCCCAAGGAGTTTCCAGTTTTATAGAAGGGAATACAGCATATAAACAAATAAGTAAAAGGTAAAAATGTGTTATGTTGGTGCAGCTAGGTGGTGCAGTGAATAAAGCACCAGCCCTGGAGCCAGTAGGACTTGAGTTCAAATCCAGCCTCAGACACTTGACACTTACTAGCTGTGTGACCTTGGGCAAGTCACTTAACCCCAATTGCCTTTCTTTCCCCCCTCAAAAAAAAAAAAGACTTATGTGCAAAGGGAAAGGCCAACGTATACCATGAAAATTCAGGAAGCTAGTAATCATTTTTAGTAGTGGGGTGGTGGGAGGAATAACACAATACTTCAAAGAAGAGTTAGGCTTTAAAGGAGGAGTAGAATTTCAACAGGAATTACTGAAGAGGTAACAAATTCCCCAGGCATGGGGAAGACCTGGGTAAATGCAGAGATGGAAAAGTGCTAGGGTTTGATGTAGAGTAGAAGATGTAAAGGAAAGTAGTAAGAACTGAGGTTGGAGAGATAAAGAGGAAGCTGTCTTATGATGGGTCTGAAATGCCAGGTTATGGTATCTGTATTTTATCCTACAGACAATAAGGAATCACTAAAGGTTGTTGAGCAGGAGAGCAACATGCTCACACCTATGCATTATTCATATTATTTTGGCAGCTGTGTGAAGGATGGACTGGAAAGGAAAATGCTGGAAGGTAGAAGAAGAGTTAAGAAGTTGTCACAATAACCTAGGATAAAAGTAATAAGGACCTGAAATGTGTGAGGAGAGAGTAGGGGGAAGATGAAAGAGATATTGTGAAGAAATATTGAAGGACCTGGCAACTGACTGGTGGGTACAGAAGAAAGGGTCAAAGATGGCACCAAACCTGAGAGGGTAGTGGTGCCAGTAGCAACAACAAGAACAAAAGAGGGAAACTGAGAAAAGGGGAAAGTTTCAGTAGAAATAGGAGTTCAATTTTCAACACAGAGTTTGAAGTACCAGGGAAATATCCAGGTAAAGCTGTTCAGCAAGAAGTATTTGACCAAATTATAGGAATGTTTTTAGGCCTCAGAAAATTGATTAATTCATTCAAAATGATAATAATTAAGAACCTGCACTGTTTACCAATGTTATCTGGAAGATATGACTGAGGCAATAAAATGGTCTAATATTTCCCTTTGGGAAGCTTGTGTTCCAATGTGCAGTCAGTAGTCACCCAAAAAATAGCACTCTATCCCCAACATTTATTGAATGCTATTATGCATGCATAATGTCCTATGCTAGATGGTGTTGGGGACACAAAGATGAATGACACATCAGTTTCTACCCTTAAGAAGCTAACAATTTGGAAGAAGTAAAGAATATGAAATGCTATGCTATCATTTTTGACAGGAAGAATCAGAGAAGGTTTCATGGAGAAGATCTTGTTTGAACTAGACCTTTGAAGGGTTTCCTGAGATATCTTCTCTGTAACGTCTACAACGAAAGCAGACAATTTTTTAAAATTCTGTAATTTGTTATACATTTTAAGTCAGTCTTGCAAAGTACTAAGGGCTCCTTTATGAAGATGTAAATTTTGTCAATTTACTATTTTTGTCTCAACTCTGTATCCTATGTAGGAAAGGGAATAGTTGGTCTAAGTAACCCTGTAAAACCATATACATAAATTTCAAAATGTTAACCTACTACCAATTTTTTTAAAAGGTTGGGAATATGTCCACTAAAAACAAAACAAAAAAAATCACAAAAGGCATAACATATTTTTCCCAACTAGGAAATTTTATGTGTGTTTAGTTAGTGTGTGATGTGAGTACTTGTTTGATCAGAACTGAATATGCCTTGAGAGAGCATTTCTAGAAACCAAACCAATGAGTAAATGAATTTCCACTAAGTGTAAGCTATTAAGAAATAGCATAGTTTGTTCCATGCTGTAAAACTACTTAATGGAAAACATGCTTGTATTCTGACCAATCAATGTAACAGCCCAAACAACGTAAGAAATTGACATGGACTAGTTTTTTCCCATACCTGGTTTCTCTTTCTTCATGCTGTAGAATTAGGTTGCTGTAGAAATTCTCCAATGTGAGTTTAGCCACAGTCACTCTTTCCCGGGTGTGGTTGCTCATGGGAAAAGTTGTTGTAGTCCCCGCAGTCATTGCCATAGTAACAGATACTGAAACAGAATATATTATAACAAATTACTCAATAGAAGAAACTTTTTTTTTACAAACTCCAAATGTTTTAATTTCATTGGAAGAAGGTTCTACCCTGAACAGTTAAGCAAATCTAAGCATTTCATGAAACTAGTGGACAGGACGTGCTACCCACTCACCTAAAATAATAAAGACGAATGATCTATAACAAAACAAAGAAAGAATTGCAACAAAGCAATAAGGAAAACACATGAATTACTATAAATGTTCTACACACATACACATGGGTGTTTCCTTGTAAATAGTCAAATAATAATTCAGCTTCCTGAATTCCAAAAAAACATATGCCAAGCAAAGCAGCAAGCTGTACTGCTTTCAAATAAAACTCACCTGCTATAATAAAACAAAGGTCCAAAATAATTACTCTCATACCCAAAAGAGAAAACAAATGAAACAAAGACCAGTGTTGTGGTAGTAGAAAATAAATTCATCAAACCACTTTACGTGTATTTATATAATGGCTTACATAAATTATCTCATTTGCTTTTCACATCTCAGGGAGAGGAAAGTTGGACAGAAAAGGCACATTTTGTAGATGAGGTGACAGATTTAGAAAAGTTTAAGTGACATATCCAGAGTCACAAACCTAATACATGAGTGGAACAGAAATAAGAACCTTGACCTACTATCTCAATCAATACACACCAACCATGTGCCCAGGCACTATAATAAGAGCTAAGAATACAAAGACATAAATGAACCAGTCCAGGCTCTCACAGAGCAGGACACACACACACACACACACACACACACACACACACACACACACACACACACACACACACCATCTTAAGCTTTAATAGCTATTAAAACTCTCTGTGTTTGAGAGACAAATACCATGAGAGCAAAAACATCTTCTTATATGAGAACTATACAGACGAAGCAAGGTATGATAGAAACATCATTGGACTAGGAACCTCATACAGGCTGTCCCAAAAGTCTTTACATAGTTTTAAGACTGAGGGACATTTCTTCCTCAAAGGGAGAGTTTGTTATATATCCCAGTGCTTGGTACTTGGTAATCAGGATAAATAACAAACTCTCCCTTTGAGGGAGAAATATTCCTCATGTTGAGGAAGGTATAGGAGTTCATATTTTTAATAATGGGAAAGGACATGTGAAGATCATTAAAACGAAGTAGGAAAATGGGGAGGGAGAAGATCTAGAACCACACATATCTCTACCAGGGAAAAAAGAAAATGGAAATAAGACAATTGTCTTTTAGAAGGCTTACCTTGTCTTAAGATCATTAAGAAAACAAATAGAGAACATTTATGTACAAACCCCATAAAGATGGACACTATATGTGTCAGTAAGTGCTTACTTATTATGCCCCAATCACTGTGGTAAGCTCTGGGATACTGATCTAAATGTATGCTAAAGGACAATAATCTAATCTAAATTAAGAACAGATCAAAGGACAAATCATAGAATCAATAAATAAATCACAGTTAAGTAAATGAAAACAGGAAGACAAAGTACCAGTATTTATGAGACTGAATAAATTCTTAAAATAAAATTTATAGCTCTATTAATGAAGGGGAAAAGGAGATAATTAATGAATTGAGCTTGCAAATAAAAACTGGAAAATCATCAAATTAATAATATTGAAAGAAGCATAAAATAAAAAAAGTTGAAAACCACAGGGGAAATTGTATTGAAAACAAAAAGACTATTGAGTTGATATACTAAACAAAGAGCTATTCTCTAAAAAACCTAACTAAATTGACAAATCATTAGCAAATTTGACTTTAAAATTAAATGGACAAACAGGGAGGTTAGGTGATGGAGTGAACAGAGCACTGGCCCTGGAGTCAGGAGAACCAGAGTTCAAATGCGGCCTCAGACACTTAACACAAAAACTAGCCGTGTGACTTTAGGCAAGTCACAACCCCAACTGCCCTCCAAAAAGCAAAAAAAAAAAAAAAATTAAATGGACAAAATGAAAAAAAAAAGAACAAATTCACAAAGATTGGAGCAGAAATAAAAGAAAATTATCAGAAAAGTTCTGTAATTAATTATTTGCCAATGAAGATGATAACAATGGTAGCAGATGAATATTTGATTCTAATAATTGATCCTAAACAATTCATTCTCAGAAAATGAGATTGAGAAAACCATAAACTCCCAAGGGAAGGACAACAGAGCAACTGAACTATATGGATTTGTAACTCTATTGCATCAAATATTTTAAGATCAATTAATTCTTTTCAAAAAATAGAGAAAGAAGGCACTCTACCAAAGTCTTTTTATAAAGCAAATATTTTCCAGACAGTCAAGTTAAGGAGAGATTAAAAAGAACTAGACACCTATATTACTCACAAATATTGAAACAATATTTAAAACAAAATATTAACAAAGCAACTACATTAATATATGTATTAAAATATTATGGGAAAACATTACTAAGGGTTCAACAACAGAAAAACAATTAGCAGAATCAATCACATTATTGATAAAACCTACATTATTATATCAATTAATATAGGAACAAACCTTAAAATATGGCACTCATTTGTATTAAAAATCCTTTTTCAAAATAGCATTAGAATGGAAATTCCTTTACTTAAGATCATCAAAAGCATTTATCTAAAAACAACAGCTAAAACCAATAGTGTTATTTGTAATTGAGAAACACTGGAAGCTTTCCCAATAAGATCAGTGTGAAGCAAAGGTTTCCCCACCACCCCTATTCTTTGTAGAGAAACAGAAATGCTAACTATAGTGATAAGGCAAGAAAAAAGAAATTAAGGGGATAAGGATTGGCAAAATGGAGGTAAGGTTATCCCTATTGGTAGATTACATAATGGTTCACTTAGAAAATCCTTGAACAGATTTTTTTGTGTCATAGATCCCTTTAGAAGCCTGGTAAAGACTGGGAAAACTCGATATATTTTTTAATGCATAAAACAAAATACACAGGATTACAAAGGAAACCAATTATGTTGAAATAATTATAATAAAATATTTTGGAAAACTGCATGGGTGAGGGACAGCTAGGTGGCACAGTCTACCAGCCTTGGAATCAGGAGGACCCAAGTTCAAATTTGACCTCAGATACTTACTAGTTGTGTGACCCTGGGCAAATCATTTAATCCTGATTGCCTGCCAAAAGAATTAATTGCAATAAAAAAAAAAAGTACATGGATGACTCCCTAAGGACCTTGGAGAATAAAAAGACACTAACTGAGATGATTAACCAGCATCAAAAAAGAAGCAAGATACAAAATAAATCCACACAACCAACCTACTAATGGATGCAGGACTGATATAAATATAGCCATAAAATAAGGTTTACAGAAGTAAAGAAGGTTTAAATAATTGGGGATGTAACTCAGTGTTCATGACTGATATATACTAATATAATAAAAATGAATACCTATATTACTCTACAGAGTTAGTGTAATCCCAATCAAATTATCAAGGGGATACTTTATGAGACCAGACAAAAAAAGAACAAAATGAATAAGAAGGAACAAAAGGTCAAGAATGTCATGAGGGAAATTATGAAGAAAAAAAAACAGGAATGAAATGAGACTAGCATATTATAAAATAATTGTCAAAACTATATGGTACTAGATTTAAAAAAAAGAAAGAAAATTAAATAAATACAATACATAGAAGTAAATAAAATCTGGTGTTTCATAAATTCAAGAACACACAGTATTTGGGGAGGATTTCTTGATTTGTAAATTTTTTTAAAAACACCATAAAAATGAAGGGAGTAAAAAAAAAAGTAAAGGTTTTACAATTGCAAATGGGGAAAGATTCACAGCAAGACGTAAGGAAAATAGAAAGATAAAGTAATTAAGAGGCTGTATGTTATCGTGGAAAGAACACTGGCAGTGGGGTCAGAAGAAGATTCCAATCCCATTTCTGATGCTGACAAGCTTCTATGACCTTAGACAAATTATTTAACTTCCTTGGGTCTCAGTTTTCTCCTTTGTAAAATATAAGGGACTTGGATTAGATAATCTCTGTGGTCCCTTTCAGCTCTAAATCTCTAGTCTTAGAATATGAAGAATAGGAATATAAGAAGAAAAGATATAGATTAGAGGGAAGAAAATCTTTGTATCACATAGACAAGCGTTCAGAAAGCAATTAGCTTTCTTAAAAAAAAATGCAAACTCTTACTAGTGATCTGAAAAACTTTTCAAAATAACTAATACTAAGGTAAATGCAAATTAAAACAACTTTGATCTATCACCCCGCCACACTCATCAAGTTGGCAAGGAAGACAGAAAAAGCCAATGCTACGGGAAGGGAAAGACACTAATTTGCTGCATGAACTGTTTTATCATCTAAAATGTGACTTAGAAATTAGGTGAGAAAAGTTTCTAAATTATTCATACCCTTATTCGTGGTAATCCTGCTACTAGGTCTATCCACCATCTCCCAAGGAGGTCAAGGACAAGAAAAAAAATCCCACATGTAACAAAATATTGATAGAAGCACTTATATCAGTAAAAAGATGGAGACAAATTATGTGCTTATCAACAAGGGAGTGGTTGGATAAAATATTACATGAATATAATGGAATAGTCTTACACCATAAGTAATGAAGAATATGAGAAATTCAAAGAAAGATGGGAAGACTTGTATGACCTTATATGGAACAAGGAAAGCTGAATCAAAGGAACATACATAATCTAAAGGAAGACAATGCTAAAAGGTCACTAATTTCAGTCAAATTCAAGGGGCAATTTCGACTTTACTAAAATTAAGTATATATCTTTCTATGAAGAAAGAGCAAGCAATAAAAAAGGAAATCATATACTTTCACTTTCAATCACTGTCATGGGAGAAGGGAAGGATTTATATAGAGCCCCTACTATGTGTAGGCACTCTAAGAACTTTACAAATATTACCTTGTTTGATCCTGAAAACAACCCTGCAAAGTAGGTGCTATTGTTTTCCCCATTTTACAGAAGGGGAAACTGAGGCAAAGAGGTTAAGTAACTTGCCTAGAGTCACACAACTATTTAACTGTCACCTTGCCTGGCACATAGTAGGCACTTAATGTGTGTTGAGGACACATTTGAACTCAGGTCTCCTTGACACTAGGCCCAGAGCTTTATCTACTACACTATCTAGCAGTATCACGTTATGTAATCTTTTTTTTTTAATGGGAAAGTACCTTGTAGGAAAGTGAATTGTTTATGGGAAGTGCCTATATCAAAACAAAATTTAAAAATTACAATCATACAGTCAATTAAAAAAAAAGAAAATAGCAAACAAGTTTCCAAATCAAAAGCATTTGCCCAATGATTGCATTTGTAGATGTAGTCAATGTGCAGGCACAAGGTTCCATATTTATCCCATGTGTATTATACATATTAGAGAAAGAAATGGCAAACAACTACAGTATCTTTGACCAAAAAAAATTTTTTTTTAATTTTAAAAATTAAACACACACACACACACACACACACAAATAGGGTCATGGTGAGTCGACGTGAATGAAACAGTTGAATGACAAAAATTATAGTATGTGAACCTGGTTTACACAAACAAACCAATCTCAGTGACTGATGTTCCTGAGAACCAAGACTCATCTGGTTTCAAGTCTGGATATACTGAATTCACTTAGGGCAGTAAAGTTTCATTGAATGATTAAAGCTACAGACCCACTTTCAAGGGGGAAAATTCATCTTGAGATTCAAAAATGGAAGAAAAGTCCCAACTCTTCAAAATAGTTTTGGCCAAATGGTGTTTTGGGAGTTTGAGCAAAAAAACAAACAAAAAACCATATGCACACAGATGTACACCAATACACTCAGTTGTTTACCATCAAGTTATAGTGTAACTGAGCCTATAAGGACCCTAGTAATGAATTCCAAAGAATGAAACAATAGGACCTAACAAGCCACAGATCCAGCTAGCAGAGTGACACTTATTATATTGCAAATTCATTCCCCTAATGGATTTAACATTGTACTTTCCTTAATAAAGGCTTTTCTGTAGCCAGAAAAGAACAGGATACAATTTGCAAGTCTAGTGTTCCTGAACTGATAAAAACAGCTCTTGAATTTCCTGCTCAAGTGTTTTCTCCAGACTTTCCTATTCACCAGAGGAGACATTACCAGGGGTTAAGTCCAAAATTCTTTGATTTTATTAAGCCTGAAGAAAGGCGATAACAAACCTGGCACTAAAGCAAGGACCTATAAATAGAAATGGTAACTCCAAAAGTTTACTAGGGAGCCACTAAAGCAGAAAAATAGAACATCTGAGTGGTGAAATGCCTTCTTTGGCTCTAAGGTGGTCAGGTGGTACAGTGGATAGAGCACTGGGTCAGCAGTCAGTTCAAATAGAGCCTTAGACACTTACTAGCTGTATGACCCTGGGCAAGTCACTTCATCTCTGCCTCAGTTTCCTCAACCGTAAAATGGGGATAAGAATAAGCACTTACTTCTCAGGGTTGTTGTGAGGTGTTTAATAGGTGCTAATGCACTTAATTAGATACTAAAGTTTTGAAAAATTTTCTTAATCTTTAAAACAAGAGTGTGAGGTATTATGTGTAAATTACTATAAAGCTCTTGGCTTGGTTCAGGTGGCACAGTTCCTAACACATGCTAAGTGCTATATGCAAGTTAGCTATTTGCATTGTAGTCTTAGAAAATTGGAATGGGGCAGGCAGGGAATTTACATTGTCAACATGTATCAGTCAGGATTTGAATTCAGGTCTTTATGACTCATACACATTCTTCATCTACTATACAATTCTACCACTTAATACTTAATACTGGGTCAGTTAGCCCTCTTTTTCATCATCTGTAGGTGTCTACTTCATACATGAGGAAAATTAGGGAAAAAAAAAAGTTAAGCAATTTACTGACCTTGTAAGGCAGAGTCAAGCTTCAAACCCAGGTGTCTTGACTACAGGCCCAGTCTTTTTTCCATGACTGGACACATTGGTTCTAACTCTAACTTAAGGATTGTTGTCTGAGAGGTTAGGTGATTGAGGAACAAGAGGGTATGGTGTTATCTGAAATAAGTAATTCGTCAGCTTAGATTTGATACCGAGGTTTTGCAAACACTTAAAAATGGTTCGGGGGAGATTTACACATTAGGGAAGAATTCTGTGGTGTTCATTTTGCCCACTGTTTCAATGAACTTTCTTTTCATTTGGGGCATGACCTACAATTGGTTTGGAGGAAGGAATATCCTAGTCTTTGCTGCCTTAAAAAACATACACTTCAAGGTGGTGGGCACAGTGTGTCCTTAAACCATCACTTATCCTTCAAATCCCTTTGGAATGTGTCACATACTCTTGCCACAAATATTTCCATGGGTTGGGTCCTCAAATGCTTACTTGGATATAGAAATGCTATGTTGTTGATGGAAGAACAATGTATTATAGTGATCCAAATAATCATTAAAAAAAAAAAAACCTTCTAAATATTCCTAAATCTTCTAATGGGAAAAAAAGCAGCCATCAATCAAATATAAACAACTAAGCCGAAAAATAAATGCCCTTTTAAGACTCTGTTCAGGACTCAGACTAAAAATAGTTTGCTGATCTCAACATATTAATGTGAATGTTTAGGTAAGGTGCCACCCCATGCTTCTTGGAAATGACCAGAAGAGAACCCACCCAACAACACACTATTTACATCATGGAATCATTCTATTTCTGCACTCTTAATCAGCAACATATTCACTTAACGGGTCTTTGTAGACTATGCGGGTGACGAGTTATATTTGGTTAAGAAATCTCCTTGTCAAACTTCTCAGACTTTTTACACTATCTCCATACTTAGGGGTAGGGGTGGGGAGAAGGGCTGACACTAACAGCAAGTCAGAAGTATTTTTTAAAACCTCTTTATGGTAATTATATGCAAGAACAGAACAAGACCCTGGAGTCAGAAAGACCTGAATTTGAGTCCTCCCTTGGACACTTGCTAGCTGTGTCAGTGAGGAGACAAGTTACACCTTCTTGGCCTCAATTTCCTTATCTGTAAATGGTGATAACAGCCCTTACTTCACAGGTTTATTGGGAGAATCAAATGAGTTAATACATGTGTGATGTGCTTTGTAAATCTTCAAGCACCATATAAATACCGGTATTATCATTATTATACTAGGGCTATAGTACTACTATATCACTACTAGTACTACTTGTACTGGTTAAAGAAAAAAAAACAACCAAAAATTGTGATATTAGAACTCAGAATTGGAAGGATGGTAGAGAAGTCATCATCCAACCTTTCATTTTGAAACCAAGACCCAGACAGCTTCAATGACTCACCCAAGGACACAAAAAGAATAAATGGCAAAGTTTAGATATCAAACTCAAGTTCTCTGACCCCAAATGCAGTGACTTTTCTCCACTATGCTATGTTGGCCTATACCTCTTCCCCACAACCCTCAAAAAGAAGATAAAATCCTTAGAGAATCTTAGAATTTTGACCACCAGATAGTGGTATCAGTTACTAATTTGACACTATTTGACAGGTCCTTACTAATTGTCCCTGGCATTTATCACAAAAGTATCCACTGGGCAATGGTGCTGAAGAAGTGCTGCTTATTTATACCTCTGCATGAATCTTTCTGTTACTAGAAAGAGGTCTGGGATTTGGAATCAGACGGCCTGTGTTCAGATCCGGACTTTGTTTTTACTGAGTGAGGAAGTCACTTGATTTCTCCAGGCTTCAATTTCTTCAACCATAAAATGAGGAGATTGGGTCAGATAACTTTGAAGGTGTCTTCCTTCTGTTAATCTGTGACTCTATGACCTTCTCTATGGTTCTCAGAGAACACTTGACTTTGTTTCCCAGTTTCTCCTTTCCCTAAGTAGCCACCCCCTATTTGCTACCTTGGGGGTATGCATTAAAACATATTTGCTCCCCAGCAGGATCGGTTCTGAATCCTCCACTTGACAAACCCCACCTCTTCCCTGGCCTTGCCATATTTTGCTGGCGTGGCTTTAACATAACGGAGTTTCTCCCCAGAGAAAAAAAAAAACTTTTTCAACTATGCATAATTGTTTTACTCTTATCATATTATTAATAAAAGCAATAAATGCACAATAAAACCTCTACTACCCCCAAAAGACCTAGGTGGTTCCCAGATAGTGTATAAGCTGCTCCAAATTGAGAAATTCTAGGAAATGAATAATTTAATCATTTATCGTGCCCTGGCCATTGTCCTGCCAGTTAGCAAAGGAGCTTTAAGAATGTAACAATTTACAATTGATCCATGCTGCCAGGAGGAATTGAAGTTCTTAACTTTTAACTTTTTTGTGCTGTCATAGACCCCTTTTGTAAGGCAGGTGAAGCCTATGTATAGATCTCTTTCCTCCTCAGAATGTTTAATTGCCTACATTCATAACTGAAGGAAATGCTAAATTTTGGTTAGAAGTTAGTGAAAATGAAGACTATACATAGTGTGGGTATACATATGTATATGTATACATGTATATATGTATGCATGTACAACCTGAAAAATCAATATATCCATGGACCTGTGGACCCCCTGGAGGTATGAGGTCCCCAGGTTAGGAACTCTTGCTTTTTAAGTGAAAGTTAAGGAACTCTGGTCATAGAACACAGATTTGCCATCTGGTGCAAGCCTGATGACCATTGCTTCTTTGGTCAGTGTCCCATTGCTAGCAGGGATCTCTCTCTGATCACTTCCTGCCATGCTTAGCTCCTGAGGGAGCAGAGGGAACGGATTCAGTGCTAGGTCTTGGCAAGGAAGACTTCCCACTATGCTACTTCAGAGTCATGGGCGAAGTCAAAGAATATTATCTCTTCTGCTACCATGTTGCCTCACTTTTCCTTAATTATGACTTTCTCTCTTGCTCCCCTCCTGGGGCAAAGTCCCACTTCTCAGTGCAGCAGAAGAAAAAACAGAGAGTAAGAGAGATGCTATTAAAGGCCAGAGTTAGAAGAGACCTTGTTTATCATCTAACCTACCCTTCTCTCTCTCTCCCTCTCTCCCTCTTTCCCTCCCCCCACCTCTTTAATAGACGAGGAAAACAAGGCCCAGGGAAGTAAAGTGACTTGTCCAATGTAACAGAGCTCGTCAGGGAAGAGTCAGGGCTTGAACCAGAACTTGTCCACCAGTTTAGTACTTTTTCTATTCTATCACAACATCTCTTGGTATAGTGGAGGGAAACATGAGAACTTTTCCCACTCATGGAGGAGAATGAGTCAAGGATACCACCTTTTCCCCCCATTAACAATGTAAAGAAACATTTCAGTAGAATGTAGGCTCCTTGAGAGTAGGGATTTTGTCACTTTTGTCTCTGCATCATCAGGTGGGAGGCAGATTTATCAATATAAGAAAACATTTCCTAATAACTAGAACAATCTAAAAAAGGGGTGAACTCTCTTGGGAGATAAGAAGTTCTAGAACATTAGATATCTTTAAGCAGAGACTCAAATAATTATCAGATAGGAACATTTCAAGTGAATTACAGTACCAGAACTCAACTATGAGATTTTATGATTCTATTTCTTACGGCTGTAGGACAGATGTATTGCTGTATCTCACCATTCTAACCCATAAGCAAAAATCATACTTCATTCATAGTTATAACTACACCATTACAGATATTTACCATGTTGGATTTTTTGTTGGATTTTTATCCAATAATTTTACCAAAATATTCTGGGGGATGATTATATTAATACCTTTATTTTACTTTCACAGATCAAAATAAAACTATTTCCACAACTGTGAACTATCCCAAATCACTAAGCATAGTGCTAAAAACAATAAACAGAATACATGCCACTTATTCAGTGCCTTGCAACTATTTCTTTATAGATCACCCCAAAATCCTCTTTCCATTTACTACAGAACTAAACTATCAAGCTGGGGGGAAAAGGCAACTCAATACCCAAAACAACTGAATGTCCTCAAATATGTTACCTAACTTTGCATATCATACACAAGAACATAAGAATCACAAAATGGAGTGGTTTGGGCTAAGCTTAACTTGCTGCTTATGAAAACAACTGGAGGACTTAAAATTTCTTTTCTTTATTTATGGGCTTAATCATCAACAAACACACATGTTTCAATATATACTGGCAAATTTCTTGTATTAGTCACTGACTACTTATTGATAATAACAGTATTTATATAGTACCGATAATATTCCAGGCCCTGGGTTAAGCACTTTACAAACATTATCTCATTTAATCTTCACAACACACCCTGGGAAATAGGTGCTAATATAATCCCCATTTTACAGATGGGGATACCAAGGCAAAAAGAGGTTAAGCGACTTGTTCAGGATCACACAACTTAGTAGTGTATGAGGTCAGATTTAAACTAAGGTCTTTTTTTTTTGGAGGGGGAAAGGCGGGCAATTGGGGTTAAGTGACTTGCTCACACAGTGTTATGTTTCTGAGGTCAGATTTGAACTCAGGTCCTCCTGACTCCAGGGACAGTGCTCTATTCACTTTGCCACCTAGCTGCCCCCAAACTAAGACCTTTTTGACTCCAGTCCCAGCACTAACTACCAAGCTGCCTAAAACAGCACTTCAGCATTTTTGCCTTAGGAAATAAGAAGGTATCTAAGAAAACTTTTAAATTCACAGACCTTTATTAAATACCTACTATATGCCAGTACTATACTAAGTGCTTGAGAAATAAAGACAAAAAAATAAGATAGTCCCTTCCCAAGGTACTATCTTCTCGGTGGAGGATTAAAGCAGGGGACTACAAAATGGAGACCAGAGCATGGCCACAAGGAGTAATGGTGGTACTCCATAGCATATCCTATGACTGGCTGTATCTCCAACACAACCACACTACCCCCTTCACCCAATATTGCCACATTTCCTTCACTCTTGCTAACCCCTACTCTTTGGCAGTACAAACTGCTCACCTCTCCCCTTTTGCACTGAGAGGAGTGTCCTCAGGAGGTTATAACCTAAGTGAGACAAAAGCACCTGCACTAGCCCCTGCAGCTGCACAAGCAAAACCCTTCCTCCCCAGAGCAGCCTCCTGGTTTGGCCAGGTGCTGGGGAGGGGCGGTGTGCTACAGTCAACAGCAGCCCTGCCCCTTCCCTTTTTTCATTTTGGTTGGTACAGTGAATCATACAGAAGGAGCCTGCCTGGCTAGGCTGCAGTCTTCATTGCCTTACCCTTCTCCCCGCAAACTCATTCTGCAAAACCTTCTTTTTCTGTCAATGGCATGACTATCCTCCAGTTACATAGCTTCCAGACACTGGTATCACCCTCAACTTCTCCCTCTTACTCATGGCATTTCTCAGTTGTCAAGTCTCTTATCTTTACACTCTTGTCTCTACTTAGCTCACCACCTCTCACCTGAAGCCGTAGTTTCCTTCTCCCAAGTCTCTACCTTCTCCAAACAGTCCTCTGCACAGCCATGCAGTAAGTCCCCTTAAGTAAAGATTCCCTACTCAAGTCATGTCACTCCCCTCCTCGAACTCCAGCAGCCTCCTATTGACTCTAGGATTTATTCCATCTTTAACACTTTTTAGTGTTTATTTTGTGTAGCTATAAAGTACGTTGTAAAATGTACGCAATTACACGTACACTGATATGTATATATAATTTGTAAACAAACTGGAGGTGGCTAACTTTTTTTTTAACTGATAGGAGTTGTGTGATCAAAAACTATACAGACCATGGCTCTTAATATTGCCTCACTACAACACTGAAATTGGATCAAGAATCGAAGTGGTTAAATATTCAGAATTTCAGGGGAAATGCTGGTATACAGAAGAGTAACCTTATCAAACATAGATTCCCCAGAGGATACCGCTGAATCAAAAGAGCCAATTCCTATAGCTGTTACCTCTGTTTTTATCAACATCAAAGTCAGTCTTTAGAGACAGAATCCCTTTGGTGTAGGAAGGATTGTGCAGAAAGATTACCAGGTGGAGTTTCCAGTTATACCACAAGTTAATAATGGATAAGACCTTTGTAACATTATGGATCCAGTATGTATGCTGTAATTCCAAAGACCAAACTGTATCAGAAGAGATGGGGACATAGGCCAGGACATGTACTGCCAGGCAAAGCCTTGAAAACCCATTGAGCCATGTACTGGTAGGGGTAACAAATTAAAATCTTCTTGGCAGGATACTAGTGGACTTAGGAACATGGAACATTGCAGATGTTTTCTAGCCCATCTCCCATATCCATCCACCCTTAAAATACAAAACCATAACCCTATTCCAACTTTCCATTATCAGGATAAACATTTCTAAAAATGTTGCTAGGCTCAAGAAGGGGGAAAATATTTAGACACTATAAAGAATGTAATATAATATAGAACATAACACAGGTAACTGCTAAAAGCCTTTATGGTGATCCTGTCATCTGTCATAAAACTAAAGACTATTTTCTTTGATTGAGAAGTTTAAAAAAAAAGTATTTGTAGCTATACATACAAGCTAATTATATGTACTTCTGTTTACATTAAAAATGTTAAAAGAAAAACTAGCAAATCACCTTAACCCAAGAGGCTAGCGTACCATCTGTCATCTGATAAGTGCTCACCAAATACAAGCTGCCCTTCCAGCATAACGTTTGCTTGTGGACATCATTGTGCCTAGGCTTTCCCCCTAGAACCAAATCCTTAGTTTCTATTTAGTGAATTATGGCAAATAATAGTAGAATAACCATGATGTCATGGTATTGAACTAAGGGGAAACAGGAAGAACAGCTTAACAAGGGGAATTCTGAAGGAAGTTTTAGTCTTAGCCTAATGTATACCTGGCAAAAGCAAAAACAAAAACAAAACATAAAAGCAACTGTTTTAAAGTATCTCATTTTACCTGTGGGATTCAGGAGGATGTACACATTCAAGCACAATCTCTCATCTCTGCTAGGTTTACACACACACACGCACACACACACACCCCACATACATATATATATATATACATATATATATATATATACACACATTAGGGTATGTACTTTTTAAGTTATTAAATCTTAAAACTGAACTAAAAACTTTTGGATCACCCTGTATTTTGGTTTTGGGTTATTTGTTTTCTGTTGGGTTGGGTTTTTTTGTTGTTGTTTTTTGTCATAGGAATGTCCTCACATCAAAACAAATGGCAAAGCAGAGAATCAAAGCTGGGTTACATACACTGAAGGTCAAATTACATCCAAACCTTATACACCAAGGGAAGTACTACCCCTCCCTTCTCCCCCCAAAAAAGGCAACAGAGAAGGAAGGGACAAAACCAGAGCTTGGTAGATTTAAACGAAAAGATCCCCACCCTTTATTCCTTCAGTGTCTAGAATTTCTGCTCATGAAATGATGCCAGAAGCAAGAAACCAGGAAGCCAAAAAGAATGTTTTTTATACCAATAGGCGGAGGGGTCAGGACGACCAGAACTACCAATGAATGGACAAGGCAACAACAAAAAGGCCAGTGGTATGAGGTGGTGTGACATGGTAGTAAAGGAAAAGGGAGGAGCCAGCTTTTGGAGAAACCGTAGAAGCAACTTGAAAACATCAATCACTTGGCGGCCCAAATAGAAAAAATTTCACCATCTTGAAGACTTGCTTCACAAACTGGGGGGTGGGTAGGGAGGGAACAGAAAGCAGTTTAGAGAAGGGGGGGATTCACAGAGAGTGATATTATAAAATTGTAGTTTAATAGAAGAGGGTAGGAGGGAAATTATGAAATTCACACAAACTTTTTAGATAATTTGTTTAAAGCACTTTAACATAGTGTCTGGCAAACAGTAGGCACCATATACGTGTTAGCTTTTTTGTTCACTTGTGAATGTATACTTCAATTTTAGTGTACAACAAAAAACAATATTAGGAACTAATAGTTATGGGAAATATTCATTTCTTTTTCTTCTGCTGCTCAAAGGGAAAAGAAAGAAAACATGTATTCTCTAAATCGATATACTCATTTCAATTTTTAATTTTTTAAAATAATATGCTGTGTTAATACATTCACTTTGCCTTCAAATAAAGCCCAATGAATGAAACCAATAAAATGTATTTGCTTATAGAATAGGATTAGTTCTATTCTTAGCAAAAGTCAGGCATCTTTAAATGACATCAACAGGCTTATAATTTAAGATTTAAGAGGCTAGGGGTTTCTTTTAGCTATTTCGGGGTCCTTTATTACTCTCCCTAGAGGATGACTGACCATCATCATGTGTCTCTGGAGAAAACTACTCACAACCAGAAGCAAACACAGCTATGTGACTCGCTGTAAACCACCTGACTCTAAAAAGCATGGGAAATCTTCAGAAAATTATCCATTTCAGTCATGACAGAAGAATACAAAATACATTTATCTTACAACTCTAACAAAGCAATACATATTGAATTCTATCATTATTAATACCTGAACGACAAGTCTGGTTGAGTATACTTACTGTCTAAAATTCTTTAGAACACCCAGGTTTACTTAGAAAGCAGGCACATGAGGAAAAAAAAAGCCACACACATCCAGACAAGGAATAAAAATTGAACATTATATCTCAGTGTCTAAGCACGTAGAAAAATTCTTCTATAAATTCTGTGACTGAACTCTACTCAGTTTTTCCTAGGCAGCCCACTAGAGGATTTCAAACTTCAAATTTAGTTTAACTAATAGGAAAAGGAGGTTGACAAGTAAAGTATAGTTTCTAAAAACAGAAAGTTACTTTCTATTTGACAGTGAAGACCTCGGTTTGACTCATGAAACTCTTAAGAGTTTGCTCCTGTGAAGAGACTTATCATTTGACTTCCAAGTACCATGAAATCATCATCAAAGTGGTTCCCATTCTCATGACTTAAGAAAGGAGGAGTCGTTTCAATGTCACTCATAATAAGTTCTAACAGGGACAGAAACACTATTCTCTAGAAATCAATGGAGGTATACCCACAAAAGGCAGAAATGGTAGGGAGAAATCAAAATTATAGAAGTAATTTTTTAATAAGTAGGAAAAAAAAGGTAGCATGACACAGCAGATACAGGTCCAGCACAGCTTGGTAAAGCCCAACTTTTTTTGATTGTACACTGCCATCATTAAAAAAAAAATTGGGGGGGGAATCTGATGATATTTATATTTATTTATAAATTAAATAAATGTACTGCTGCATTAGATATTATATATTATAAAACATATATAAGAAAGAAATCTAAAAAGGATAAAATAGCATTTTAAAAAGTGTTTTATTTATTAATGGTGCAGGTGTTTTATTTATTTTTTAGGTGTTTTATTTATTAATGGTAATTGCTCTTACTAAAATTATGAATAGAGGGGTCAGAGTAGTAGGCATAGTGGATAGAGATATGGTCTCAAAGCTGAGAAAATTTGAGTTCAAATCTTGCCTCCGAGATATACTGGCTGTGTGACCCAACTTAATCTCTCTGTGTTCTAGCCAATTTTCTAAGACTGTAAGGTACAGAGAGGGTTGTAACCTGTATTGGAAGAAAAAGTTATCTCACCTGGGAGTTCTCTATACTAAGACCTTTTCAGTGGGTCAGTGAGGTCAAAATTATCTTTACAATAATATTAATAAAATTAATTTTGAAAACTGTTTCATATTAACACATTTTAATTTCTAACACAGTAAATATCAATTAATATAAACCCACAAAACCAAAAACTTTGGGGGGCATCCTCAATAACAGTAAGAATTATAAAAGAGTTCTGAGACCAAAAAGTTTGAAAACTGAAGCCCTATAACAATGAAATCACAGGTTCAGGTTCTATACATAAAAACAAACATAATTCTATTTTTAGAGAGTGCAATGTTTCATTACTTTAAAAAATTTATGAGGCGGCCAGGTAGCACAGCGAGTAAGAGCACCGGCTCCAGTGTCAGACTGACCTGGAGATCGAATCCTGGGCTCAGACACTTAGCACCCACCCAGAAACACCTGGCCGTGTAACCTTGAGCAAGTTACTTAACCCCAATTGCTTAGAGGCGGCCAGGTGGCTCAGCGAGTAAGAGCAGCGGCTCCAGTGTTGGGAAGACCTGGAGATCGAATCCCGGGCTCAGACACTCAGCACCACACCCAGAAATAACTGGCTGTGTAACCTTGAGCAAGTTACATAACCCCGATTGCTTAAAAAAAGTTTACATGTATTTTTTGGGGAACAGAATAAACTTCTAAATAATTGTTAAATAACTAATTATTCAGGCATTTTGCTCAATGTAGCTTTCCAAATGAGTAATTTTAAAAAACATTTTTAAAATAATGCACAATATAACAATTAATAGATTCTAATAGCCATTTAACTCTAGGCTTTCAGTATGAATCTATTTCTCTGTGTACACATGTTCATCACATATAATACAAAACAAATGAAAGTAAACTGTCTGATTTCAACTCAGTTAAGTTTCCATAGTCAAGAAACAGCTGCTCCAGATCAGATGCTATGACAAGCTCTGATGTCAGAACAGCAAGGATGATAATGTCACTGAATCACATGGTTCTGCTAAACGGATTGTATGATACCTTAATTTCCTAGCCATATCTGAATATTTTAGTTGAATTTTGTATGAGTGTGAACATCAGTAAGAAGGCCTATTTGGCTGGACCACAAAGTAAAGGAAGGGAAATGATGTACATAATAAAGCTGGAAAGGTAGGCTGGAGCCACACCATGCAGGTATTTATATGCCAAGTAGAGGAGTTTGGTTTTGATCCCAGAGTCAACAAGAAGTCGATGGGAGTTTATTGACTAAGCTGGGAGTGATATGGTCAGACGACCTTTTAGAAAATCACCTGGGCTTCTATGTGGAGGATGGATTGGAGTGGGGAGAGATAACGAAAGGAGACTTATTCGAAGGTCACTGAAAAAGGTCCTGAACAATGTGTAAATGGAAAGAAAGGGACAGATGTGAAAGATGGGAAGACAGAGGACACAAGATCTGCTAACTATGTGGATGTGTTGAGTGAGGAAGAGAGGGTAGCTGGGAGTGACATTGTTAAATGCAGGCAACTAGAAGAATGGCCTCTCTCTCAACAGAAAAGAGGAAAATTCAAAAGAGTTAAGTTTTTTGGGGAAGGAGATCTACAGGGCAGATTCTTATCCCTGTCTGCTCTTCCTGTGCAGCTCACTCTGACCCATTCAAAACAAAATGGAGGTTGGGGGAAAGATGGCTCTGCCTTCTGAAAAGAACCTGGCCTAGGAGACAGAGAACTGACCTTAGAATCAGGTGACCACTGCTTAAGTATGGTCTTAGATACACACTGTCTATATGACAAGCCCTCAGCAGCTTGGGCAATTCTCCAAGACTCTAAATTCCTGAGGTATTCCAAAGGGAATTCCCTAGGCAGATTAAATCACAAGGCCCAACAAAAAAAAATAATAAGAAAAGAGTATAAATTAATGACCTTATTTATTTATTTAATCATCAGTCATAGCCTGGTGCATCAAAAAAATGGATGAATTTAGAGCCAAAGGGCTAAAGATTCAAATTCCATCTTTGCCACTTACCAGTTATTCAAAAGGCATTTATTAAACAACTATCAGTTAAGTAAGGACCATGCTGGGTCCTAGGGAACCAAGTCCCAATTCTGAAGAAATTCACATTGTCGGTGGAAACATGTTCACATAATCTGTACAAATGTAATTTGTACAAAATGACTACCAAATGTTGGGGGAATTAAGAAAGACCTTGTGTAGAAGGGAGCATTTAACATGGTCTTTAAAGTAAGTTAGGGATACTAGACTAGGTTCCTTCAAGAGATGGGAGGTATGAAGAAAGTACATGCATTCCAGGAATCAGAGACAGCCATGGAGATGAGAGAGGGTATGTCTTATGTGGGGAACTGGAAATAGGCCCTTTTGGCCAGATTGTTGGGTATATGTGTGAAGAAAAAAATTATCACACTTGTTGGTCTTGAAATTTAGGCCTAAAGTCAGATGGGGTAGGGCTTTAAATGAGAAAGAGAGGAGTTTATATATTTTATCCTAGAGAGAATAGGGGTCACTGGATCAGAAAACTGACACAGGCAGACCTGTGGTTTAGGAAAATTACATTGGCAGGTTCATGGAGAAAAGAATGGAATAGAATGAGATTTCAGACATGAAGACCATTATAATAGACCAGGCAAGAGGTGATAAAGAGTCTGAACTAGGGTGGTGGCTATGTAAGTAGAGAGAAGGGAACAGATGTCAGAGAAGTACTGGAAGAAATAACAAGATGGGACAACTGACGCAAGAGTGAAGAGTCCAAGAAGATACCACTTTGGCGAACATGGATGGCTAGAAGGTTGCTGGTGCTAGTAAGGAAATTCGGGAAAGTGGTAGGTGTGGGGAAAATAGAGGGAGTTCTGTACCTGCAGGACATTTGGTTTGGTGATATCAAACTGAAACCCAGAGAGAATGGGGCTGAATACACACATCTAGGAGTCATCTACATAGAGACAAGAACTGGACCCACCATCGCCAACAAAATCATGATGAGTTTACAGAGAAGAGAAAGGGGCCCTGAACAAAACTTTGGGAATACCCAGAGCTAGGGAGTAGGATGATACTAAGAACCAGTGGTCAGATGGGTAGAAGGAGAATCAAGAGAGAGAAGGGTCACCAAAATCCCAAAAGGAAAAATATCGAGGAGGAGAGCATAGTTAACTCCACAAGGATTAGAACAGTCAAATGTAAATCAGAAAAAATGAGAACTGAGAAAATGTCACTGGATCTGGCAATTAGGAAAACACTGTGATATATATATGCACTATATATATATATATATATACACACACACACACACACGATATATATATATATACATATATACACATATATACCTACGCACATATATGAAATGATAAATGAGAGAATTCAGAGAAACATGAATTTTTATGAATTAGTACAGAATGAAGTAAAACCAGAAAACAGTATCTATAACAACAATCTTAAATGTAAAGGACAATAAAACTGAATGCTATAAAAATATAATGACCAGAGAGGAATTAAAAACAAAACATCTCTCAGTTCAGTGCAGAGGTGTGGAATATCACATCTGCCATCAAAAACAATTGATGTGTTGGTTGGTTTTGCTGAACTTTTTTCTTCTTTTTAATCTTTGTTAAATGAGATGGTTTGCTGGCTTAGGGAGGAGGCAGGAATATATTAGGAAACAAATGTGATGCAACAACAAGTTATCAATAAAATAACTTCTTAAAAAAAATTTTTTTTGTCTTTTTGGAGGGGGGAAGGCAGGGCAATTGGGGCTAAGTGACTTGCCCAAGGTCACAAAACTAGTAAGAGTCAAGTGTCTGAGGTCACATTTGAACTCAGGTCCTCCTGACTCCAGAGCCAGTGCTGGGCCACCCAGCTACCCCCAACTTTTTTTTTTTTTTTAAGAAATCTGTGTCAGCTTTGGAGAAAGCCATTTCAGTTGAATGAAGAGGGGCTAAGGCTGACTGTAGGAAGTTTAAAAGTGACTGACAAAAAAAGTTAAGGCAATGAGAGTAGAAAGCTTTTTCTTTTTAAAGGAGTTTGTTTGCCAAAGCGAGGTGAAGTTATCAAATGACAGCTTTAGGGAATGGTAGCATAAAGTGAGGAATTTTTAAAATTTTTATTTTATTTTTAATTTATAGAATAAAACAAGCATTCTCATAATTTAAAATAAAGATGACTGCACATGAAACTGCAAATCATAGCAAATGTACAACTTGCTAGCCCTATAAAATAAAGCTATCATAGAAATGTAGGCAGCAGGGAAAGAGCTGAAAGACAGGAAGGAACTGAAACTGATCATGACAGGGACTGATCACAACATACCAGAGCAAAGAAAATGAGATAAGATGCAGGGTACAGGCAGAGAAGCTGATCTTGGCTAGGGCATCTTCATCAGAGATTAGAGTAAAGGGAAGAGAAAATGTGTGACAAGTCAATTACGTTGCCTGGGCTTTATTAGTTTCCTCATCTATAAAATGAGGGAATTATACAAGAGGACCTCTAAGGTCCGTTCCAATTTCAATGATCCTATATTTTCACAAGACATCAACTCAATCTTCAACAGAAAACCTCACCGTTCAGATAGCTTCCCCTAGAAAATGGCAATTAACTCCTACAACATTTAGTTAAACAAAGCTAAAGCCAAAGATAGAACAGCAGCTTTCTAAAGACAAATAAAGAGAAGTATTATTCTTTTTCTCATTGATCTTTTGGAACCAAAAAGGGAACAGAAAAATCTCTTCTCTATTGATGCTTGTGTGCACAACATTTATTCCTAAGAATAGGATTAAAACTAATTTCAGTGTCTTGGGGAACTCCTTATACCAATGCAGCTTGCTTACTTTTTCTATAATTTATAGCCTTACTCTCTAGAACAATGGTGGTTTACAATGGTGGGTTTTTTTTGTTTATTTGTTTACTTTTATTTTACAACATTCAGTTCCACAGTCCCTTGAGTTTCAAATTTTCTCCTCCTCTCTCTCCTTCCCCTCCCCCCCCATCATTGCAGAATGCAGTCAAATATAAGATCTACAAACATCTTCACATTAATCATTAGTCAGGTTGTACAGAAAGATTAAACTGATGGAATAATCTGTGGAAAAGAGGAAACACAACAAAACAAGAAAAAAAGAGAGCAAGTAGTTTGTTTCACTCTGCATTCATACTCCACATCTCTTTCTCTGGATGTGAGTATCTCTTTTAATCATGAATCTTTTGGAGTTGTCTAATAACCTTACATTGCTGAGAGGGACCCAGGCTATTGACATTAGTTGTCACACATACTTTGTGTCTGTGATTGTGTAGGGATTTCTCCTGGTTCTGCTCTTCTTGTTCAGCATCAGTTTATATAAGTCTCTTCAGGTTATTGTGAAGTCCATCTGCTCCTCATTTCTTATAGCACAGTAGTATTCCATTACATTCATATAACACAACTTGTTTAATCATTCCCCAATTGATGGTCATCCCCTTGATTTCCAATTCTTTGCCACCACAAAAAGAGCCACTATAAATATTTTTGTACATACAGGTCCTCCTCCCACTTCTCTGATCTCTTTGGGATACAACCCTAGAAGTAGTATTGCTGGGTCAAAGGGTATGCACTTATTTATAGTCCTTTGGGCATAGTTCCAGATTGCTCTCCAGAATGGCTGGATCAGTTCACAACTCCACCATTAATGTTCCAGTTTTTCCACATCCTCTCCAGCATCGATCATTTTCCTGTTTTGTCATCTTAGCCAATCTGGCAGGTGAGATGTGGTACCTAAGAGCTGTTTTGATTTGCATTTCTCTAATCACTAGTGATTTAGAACATTTTTTCATATGTTTATAGATCTTTAATTTCATCTTCTGAGAACTGCCTGTAGAACAATGGTGTTAAACAAGGGTCACAAAGCCCTACCTAACGATCCCTACAGGCTACATACTGACTGAGAAAACTACACACGTTTATATATTTCTTTTTTTATTAATTTATTTTGTTAAATATTTCTGAATTACATTTTAATCTGGTTCTGCCACACTCTGGCATAATGATAGGCTGCAGACAGCCCCAGGTTGCATGTTTGACACCTCTGGTCTAGAACAATGTGAGGTGAAGTCAGTCAGTCAATAAGTACTTATTAAGTTCTTACTAAGTGCTGAGAATACAGAAAAAAAGGCAAAAAAGGCAATCCCTGCTCTTAAGAACTTCACAGTCTAAAGAGGGAAGACAACATATAAAACCTATGTACAAACAATATACATAGAGGAAAAAAGGAGATAATCAAATTAAGGGGTATCAGGAAGGACTTCGTATAGGTGTGATTTTCAGCTGGCAAAGGTCACACAGTCAATATGTGTCAAAGGCAAGACTTGAAGCTGGGTTTTCTTTGATCTGAGATCAGTCCTATATCCTTTACTCATGCTGTCTTATAACTATAACCAATGACTCACCCAAAACTACACAGTTCTTAGACTCAAAATAGATTTAAAGGATCAATTAATACCTCTTCCTATCTAAACTTTACTTAAATCATCACAGATCAATGGTTTATAGATCTAGAAGTCATTTAACTCAGTCCCCTGATTTTAAGAGACCTTCCCAAGGTCATATTTTGATCTCATATTAAAAAAAGATAATCAAGGAGTTTCACAATAACTGGGCATCCCTTGAAGTAATTTTGGTAAACAGTTTAAAAATACTTCTTGCCTGTCCAGTTAAAAGAATTTTTGAAGGAAAGGGAAAATTAATGAATACTAAATGCCAGTCAGAGATCCTGAAAAAGATGCTTATAAGGAGTCACATTCAGGATTGAGGCCATCATACCACAGTGGTGTCACAAGAGTCCAGAAATAGCCATGGAAGTCCAGGAGGGGAAAGTTCCTCTGGCACTGTCTCTGGGCAGAAGCAAATGAATGCCTCTTATCTGCCTGGCTGCCTTAACAATCAGAAAGTTCTCCTTACTTCTAACCCAAATCTCTTGCTGAAATTAAAACTCATTTCTTTCTTTTTCTTTTTCCATTTATTCAGTGGATATAAGAGCTCAGCATGATAATTTGAGGGGGAAGAGTAAATTAATTGCTCAAATTCTCACACCAGTCAAGGCAGAAACCAGAACTTGTCTTTGACCTTGTTCCTCCTGAATGAATAATTACCTTTTGGAATCACTTTCATTGAAGAAAGTACTTGTTTCTATAAATAAAACTGTGAGATGGATCTACAAATAAATGTGGCCCTCTGCTACCTCCATGACTTATGCATAAAATGAACTGGGAAAAGAACTTTCAAGTAAGCATGATAACCTTGCATTTGACAAGTGTAAAGACTTAAGATGTGGGATAAGAATTCATTATTTGGTAAAAACTGTTGGGAAAACTGGAAAGCAGTATGACAGAAACTAGGCATAGACCAATATCTTACACCATTTACCAAGAAAATGTCAAAATGGATACATTACCTAGATATAAAGAGAGATTTTACAAGAAAATTAGAAGAACATGGAATATATTACTTAGCAGACTGATGGAGAGGTTAACAATTTATGAATAAACAAGAGATAGAGAGCAAAGTTAGGTTAAAATGGATAATTTCAATTACATTAAAAAGTTTTTGTATAAGTGAAACAAATGTAGCCAAGGTCAAAAGGAAAGTAAAAAATTGGGAGAAAATTTTATATAGACAGTTTCTACAATACTTTCAAAGAGGGTTCTTCTTGACTCTGATTACCTGTTAAGCATATCATTGTGTAGAATAGACATGGTCCCATGAGCCAACTCTATCACATGTCCTTGTCAACTTCCATGACAAAATTTGAAGTTCACTCCAACAAGAAAAAAATTTATCACCAAGATATAATAAACATTGCAATGAAGAATGCAGGAAGTGTTTGAAATTGCAGAAGATGAAATTCATTTTAACATTAATATTACTCAAAGGCTGGTCAAGTACAAATGCTGCTCTGAAATTTAAGATATGCCAAAAATTGTACATCCTTGATGCTATATCCCTGTACTGAATGAAAACCTTAGAGTGCTACTGTCACAAGGCAAATAATCTTATGTGATCTTCTGTTATCACTTGGCTACATAACATGTTCTTATTTAGGGCTGTTAGTGGTCCAACTGTGTTATCGAGTATGTTTTTTTTTTCCTTTTGTATAGTGGAGCTAAAGGATAACAACAATAATTTTCTTTTAGACAGCCCTTTCCCCTTACAAAAACCCTGCAAAGTAGGCGGTTGTTGCTGTTCAGTCGTGTCTGACTGTGAGTGACGCCATGGACAAAGTGCATGGCATTTTCTTGGCAAAGATACTGGAGTGGTTTACCATTTTTTTCTCCATTGTGCCCCCACTTTAGAGACAAAGAACTGAGGCAAATAGGGGTTAAGTGACTTATCCAGAATCACATAGCTAGTAAGTGTCTGAGGCCGAATTTAAACTGGGATCACTTTCCTTGTTAAAGATACTAACAACTCTCAATGCACCTTAATATCAAATTAGCCCCTTTTAATTGGTGGGGAGGAGGGAGTTAGAAGAGGGAAAGGAGGTCAGAGATAGGGAAGGAAGGGGAGGGGAGGAGATGGGAGAAGATGGGAGGGGAGTGGTAAATGAATGCTCTTCCTTCCATACTCTATCTACTGACCTCCCTGACTGTCATTAAGTCGAAATTAAAATCCCACCTTTTATAAGAAGCCTTCCCCAAAGCCTCTTAATTCCAATGCTTTCCCTCTGTTAATTATTTCCTATTTATCCTATATATTGCTTGTTTTGCATATACTTGTTTGCATCATGTATCATCCTTTAGATTATAAATGCCTTGAGGACAGGGGCTGTCTTTTGCCTCTTTTTGTATTCCCAGAGCTTAGCACAGTGCCTGACAATGATAGGCACTTAATAAATGTTTATTGATTAGTTGACTGATTTCAAGCATAATCCTTTTCTGTTCAACTTTAAATATGGAAATGCTTTTTTAATTTGGTGCTTGATAAGTTCAAAAGTTGTTTAGAATCAAGTCAGTTGTTTTGGATGCCATATTATACTGCTAATCCTTATTGAGCTTGTAGAACAATAAAATTCCCAGATATTCTCCAAGCAAATTACTAACTTGCCTCCCATCTTTGTATTTGTTATTAATATTTTTTCAACTGCACAAGAGTTTACATTTATCCCTACTATTGACTCATTAGTTCACCAAGAATTTAGTATGCATCTCTTATCCAAGGCACTGTCCCAGGTTCTAGTTATTTAAAAACAAGGTGAAAATCATTCCCTACCCTCAGGCAGCATACTTCTACTTGGGTATATGACATTCATACAGGTCAGTAAATATAAGATAATTTGAGGAGAGAAGAAAAAAAACCCTCTAAAAAAAAACTAGATAAGTCAAAGAAAGGCTTCCTATAAGAGAAAGGTTCTGCATGGAATTCTAAAGAAAGCAAAGGATTCCAGGAGGTTGCGGTAGGGAGTGGATTCTCTACATGTGGGACAGGATGTGAAATGTCATCGAGGATGGAAATGGAAGAGCTTGCTCTTGGACCAGGAAAACCAGGATTACTGGAATAAAGAATATGTGAAAGGGGGGGGCGGCTAGATGGCACAGTGAATAGAGCACTGGCCCTGGAGTCAGGAGGACCTGAGTTTGGATCCGGCCTCAGACACTTGAGAAACTTACTAGCTGTGTGACTTTGGGCAAGTCACTTAACCCCAATTGCCCTCCAAAAAAGAAAAAAAAAAAGAATATGTGAAAGGGAATAACGTGAAATGAGTCTGGTAAAGAAGACTGAAGACAGTCCTTCAAGGACTTTAAGCTCCTTTCCTCTTTAATTACCCCTCCTGTTCACACTGTATACATCTTATATGTACAGACTTGTTTGCATGTGGTCATGCTCTTATCTCCCTATGTGAGAGTGTGTGCTTTTTGAGGACAGGGACTATTTTTGTCTTTCTTTGTATCCCTAGCACTTAGAACAGTATATGGCATGCAATAAGTACTTAATAAATGCTTCTTGATGGTTTTATCCTGGAATCAAGCTTCTTAAATGATAGATATCTGCTTTAAGAAAGTTGTTGTGGCAGCTTCTTGAAAGATTAATTGAAGAGGAGAGAAATAGAAAACAAGGAAAGCAAACAGAAAGCTCCTGCAATAGTCCAAGTGAGAAATAATGACGGCATGAACTTGAGTAGGGGCCCTATGAATGCTGAAAAGGGAAGAAATGCAAATATTCTCCCCAAAGCTGAAGCCTGCCAAAATTGCTTTGCTGTCACCTAGCATGCTACCTATCTGTCTTACCTTTGTCCAAGTCCAGCAAAAAGCCAAGCATAGATCCCTAGGGCGCTCTACCGATGACCAAGGAGTCATCAAATCATTCATGACAATCCTTTGCGCTAGGTCATCTAGCCAAATCCATTTAACTATAATAGTGACTAGGCCACATCTATAGCTTTTAATTAACAACACCAATAATAATAGCTAACATTTATATACTGCTTTAAGGTTTTTATAAAGCACTTTACAAACACTATTTCATCATCACAAAAACCCTGGAATAATATTACTATCCTCATTTTACAGATGAGGAAATTGTGGCAGACAGTATTAAAACTATTTGCCCAGGATCACAGAGATATTAAGGGTCTGAAGTCAAATTTGAACTTGGATCTTCCAGATTACAGATCAAGTGCTCTATCCACTATAACATCTAGATCTTGTCCATAATACATAATCTGATCAATACAATGATCCAAGACAATTACAAAGGACTCTGTATGAAAAAACACTATCTACCTTCAGAAAGAGACCTGATAAACTCTGAGTACAATTTAAAGTAGAATTTTTCTCACTTTGTTTTTCTTCTTTAAAAAAAAACATGGAAATGTTTTGCATGATATCATATGTATAATTGATATCATACTGCTTGTCTTCTCGGTGGGTGGAGAAGGGGTGAGAGGAAGTGAAAGAATTTGGAACTCAAAATTTTTAAATGGAGGCTAAAAATAAATAATAAGTAAGTTTTTAAAAAATGTAAAAACTTTGCTAATATCTACATAAGTAACACTTTAAAATAAAATCAAGGTATCTATAATATTCCCCAATTAATAAGTCTAGTAATCCCATCAAAAAAGGAAATTAGGTTAGACTGGCATAAGCTATTTGTGATAAAACCATGCTGCTTCTACGATAGCTTTTTTTCCTAGATGTTCATCTAGCAATAATCTAGACTTTTTTTAAGAGTCTAAAAAATCGAGTGCACTCATCTTTAGTTTGTAAACACCACTCTAATCCTTTTTTTTTCCAATCTGGAAAACATTTGCCCCATTCTAGTTCAGTGGTACTGTTACCATTCTCCCTGACTTTTGACAGGGATTCAGGGCAGCTTGGTGGTACTGTGGATAGAGCACTGGGCTTGGAATCAGGAAGACTCACCTTCCTCTGAGTTCAAATACAGACTCAGACACTAGCTGTGTGACCTGGAAAAGTCTCTTAAAACTGTTTGCCTCAGTTTCTTTATCTGTAAATTGAACTGGAGAAGCAAATGGAAAACCACTCTAGTATCTTTTGCCAAGAAAACCCCAAATGCGGTCATCTTGGAGAGTTGGACACAAATGAACAACAAATGACAAGGACTTAGCAACCATATTTGGAGGTTCTTTCTCTACTCTGGAATATCATTTATCTTCTCTGAACTGAGCTTACCTAGAGGGCTTTTATTCCTATTTATCCTAAGGCATAGGATAATGGATTGAGAGCCAATGAAATCATAGTTTCAGTCCCTATCCTTATAAACATTTTATTAAGCCTTTTTTTTGGGGGGGAGGGGGTCATATTTTTTCTGGTCCAAAGATCATTCTTGACAGGAAAACAAAAATCAAAAATCAAAGTAAGACTTGAGAAGCTCTACCTTCTATACATCAGATATTACTTTTCCATTCTTCTTAAGCAGCAGTTTTTATTCTTTTCATTCTCCTCTTTCCCTACTACTGCTACAAAACCAAAGTGTATTTATTATCTTCTCCCCAGTCTCAGCTCATTTTGAGATTTAGTGATTCTGACTCTATTCTCATGACACTGTCATACTTTGTGTTCATTCTTCTCTACCTGTGTTTGTTTCCATCTTCAATACTTTTTGTTCATTTGTTTATTAAACTCAGGGAGTTCCCTATGCATTCACATCTGTTTAAAGAAATCCCCTTTTTGCTCTTCATCAAAATGGCTTCTCTGAGTCTTCAGAATTTCATTCTTGAGTGCTTCTTATTCCTTCCCAGCTGACTTCCCCTGTATAATTTCAGTCAATGGGGTCCTACCTGTCCCATCTCTGAACCCTTTGAAATTACTCACCAAAAATCTAGCATACGTGTTAAATCTGCCCAGTTTCCTTACTTCTAGTCAGAAACCTGTTAACATATACATTCATTTTTTTCTCCATTTGAGTAATGAGAAGTCTTAATACTCATTGAGTTCAATGTTCTAGTTCATTTGTAAATAGTTGGAAAATTATTTAAAACCAACCAAGATCTTTATTCATTTCACTATCTGTAATTAACTGATCAAACAAGCTGCAAAATGAAATCATTTAAAACCAATGACTTCAAAATCTTACTCAAAATACTTTGCCTTATTAAAGGAATACAGAATTTTTCTTTGTAAGTTTCTAAAGAATTTTCCTGCTGAGGCAGTTTGTAAACCATTGCAAAGAAACTTGATTGAAATTCATTATGACGTTAAGAATTGTACTGCTTGGGGCGGCCAGACAGCACAGCGAGTAAGAGCACCAGCTCCAGTGTCAGCATGACCTGGGGATGGAATCCCGAGCTCAGACACTTAGCACCCACCCAGAAACACCTGGCTGAGTAACCTTAAGCAAGTTACTTAACCCCAATTGCTTGGAAAAAAAAATTGTACTGCTTTTTAAAAACTACTGAGTTAGACATCAGAGGGCATTGTTTCATTTTTCTTTATGAGAAACCGTAAAAAATTATCGCCTTCAAATTGGGAGTAGAAAAGGCTCAGGGGACTTTACGCTCTCTGTGGCAAGATGTCTCATGCAGCTGTCTCATCTACCAGATGAGAGGAGAGTATTAAGAGTAAGGGATAGAAGAGATGCTGTGTGTTCTTGTCCTTCCTGGCACTTCATCTGAGAGCAAAGACATGGAAAGACTATGAAATCAAGAATTCTCTGAGGTGCTGGAGGCAACATAGAGGCACTTTGATACCAAACTACTCAGAGAGTATGGAAAAGGGTAGCAGCTAATGGTGAAGCAAAGAAAATCTCAGCTCTTCAATAGCCCCTAAAAGGGAATTTCTGAAGAGAAAGCCTATTTACCAATCAGAATACTAGTTCAATTTGGGCCACTTTGGTGAATGGTCAGTTGATGCTTACACAGATGCTCTTGAAATGATAATGATGTAGTAAAAAACAAACACAACCCTAATATTTATATTAATGATCCTGAGTAATCAAGAAACAGTGAAAATAAGTTAACTGTATTATTTATAAAAGTAGAAAAATATGTAACACATTTTAGAAAAGTGTAAATTTTTTTTTCAATCTTTTGTACATAAGGATAAGTAATGCAGAGAGTGAACTGGAAAAAGTACTTGATCTGGAAATAGGGGACCTGGGTAGGAATCTTTGCTCTTCTTCTTGTCACCTGTGAGATCCTGGGAAAGACTTCTCTGTACTTCAGTATATTAATTTATAAAATGGGGGATTTACTCTGGCTCTCTAAGGTTATTTGGGACTTTTAAAGGCTATGATTCTATGGTTTACAATTTTTTTAGTTAAATTGGAAAAATCACTTAGAACATATGAGTTCAAGAAGCATTTATTAAGAATCTAGGGAATCTGAGCTGAGTTCTGAAGTTTGGGTATCTAGGATGCAAAAAGAAGAACATTCCAGGCATCGGGAAAGGTACGAGAGGATATGGAAAGTCATACACAGGGAGCAACAAGTAAGGCAGTTACACCAGAATGTAGAGTATGTGAAATCAGACCAGGCTGGAGAGAGATGGTAAAAGGCTTACACATCCTAACAAGGATTTTATATTTTATCTTAGAGACAAAAGGGAATCACTGGACCTTCTTGAGTAAATAAGTAAAATGGTCAAACCTGGGCAGGAAAACAGATGGGGTAGGTAGGCTTTCCTCCTGGTCTAACCTTAATCCAGAATAATAGAGATGAAGACAAAGTCATTTAGGTGATAATTATGTTTAAATGGTATAAAACGCCCAACCAGACACTTTCCCCTCACAACCCTGTAACAAAGAGGAATACACAGGGGGGGTTGGGGAGGGCTTATGATACTCATTCTTAACTGAATTGAACAAAGGAGGACTGAACACACAAACACATACATACACAGATTTTTATGTAGAACTATTGATTGATGATTAACTACATTAAACTTAACAAGGAAACAAATGGGGAAGAGTAGAGGAAGGTTTAAGGGGAGGGTAGATCAAGAGAACCAGTCACAAGCAAAACAAACCTCAACTTCAGAAATTAGATTAGAAGTGGGATATAAGGAAGGCAAAAAGAAAAAAAGAAAATATAAGAAGTAGATAGAAATGCAGGATCTGGAAGAGAGGCAAAGGAGAAGTAGGGCCAGACTAATTATAAATACTAATGTTGATAAAATTATTTCTTTTTTCTGCCTCCTTTGCAAAGAAGGCAATGTGGAGAAAATAGAAAATGTGTAAGAAAATATGCTGAAGGAAACACACAATTAACAGTCATAACTATGGATGGATGGTCAACTCACATAAAATGGAAGTGGGTAGCAGGATGGATTAGAAAGTAGACCAAACAATATACAAGAAACATATGAAATATTCATAGGGAGTTAAAATGAAAGTCTGGATCAGAATGTATTATACTTCATGTAAATTTTCAAAAGTAGGGGTAGTAATCATGGTTTGAGACAAGGCAACAGTAAAAATGGACATGCTTAAAAAAGATAAGCAGGGTAACCATATTATGCTTGAAGGCACTGAAGATCATAAAATAATATCAATATTTAATGTGTATTCCTTAAATAGCATAGCATCTAAGTGCTTAAGGGAAAAACCAAAATTCAGGAAGAAATTGACAGCAAAATTATAATTATTCAATCAGGCAAAATTTACAAAATTAGATAAATCTAAGAAAAAGACAAAATGAAAGATATTAAGGACTTGGATCTAATTTTAGAAAAAGTTGAATTTGATAGCTCTCTGGAAATTACAGTATGGGAATATACATATTTCTCAGCTGTACATAGCACCTTACAAACACTGATCATGTGGATAAAATAATGCATAAAAATCTCATAAACAAATATAGAAAAGTAGAGATATTAAATTCATTCTATGATGACCTCAATATGATAAACATATATTCAATAAAGAACATTTAAAGAAAGAATTCAAACTTGGTGATACTTATTAATTTAATTTAATCCTCAAGACTTGGTGAGACACAGAATTATAGAAACAATAGATAACATTATTCAAGAAACTTTAAAAAATGAGAAAACAGTCAAAATTTCAGGATGTAGCCAAAGCAATGCTTAGAGGAAAATGTGTATATCTACACATTTTCATTGCTAAAAGAGAAAAAACATAGAAATGAATCAGGCATGCAATTAAAAAAATAGAAAAATAACAAATAAACTCTAAACAAAAAAGGCCTTGTTACAAAATGAAGAAATAAAGGATGGTATTAGAAACTTTCCAGATTATATGCCAAAGAAACTGATAGCTTCAGTGAAACAGTTTAATATTTATAAAATACAAAAAAAATCCTACATTAATTAACAAGAAATAGAAAATTAAAATATCTTGATCCCAGAAAAAAAACCTGAATTAGGCATAAAGAAAAACAATAGAAAAACAAAATCAAGGACCAAGTGAATTTACAAGCAAATTCTATGAAGCACTCAAAGAACAAATAATTCCATTATTGCAAAAATCATTTGTATTACTAACAAATGTCTTCTATGAGACAAATATAACTCTAATCCTCAAAACAAGGAACAATAAAGCAGAGTCAAATTTCATTTTTCTAGCACTCACTGAATTATCATATTTTATTCTCCCTTAATATCGGCATGTACTTTTTTATAACAAAATTGTGATTTTGATGTACAAAAATGAATTTTTATAAGTTATATCCTATTTAAAATGCAGTAGAGGAAGAGGATACTTAAAAAGATCCTGCTATCAACCCTTTTGTAATGCAGATAATTCACCTCCTAATTTATGTGTTCCATATGTTCATGTTTTCATAATCTCATAAAGCAGAACACACTTGTAAAAATCATCTCATGACACCTGCTATGGAAATTGCCTACAAGAAAGAGTGCACTTTGGGAAGGAAAAGAAACAAGGGGGATGCACTTTTAACACTTTCCATGGAATGAACGATATTTGAGCATATCTAAGGAACCTACACAGTGGCATTCTCCAACGACCTCAGATTTTAAAAAGAGACTTTCCAAAGGGTAGGCACATAACCAAGGAAGAAAACAGAAGAGTGATGGTGCAAAATTTAGTGCAAAAATACTACCAGAAAGTTACTTATCTTAAGTGTCATTTCCCTGTTAGTTACTTTTGTTCTGTCAAACTCCTTGGCTAAGAAAACAGATGTAATACAGAAATTAAGCAGCCTTGCCTTGATCTGTTCTCAGTTACCTTTTCCCCATCTGCCCTAAGCAAGGCAAAGGGCCCATCCCTTCTCTGATTCTCTTTCCTGTATCATGAATGGTTCCTATCCTTTCAGATCCAGAATAGAATTTGCTCTTGTTGATGTTCGTGTGGTTTTGTTGGTGTTGCCCAGGGAGTTTTCTGCTTAATTTCTTTCCTGGGTTTTGTTTTCTGTGAACTTCAGTGTCTCACTCTCGATGGCATCTTGCTTGGGAGACATACACACATACATATGTGCACATATATGTATAGGCCGCCTTCTTTTTTTAGATTAAAGGTCTTTGGATTTTTTTTCAGGTTAAGCGTCTTTTGACTAGTCAAACACTAAATATTTAAGTACCTACTACGTGCCAGGCACTGTGCTAAACACTAGTGACAACAAAGAAAGGAAAATTATAGTCCCCTGCTCACAGTCTATGGGGGAGACAATCATGTAAACTGTGTAGAAACAAGATATACACAAGATAAATTGAAGATAATCAGTCCAAGGAAGGCAATAGAATTAAGGTCTATCAAAAAGTTTTCCTGTAGAATTGGGATTTTGCTGGGACTTGAAGAAAACCAGGAGGCAGAGATGAGGTAGGAGAGCATTCCAAGCATGGAGGGCACCCAGTGAAAATGCCAGGAACCGAGAAATGGAGTGTCTCATCTGAGGAACAGCAAAGAGGCCAATGTTACTGGATTACATAGTATGTATGAAGCATAAGGAGACTGGAAAGGCTGGGCAGTTTATGTAGAACTTTAAGTCAAAATGCAGATATGTGATCCTGGAGGCAATAGGGAGCCACTGAAGTATATTAAGGAGGAGGTGTACATTAGAATTGCACTTAGGAAGATCATTTTGAAGCTGAGTGGAAGATGGACTGGAATGGGGAGATACCTGTAGCAGGAAGACCCACCAGCAGGTTATTGTAACAGTCCAGGTGTGAGGTGAAGAGAACCTGGTAGTACAAGAGAAGAGAAAGAGGCATATATGAGAGATGTTACAAAGGCAAAATGGCAGACCTTGGCAACAGATTGGATATGGAGGGTGAAAGAGAATGAAGTATCAAGGATGACACCTAAGTTGACTAGATTTGCAGGAAAATTCATTCTTTCTCACCAGCAATTAAGTATACTCCATCTCTGGCCAGGTATCTATCATCCCTCTATTTTAAACCATCATCCAGAAGTACAAATTACATTCTCAAATATCATCTTCTTTTCCAGTTGTTCATTTCCCAAAATTATTATTTTCCTGCCTTGTCTTCACAAGATAACAACTGAGGAAAAAACAACCTATGCCCTTAAGCTCTTCAATTTATTACCCAAGACTCTAATATTTAATGGTAATACATTGTAGGCACCTTCTGGAAGTATCATCTGTGTCCATATGAATCATTGAAAGGGGGTAGTTGTTATCCATTTAGACAAGTCTTGCAGGGTTCTCTGCCAAAGATTTGAGTTAGCCTTAGAGGAAACTCTCTGGTAAATTCCTAAAAGGCTGGATCCTCAACTCTATCTACCCTGTTCAACAGTTCTACCAATGACTTAGTTGAAACCATTGATGTTACATTTATCAAATTTGTGAATGACAAGTCTATGAAGAAAAAATAATGAGATGGATAACAGAATATAGATATAGAGCTCAGAAAGCTGGAATTATAGGTTATATCTAACACAGAGAAATTTAAGAGGGAGAAATATAAAGTTCTGCACTTAGGTTCAATGTGTCAAATAACCAATTATGTTATTGGGAAGACCTATCTGAATAGCAGTTTCTGTGAAAAAAAAAAAAACAAGTAATTTTAGTTAATTACAAGCTCAATATAAACCTACAGAGTCAAGTAACCTCTAGCAAAGCTAATCCAAGTTCAGGTTACATTAAAAGAAGTATAGAATAGAGAACAAACAAGTAACAGCAGCACTATGTTTTTTGCTTATCCAACCACACCGTGGTATTACATTCAGGTCTGGACATCGTATTTTAAAGAGAAACACTCACAAACTTGAGGGTCCCCAGAGAAGTGTCACTAATTTAGTCAAAGGACTCTAAGCAGTGTCTTATAAGGAATAGTTTATATAACCCCTATCCCAAGGCCCAGAGACATGGGACTCTCTCTCTACTGGTGAAGATGAATGTCCTGCCTTACCTGAGGGGTGGGTGGGGTAGAGTTAGTGAGAGAGCATCCATTCTAAGTCAGTTCCCTTCTGGAACTCTTCAAGAGAGTCTTCTTCAAGCACCAAGTAGGCTTCAAGATTTAAGAGAGAAGATGGAAGAAGCCAACTCTACTTCAGGTTTGCTGAAGGACAAGATTCTGGAAAGATATGAATGGAGCAAGCAGTCTCCTTTATGTTCCTATCTGTTTTGCTACTGATTTAGATAAATGGATTTCTTTGCTATTCAAAGTGTCTGGTCATTGTGGAACAGGTATTTGGTGGGAAAGGGATATAAAGCCTTGGATACAGAGCTTGTGATCCCCTTCCCCCAAAAAATGACACACTGATCAAAAGTTAGATAGAATCTAATCGTATCCCCTAGACAAAAATATTTAATAGAGCAGATAGATATACTTCTAGTCTAGTACCCCCTCTCCTAAGGAAAGCAAAATGGTAGTCTCTGACCCAGACATCCTTCTTCCCCTCCTGGCAGGAATGAAAATCTCCTTTGGAGAAGAGTAGGAGGAGAAGAGGCAAGACATGTCCAAATTGCCTCCCTTTGAGCCACACACAATGACAGGCCCCTTGCCAGAGGTGGGTCTTACCACACATGTGGGGCCCTCCACTCATATCACTACAGTTAAATGAACTAAGGATATATAATCTGGAAAAGAAAAGGCTTAGGGATGATATAGCTGACTCAAAATATTTGAAGGACTCGATGTCATATGGAGGAGTGATTAAATTTATTCTGTTTGGCTCTAGATTGGAGGACTTGGACCAATGGATAGAAATTACAGGGTGATAGATTTTTGCTCAATAAAAGAAATAAAATTCTGATAATTAGGGTTGTCCAGTAATGGAATTGGCTGCTTTGTTAGGCTGTAAATTCCCAATAGTCCAGATGCAAAAAAGAGCTCAACAGGCTAGAATGATAAGTCAGATACAAAAAATTTAATTTAAGATGATTAGATATACCTGCAATAAGTCAGTCAGTAAACAAACATTTATTAAATGCTTACAGTGTGGTAGAGACTGTTCTAAGCACTGGGAATCCAAAGAAAGACAAAAGACAGGACCTCCCCTCAAGGAGCTCACGATCTAATGAAGGAATACAATGCCTAAAAAGACGCTGAAACACTGGGGGCACCCAATGCAAGGACAGAATAAAGTCCTGATTATTGGAGCATTAGAGCAGTCTGGATAAAGATCTACCAGACATGTTGTAAAGGGGACACCTGACATAAGGAAAGACTAGATGAATAGTAAAGTCCCTTCAAGCTCTGGGATTCAATGGCTCTCTACATGAAGATTTACTGGTAGAACGGGACAGTCAAAGATATCATTACCATAACATACTCAGCATTGGATTGACCCAGTGAAAAATCAGTAAATTCCTCAGGGCCCATAAGTTAGCTAATACCGGGGAGTAGCCACTCAAACACTAACCTCATTCTCCAAATTTATTGTTTAAAATGTCTAATTCCTCAGAAGTCCCATCCCTAAAAGATCCACCCAATTCCTCAGAGTCATGGAAATTTACCCAGTTTGCTCAGAGGACTGAATATGTAAATCTACTTGTGGGAAGAGGATGTTTTCTCCAGTTACTAAGATTTTTTTTCTTTACAGAGCTAGATTTATTTTTGAAAGAAAAAAAAATGTAACACCACTCTTTTAAGATAAAAGAGAAGAAATATTTTCTGTAGAAGGTCAATGAAAATTGTAAAATTTCACTGGGCAGCATTAAAAAAAGAAGAAAGGATTAAGCAGAAATTGAAAGTTAAACAAAACCTAAATGAAAGATCCTTTTTTTAAATGCCAGGGTATCTCACCTATTCTTTTGCACATCTGAGATACCAGAAAAATTTACCAGGGAAGTCTAACACTTTCCTCAAACAGTTTTTAAAGAACAAAGCAGCCTTTTCTGAGTAGTTTTTAGATGCATTCCTACTAATCCGTGGAAGGACAAAATGATCATCTAAGCCCTTTTCAGTCTTAAGGCTGTATATCTGGAATACTTTTTTAAAGGTAATTATCAATATTTTTAATTGTGTAGAAAAATATGGCTGGACGTGAGAAAATCTCGGAAAATAATAAGACAGGTAAAATGCTCAGAAAAAATGCTCTAATGGAAGAATATAAATTTTGAAACAATACTCATTTCATTTTGTTTTTTAGAAAGTATACATCCTACATTTTAATCAAGATTTACTTAATATTTGTTCACAGGAAGGTATCATATTTGAGGATAACCTTTGACCAAAGAGCAGTCATGAAGAGGCAATCTGATATGATGGGAAAAGAAATGAATGCAGAATTATAGAGAGTAGAGGCTTAAAATCTAATGATATTGGGTGGCTGGGTGGCGAAATGCATAGAGCACTGGTCCTGGAGTCAGGAGGACCTGAGTTCAAATCTGCCCTCTGGCACTTAACACTTACTAGCCATGTGACTTTGGGCAAGTCACTTAACCCCAATTGCCCTGCCTACCCCCCTCCAAAGGGGGAAAAAAAAAAGCAAAACCTAATGATACTTCTTACTATCTTGTGAATTTAAATTCACATCACTGTGGGACTCAGTTTCAAATATAAAACAAGGGGGCTAGACTTGATCTTGATGTCTTCCAGTCCTATATCCTATGATCCTATACATCAAAATGAAAAAATTAAAGAAATATCATCGTGCAGCAAGGGAACTGGCCAAAGTGGGCTTAGCCTTTGGAGAATGCCCAATGTTCTCTGTCTTCTGTATAATCTACGAGGAGGCTTTTTAGCCTACTTCTGGAAATATGTGATGATGATTAATGGAGAATCCCCATTCTTCAGGGATTCAGAGCATGTGCATATATTCTGTGACTGTTTCTCATAGGCTTACCCCAGAACTGAGAGTATATATAAAAAGTATAAACAGATGAAAGCTGGTTTTCTCCCTGGTTGCTTCTGAGTGAGGAGAAGGAAGAAGAATGGCTCTACACTAATGAGTAGAAGAGGGGTCTGGGTCCCTTATTTGTCCACATGGACTTGACTACATTGTGCTATTACTTTTGTCTCTATTGTTTTTTTTCCTTGATCTTAGGTGAATTAAAGACAGAAAGGATCAGGTCATATGCTGGTGAGCTTTACAAGATCTCAAGAATCCTTAGAAGTACAACCACCAGAGTCCAGAGCTGAGTCTGCAGGTAGGTATGGCCATCAACCCAGTTAGAAGCCAGCATCAAGGAGTGACTTCTTGATCTAGACTAGAATGGACCAATCAACCTGGCAGCCTCAGGACCTGCAATAAAGGGAGCAGCTCATCCATTTGCCTATGCCTTAACTAGAAGTGAATGTGGTAGACAGAAGTGCTGGAAGAGAGAGAAGGGCTCCCAGAGCCAGGAAGTACCCACTCACCAGGTTGGGGCAGGGGGATGTTTTACAGCAATCACCTTAAGTTTGAGCCAGCTCTCTCTAAGGACCAACAACCAAGGCAGAGGGGTCAGGGTCATGTGCCTGTTGTTTCAGTTCTTACTGTATCTTCTCAGTAAATATTCCTTTCTAAAAGCTAATTTATGTTATTTGGTTAATTGATATTGAGGAGAAAGTAAATGGTCAAAACTGATATTGGGGCAAAAGTCATTGATTAGATGACATTAGGGAGATACTCACTGGTCCAATAATAGTAGGAGGAACATACTAAATGGGGGCTTAGAAGCAATAATATTAGAATAATAATAGATAGTATTTACATAGTGCTTTAATGTTTGAAAAAAGAGTACACATGAAGAACCCCAAATCCCTTAGAAGTACCCCCAGGATCCTAAAAATATAGCCAACTATATTCTGGGAACCTAACCTGCCAGTGTGACTATAAGTGCATATATGTGTTTCTTAAAAGAAATGCTTTAAGAAATCTTATGATATCTTTACAAAGAAGATCCCCACCAAGGGAGTTAATTTCTGTGTAATTATATATATAATATATTATGTATATGTTATATGCATTATATATATATATATATATAAAATCAGATCTTCCTCTAAAACCAGAGGTTCTTAAACTAGGATCTGTAAACTGAATATGTGGTTTGTTTCTTTTTAACATTTTGATAACTGTATATCAATATAATTGGTTTCCTTTGTAATCCTATGTATTTTGTTTTATGTATTTAAAAACATTATTCTGAGAAGTCCACAGGCTTCTACAGAAATGCCAAAAGAGATCAAAACATCAAAAGAGAGTGACATTCTCTCTCTCTCTTCTTTCATATGGTGGCCAAACTGATATTCCTAAATCACATGTCTGAACACGATACTCCCCTGTGCTCAGAATGCACCAACTGCTTCCAAATACAACTTCTTTTATTTGACTTTCAAAGTCCTTCAGAGTCTGGCTCTAACCTTCCTTTCTAGAATGATTTTTCATTACTCTCCATCATAAAGTGAATGTTGCCAACAAAATGGCCTACTCACAACATTCCAGCTCCTGCCTCCATGCCTTTGCTTGGGCGGTTTACAATGCCAAACAAGTTCTTCCTCCTTTCCTCTGCTTCCCAGAAAACCCTCAAGAAAGCACCACTTCCTATGAGAGGCATTTTTGGATGTCCTTAATTTTGAGTTACTTAACATCCCTTTTCCCCATCCCCAGCCCCAATGACTTTACATTTACTTAACTTGTTTCTCCTGGAAGAGTGTAAGCTCCCTTGAGGACAGGTATTTTGCCACTTTTCCCTCAAGTAGGTAGCAGAGGCTAACAACATATTATTTCATTTGATCTTCATATTAGTCTTACAAGATGGATATGGTAGGTACCATTTGCCATTTCCTTCTCCGGCTCATTTTACAGATGAGGAAACTGAGGCAGACAGGATTAAGTGACTCGCCCAGGGTCACACAGCTAATAAGTGTTTGAGGCTGGATTTGAACTCACGAACATGAGTCTTCATAAAAAATACCATTTTACGGATGAGGACAGTAATGCTCAGAGAGTTTATATGAGGTGAAAGAAGCTAGCTGAGTAGATCTGGAACAATGCTGTGACTCTAGCTTCATTTCCTCAGTACAAATGTTCCCATGCACCCTGCTTTTCTTTAAAGTCCAAAATGGTATCCTGAATGGGATCACACAGCTCCGGCCTCGGCAATTCTCTGCTGAGACTTCCTGTGTCCCCAAACAACCCGGCCCAATACTGGAGGCCAGCCCTGAGGAGAGGCAATACCATTTTTCCATATTCAGATGAAGAAAAGTATGTAATATCCACTCTTCTTCACACCAAGGAGTACATAGTTCAGAAATGGAGGATTTCTGTGGACTTTTAAGATATAAAAACCACAGGTGACAATCCAAATGATCCTCTCGGAGAACCATATATAATTATGCAAGTTCTGTTTTGTGATAACTTAGAAAAAGGGAACATTGTACTACAATAGTACCACTTTCTTCTCTGCTCAAATAACCTATCAGGGAACAGGGAGAGAAAAGAGAGAGAAAGGATTGTGGAAACTGGGAGGGAGAAAGAAAATATCTAGGAAATGAAAAAATTCACTAAAATGGGATAGAGTCCTAACCCCAAAGTGTAAGTTTGGGGAGTATGAAGGTTGAAAGAACCTACAATTTTTATATTGTAGGATTTAGAGCTGTAAGGGACCTTAGGGGGCTGCTATGTGAGTGGCTCAGTGGATAGAAAGGCCAGACCTTCAGGGGTCAAGAAGACTCATGTTCCTGAGTTCAAATCCAGCCTCAAACACTTACTAGCTGTGTGACCCTGGGCAAGTCACTTAATCCTGTCTGCCTCAGTTTCCTCATCGGTAAAATGAAGTCAAAGAAGGAAGTAGCAAACCACTCCAGTACCTTTGCCAAGAAAACCCTACATGGGGTCACAGAATTGGACACAACTGAAAAACCACTAAACAAAGGAACCTTACAGACCATTTAGTCCAATATTCTAACTATGCAGATGAAGAAATTGAGTCTGTGAAAGACAATCGGTCTTTTCTTTTCCCCCATAATGTGAAGGTATAACCATGTCAGCACCCCACACTTCATACTCACAGTACTCCATTAGCTCCCTATTACCTCAGAGACTCCATATAAAATGCTTTGTTTGGCTTGTAGAGCCCTATTACAAACTGGCCACTTCCTACCTTTTCAGCCTTCTTACCTTCTCTCCTCCATATACTTTAGGATCAACACCACCTGCCTTCTTAATACTCCTCCCACAGAGTACTCCATCTCTAGACTGCATTTTCTATGGCTGTGGCCCATGCCTGGAATACTCACTCTCCCTCCACCTGCATCCCAGCTTCCCTGGTTTTCTTCAAGACTCTGCTTATCTCCTACCTTATGCAGGAGGCCCTTCCTAGCGCCTTCCCTCTAAGACTACCTCCAATTTACAATGCATATCTTCTATATTCAGAGTTATTTGCATGTTGTCCCTCCCATTACAATATGAGCTCCTTCAGGCTCAGGTAGGTACCATGTTTTTTCCTTAGCCCGATGCTTAGTCCAGCACCTGGCATCTAGTTAGCACTCACAATGAATGTTTCCTGCTGACTGATTGTTCATTTATCCAAGGTCAGTCAGGCAGTAAGGGGCAGAGCAGGGATCCAAACTCAAGGACTTCTGATTCCAAGTCCAATGCTTTTAAAATATTAAGCTGCATAACATCTCTCTCATCTTTTGTGGTTAATACAGATAATTTTAAAATGATAACATATAACAAGAGTAGCACAGCCATGTCAATAACAGGTACTGGTTAACTTCTGATTAGTACAGCATGGCAGCTATTACACTTCCTCCATTTGGCCAACCTCTGGCCCCTACTGATGACCTGATGACAAGCACAAAGGGAGACCAGAGAAGCACATCTGGGTGACAGATAAATACCCTTTGATATTCTCTAACCCCAAATCAACCTTGAGAGCACCTATTAGCATGGATTCTTGTTGGTAATCCCAAACAAAATGCAAAAAAGTCAGTTAGTTACATTTTGGTTATTTGGACCTTTTATCGTGCCTCCCATCCATATATACCAAAGTAGAAATTAGTAATCTTTCATGGTATCTCCTATCCAAAGGACCTCAAGTTATTTTTCTAATAATAACATCTGGCTGGCACCTACATAGCATTTTAAGGTTTGCAAAGTACTCTACACAAGTCATCCCAAGTTTGGTCCTCATGACAAGCCTGAAGGGTTGATGCTAATATAGCTTATACATATAGAGATTTTAAGAAGTACAAACAACCACCTTGTGGAGTAAGTAAACAATTCGAACAAGTTCTCCCTGTATCTCAAACAGGGTAAGACGTGTTAAGTGGTTCTCAAGACAGCATCAGAACTGGGACTCAAATTCAGGTTTAAAGTCAATTCACAATTCAATAACGTTTGAATTTATTATATGTCTATTACACTTGCTAAGCACTGGTATAGTAACTGAGGCCCTTGAAATCTGAGGATTTTTGGCTTTGAAGTCCCTTATAACTTGTCCTGGGTTCAATGTGGCTTAAAAAAAAAAAGTAATAAATCACAATCATCATAGCTTGAACCCCCATTTAGTACAACAGTCTCTTAAGACCTGATCATACAAGAATAATAAATACATCAAAAGCATTTAAGAGAGAAAAAAACCTGCAAAAAATAAAGAGGAAATCAAGTTGTAGAATCATTTCTGTCCCACCTACAAATGGAAGCAATCTGCTGTACCTCACCATATAGCGAGTATTATTTGATTTCATTCTCTCATGTTTCTCTGAATATTTATTGTTTCTTATTCAAATGGAGCTGCAATTTTATCAACGTGGATGTTCCTTCCGATGGCAGAGGATGAAACACATCCTATGTTGGCCCATCCTATGTGAGTCTTGTCCAGGTTCACTTACAGGTTCACCACATGGAGACAGACCCACCCATGATGTTGGTAGTCTTCATTTTCTCCTGATATTTCAAGGATATTAAGTGAGACATGTGGGCTGTCTATCTGTGAGCTGGCTATACCTTGCTCTTGGTACAGATACAGATGGTACTCTATGTTCTATTTTGATCACATATATCCCTGAAAATACCTTTTTACTCAGGTTTTTTATTGAAATTACTTATCTGTTCTATGCATACCCTCACCATTTACCTCTTCATTACTCTCTATGTGACACTAATTTTTAATTTTTTGGAAACTGTAGAGTTTCGTGAACAGTGCTATTACAAAGAAAGACATTTGTTTCCAAGAAAAGTTTGGGGTCATGAAAGGAGTTTTGTGAAGGTAATCTAGCCCACTTTCATTTTCCTATTTAAATCAATGTCATTAACTGGGAACTACTATATCTTAAACTTTGACCTTCTAACTACTGAAGATATAGACAACAATGGAAGACTACAGGTCTTCCCTCTAATGGCTTGTCATAATGTTTATAGCAAACATCATATACCTACTTTGTTCTTTTTTTCTCTGTGGAAGGTTTGACCAAACACTTTTGAGTGATGATGGACTCTACAATGTTTCAGGGCTTAATGCATCCAGCAGAATGTCATTTGCAAATAGGAGGACTTTACCAAGCTTAGGGAATCCCTCTCTAACTTAGTACTATTCCTTAAAATTACTATTACTGATAACTTCCATTTTGCCAACAGAGACACTGAAAGAATTTGCTGTACTAGGCCTCTGGGTAACAACAGCAAAACTTCAGTGAATTATTCTTTATACTCATCATTTCCATTTTCAGATGAGGACCTAAGTAGAGAGGTTAATAACCAACTTAAAAGTATACTACAATTGAACTTAAACATGCTTATCCAAGGTCTCTTTTTGGAAATTACCATAATGAAACAAAAGTGCACCTGAACATATAGCAGAACGTCCCAAGTATATTTTCCTTACAGTTTTGTATTCACTCCATAAGGACTTCTGGGAAACAAAAGAAAATGTATGAACTGATACAAAACCAATTAAACAGAACCAAGAGAACAATGTACATAACAATTACAGTAATTTAATTAAAAACAACACTAAAAAATCAGCTAAACTCAGATAAACTTTAAGGACTAATTTTGGTTCTGGAGAACAGATAATAAAAGAAACATTTCCCTCTTCTCTGGAGAGAGGTGAGAGACTGTGGGTGTGGAAATGTTCTAACTATTGTCAGATGAGGTCATTTTTAGGGGTCAGTTTTGTTCAACAATTTTTGCATTTATAAAGGAGATTTCTATGTTGGTCATCAATGTAGGAAACCACTCTGGAGTATGAAAAAGATAAGGTATCAAAAAAACTTTGAAAAACTGTATTCATTCCTCAATAATTTCATAACCCTTGCAAAAAGTTTTCACATATATTCTTTTATTTAACCCTTAGAACAATCTTATAAAAGTCATGACAAGTATTATAAGCATTTTATAGATTTGAAAACTGAGGCTCAGTAAGGTGAACAAAAAAGAGCTCACACACACATCACTTCATGTACATTAGCCAATTGATCCTCACAAACACTCCGTGAGGTTTTACTTCCTTTTACTGAGACTCAGAGATACTAAGTGACTTGTCTCACAGTTAGAGTCAGGACCCTCCTGGCACTAAGTCTAGTCCTCTTTCCATTATGTCGCAAAGTGTCTCACTGAAATGAGTGGCAGCACTGGAACCAAAGCCCAGATCACTGCCTTCCAAGCCCCTTCATCACCCTTCACTTCATTTACAAAATACTGCTGTGCAGACTCCATAAAGTAAATTGTATTCTAAGACATTCGTTGTTAAGCCATTTTTCAGTCTTTTCCAACTCTTTGTGACCCCATTTGGGGTTTTCTTGGCAAAGATACTGTGGAGCTTTGCCATTTCTCTCTCTAGCTCATTTTACAGAGGAAGAAACTGAGGCAAACAAGGTTAAGTGACTTGCCCAGGGTCACACAGTTAGCACGTGTCAGAGGCCAGATCAGAACTCAAGAAGATGAGCCTTCCTCACTCAAGGCCCACTACTCTATCCACTATGCCACCTAGATGCCCTTTGGGAAAGCATAAAACCCCAACATTTTTTTTTGCTTTAAAAATAAAAAACATGCAAACAATGAATAAGGAAATTAAACACAAAATGCTTTTGTCAATGTAAGCACAAAGCAGGAAGTTCAAAAGCTACATTGCCTCAAATCATTTTAAATTCTACCTCAGCAAGATTCTTTTTCTCCGATTACCAGATTATACCTTAAATACAAAAATATAGGATGGAGTTTAACTACTGGGATACAAAAATTGGGAGTTATGTAGTCTATGGGTATTTCACAGGTCTCCCCCACCTCAATTCTTTATCCTTTTTGCCCCTGTCTTCAACCTTCCTTTGCATGCCTATCAGTAACTTGCAACACTGACATGCATTTAAAGGGTTAAAGAGGAAACCAACCCACAGAGAGGAGGGCATTCACAAAGAGTTCTCAGGACTTAACAGCAGGCAGGTGCAAGGCACTAGCCCCACCATCTTGTGGAGTAAGAGTAGAGAGAAGTGTTAAAAAACAAAACCACATATGAGGGGGAAGGGGTTTCGTTTCTTTTAAGTGACCTCATCTTTTAGGGCAAATGTCTGTTGACAAGATGATCCCACCCCTGAATAGAAGGAAGTTGCACCCAGTCTCACAAAGTACAGATTCAATCACCCCAGACAGAAATCTCGACTTCCGTCCAAGACAAATATGGAATTCAATCTGCAAGATGATCTAAACACAGCCTTTTAATGCAACCCTCTTTTAAAAATGTTATCCAAGGAGGGGGGGGGGAGAAGCAACCAAATAACCTTTCATTGTGAGTAAAGGAGAAAATGTAATATGCCAAAGCTATAATGAAGCTGGAAAACTTTTCCATTATACCCACTCTAATTATAAGTCATAGTATCATGGAAAAAAATATTGGATTTGGAGTCATAGAGACTCAGCCTAAATCCTGACTGCCATTTGCCATATGTGTGACTTTGGCCAACTCATTTAACATCTCTGGGCTTCATTTTCCTCATCTATAATATATTGGTGCTGTACTTGACCTCTAAGGTCACAGAGGATCATAGGATCCTATGATTTACTTTGTAGCCCCAAAATGTACAATAAGTCCAGGGCATACAAGAGACATTCAGGTGTGGGAATGCTGAGCAAATAACATTACAGATGGGCTAAAATCTTTCTAATCACAACAACATAATGAACAATCACTGAAGGGAATGTGACAGTTACTAAAAATGCAATGGTATTTCCTTTAAAGAAAGTATGTAGTAACCACGTCTAAAAAAATATGGATAAGAAACTATTCATGGATATTTTCTACCCATAGGTGAATTTGTTTTTGTATAAAATAATGGGTAACCTACTTAGCATCTTTAAATTATAAGAACACAAAGAGGAAAAGGAAATAGGGACCAAAGGTAAAATCCAGGGAAGTCCCACAGTCCAACAGTCATATATATGAAGCTACAAAAGGAACCCTTGTTAGAAGACTATAAGAAAAATGTACCTGATAATTACCCAAAATAAATTATAACCTGTTTCTAAAAAATGGTAAGTCAATTGACGTAGATCTGAACCAAATGTGAAGTCATTTAACCTACAAGAAGAGTGTACATGCTCAATTCAATGAAAAAAATTATTTCAGATTCTAAATCATTAGAATTAGAAATCTACTACTTGTATATACAAATTTTAAAATATTTTTTTTATTTATTTGTTTGGTCAGTTCTAATACCAAAGTTATGAACACTTTATGCTCTTCATGTAGATATTTACTTTAAAATTAAAAATCAGTTGGCATTTCTCCATATTGCAAAGGATGATAAAAGTTACTTAAAATCCCTGACTATGTGGTTAATATATGCATGAATACAGAGTTCTACACATCTTATCTATCTACCCCATTACTATTTTTCCCTTTCCCCTTAGTTTACATTTATTGATTTTTTTCAATATGCAAAAAATCAATACCACCAGAGAAACAAGAAGTTAAATCTAACTATGTCTGATGTAGTAATGTGGTGACAGGTTAATTACCCATTTGTGGATCCCAAAGAACTTCAACCTGACCAAGGGTTATGGCAACTACTAGCAAAAAAATTTCTTCGGTTTTCTTGTGGATTACTCTACAGAAAAACTCTTTCCATAGACTAAACTAGTATTATTTTATTCCCTTGTACACATCAGATCATCTCAGACCAGTAAACATGAACTTTGAAAAAAAACAAAACACAACCCTTGAACAATGCTAAACTCCTGCTTTGCTATTGTCCTGCTTTATAGAATTAACATTCTCATCCTATTGGAAAGAGCAGTGACTTGTAGCACAAAACCTCAGTTGGAGTTCCAATTAATTTGCAACATCTCATACTCAGTTTCTTCACTTGTTAAACAGGGATACTAATACTGTACTACCTAACCTTAAGGTTTGGTGAAGGACTTTGTAAACTCTAAGATAATAAACACATAAATTACTGTTATTTTATATAGGGTTCCATTTCCCCATTCCAATGTCCTATAATCCTAATCTTAAATTTGAAGCCAACCCAATATACATCAGAAAATCTTCACTTACAATTTTTTCCTGTATGACAGGTAAGCGAAGGGTGCATGGGTTTCCATGAACCAAAAACAAAGTGAGGCTCCTAGACATAATTGGTCTGAATTCCCCCAAAATATCAAGGCGGTTATTCCATATACTTTACAAATGTGGCAGCTGTTCATTTCTGAGGATTGTCGATGTTGTTATCTAAACTTCCAGGTCACCTTGGCTCCTGAAAGAGGAACCAAAGGTCAAATCCAGGGAAGCACCACTGCCTAGCAGTTATATATATCAAGCTCCAAAGGGAACCTTTGCTGGAAGACTACAAGAAAAAATTGCTGCAAATGTTCAACAAAATAAAACAAAAAACTTATTCTTTTTCCTAAACCCCCCTCTATTTTTCTCCCTAAATCTGTAGAAAATACTCTTTGCATGGATATCCTCTCAGAGACTTAATTCTTACTTCCCCCACCACCACCCCAGTTTTCTAATGTAACCTTATTTACCTTCATTTTCTATAGCATCACTATCTACACTTGGAGTTCAATAACTATGAATATAAATGTCTTTTTTTATACTCCAAGGCTTTTTTAAAAAGAAAAATTTCCCTCTCTAGTTTTTAATCCATCAGTGCTGTCCAGAAAAATGACATAGTAATGATTTCTCATTTGATTTTGTTACAACCTATCAAGAAATTCTTTTTTAAAAAGTTAAGCCAAAACTAGTTTAAATAACTTTAATTTTAAAATAATACCAACTAAATGGCTTTTTTTTTGGGGGGGGGGAGATCAGGGAGATCTCTAAGGCAACCAAAGATTAATTATAAAAGACTGGATAAGACAGCTGTAGAGACAAAAGACCACCACAACGAATGAAATCCATTTTTAAGAAAAAGTATCAAAAAATAAAGATAACCTTGTGTGAGCTAGAAAAACCTGGAGTTGGACATGGCACTTATTACTTACGCAGCAAGACCACACAAGCTTGGAGAAGAGGCACTAGCAGGAGAGGAGAATTGCTTTCAAATATTGCAAGTCTGTCACATGGAAGAAGCATTAGGCTAGTTTGGCTTGGCTCAGGGAGCAAAGCAGAGAACAATGGATGGAAATTGTCTCTCTTCATATTTGGGCTTGACATAAGGACAAACTTTCTAACAAACAGAACTAAACAAAAGTGGAATGGGTCGTCTCAGAATGTCGTGGGTTGTCCCCTCAGACAGAAGGCTTCAGCAAAAATACAGGTTGATCACTTGTTGGCTACTCAGATTCTAAGAACTACTACGTACGTGCAAGATAATACATATCTAGGTAATTTAGGGGAGATCTTACTGAGATATGATGCAAAACCCTGAAACTTTTTTTAATATTAAAAAGAAACTAATCTATAAGTGGGGAAAAAAACCAAAAAATATATATAAATCATTTGAATAAGTATCAGACAAATCTTAAAAAAAAAATACACACAATCAATTCAGATTTAGCTCATCCAAACTGCTAGCACTCCACAGAAAGGAACCAAGACAAATAAGCCTATGGCAGGCCAACTTGCACAACACAAATATGCCATTTCTATGGATTATATAATAGCTAGTCAGGATCAATATCCATGAACATCTCAAAGCATTTAGGGAAGTGAACAAAATACAATTCTATATATTAGCAGAGAGCATGACTACCAGCTGTTCTTCCACTCAACTGTGCTCTAAATAAGATGAAATGAGCTTGAGGTAAAAGAGATGAGGTTTAGGTTAGATAAAATGTAGAATTTCATAAATGTGATGGCTATGAGTCAAAAGAACAGTCTACAAAATAGATTATTCAATTTTTTCATTGGATGGCTTATCATGCACAAGCACACACACAGTTTGTCTAGTTCAGGAATAAATACTAGAAATTAGTGAATTTTTGCTTCCCTTTTGACAAATTAATATTATTAATTCATTTATCTGGAAATAACTTAATTTTATCATAATTTACTTCATTACCTCCCCAAAATTAACAGATACCTTTACATCCCAGATAAGTTTTTGAGTTATAGATAGTATATGAAAACATGTAAAAATTCGTCTTCCCACGGTACAAACTATAAATCTTATTTTGCCTCCCTCCAAAATGTTATCCATGTCATAAATATTTACTATATGGGATTGATTGCAGTATACCCAGCAATAAAACTAGCAAATATTGCACTGTTCTCATAAGGGAGGTCAGGACAGAATAAGTTATTCATTGTTCACACTATGCATAGAAAAAGAAAAAAGACCAAAGCCCAAGATCAAAGATCCTTTCCATCAACTTTCTTCCCTACCATTATCTTTTACCAGAATAATTAGATTGCCCTATTTGGATTTCAATTCTCCTTGCTACAATAAACTTCTAGGAAAAAACAAAAACAGCTCTTAATTTGCAATGAAATGTCTGAAGAGGGAAAAGCAGCAAGATGGAAGATTTGAAAAAAACACAAAATGTATGATTAGTCCCTTAAATAATGAAATATTTTTATATTTTATGTTAATGTCAGTCTTGCATATCTTAATAGAAAGAGACTACCTATTGTTTCTGGGGAAAGTCTGAATATTGTTTTCAGGCCTACATGCCATATTTTAAAAAGGATATTGGCAAACTAGAGTATATCCTGAGGAGGGCAAGCAGAACAAGAAGGTAACTCAAAACGTGTCGTAAAGAAATGAGTTGAAGGAACCAATGATGTTTATCCTAGAGCAAAACACAACTTGGGGGGGGGCAAGGTAAAGGAGATGGGCAGAGAGTCAGAATAAATATCTCCAAATATTTGAAGAATTGTCTTGTGGAGTTTTGATTAAATTTATTTCGATTGGTTTCTGATGTCAAAAGTAGAAGCAACGATGGAAGCCAGTTTCAGTTCAATATAAACAGTAATTTCTTTAACAATCAGAGGTATCCAAAAAAGAAACTGAATGACTTCAGAAATCTCCACCAATGAAGTCCTTCAAATGAGGGTTGGATGATTACTTGTTAGATATGTCAATCAATAAACAAGCATTTTTTAAATGCTTACTGTATGTCAGGCACTGTGCTAAGTACTAGGGGATATAAATCTAATAATTGAGACAATATTGCTTCCAAAGAGTTTATACTTTAAAGAAATATCCTGGGGCGGCCAGGTGGCTCAGTGAGTAAGAGCACCGGCTCCAATGTCAGGATGACCTGGGGATCAAATCTGGATTCAGATACTTAGCACCACACCCAGAAATAACTGGCCATGTAACCTTGAGCAAGTTACTTAACCCCAACTGCTTTATTAAAAAAATATATATATCCTGGAGTTAAAATTCTGGAAGAAAACAATTTCATAATAACTAAACTAGGATCAAAGATTTAGAGTTTGGTTGTAAAGACCAATGCCCTCATTTTATAGCTGGAGGCTCAGATCAATCAAGTGACTTGTTCAAGGCCACACAGTCAGTATGTGGCACCCATGATTTGAACAGAGGTCCTGATTGAAGTCAGTAATCTTTCTACTTTACCATGCTGGAGTTGCATAAAATGAAATCATTTTGTGTGTATATAAATTGTAGTTGGATTAAATGATCTTCTAGTTCCTCTCCCTCTTAAGATTTTACTATTCTGGACACACAACAGATAAAAATCCTCTATCTCATTCTAGCTGTGTCAATTTAGGGTCAAACTAGACAATGAGCCACTAAGTTCATTACATTAAGTTCATTCAGGTCAAAATCCCAAAAGAAAAATATTTTAGAAACTGTTAGGAAGTGCACATAAATTTGTTTGGAACTAAACATGTACTTGCTATGTATACGATGGGTTTTTTCCTATAATTACATTTTAAAGTTACCTGATTATTTGACAATTTTTTATTTTAAAATCCTACTATGATTTTACTAAGCATTTTCTATTTTTCCTTCCAGATATAATTGACCTATATCCCCCACAAAGAAGGTATATATAATATATAGATATAGATATATAGTTAGATAGATAGATAGATAGATATAGATAGACAGACAGACAGACAGACAGACAGACAGACAGACAGATAGATAGATAGATAGATAGATAGATAGATAGATAGATAGATAGA
>NW_027186546.1:6416943-6427926 GCF_028583685.1 Petaurus breviceps papuanus | reverse complement strand
AGATAGATAGATAGATAGATAGATAGATAGATAGATAGATAGATAGATAGATAGATGTGACTGAGGTTCCAAAGTAAATATAATTGGGTGGTGGTAGACAAATGGCTCCATAGAAAACAATGAATTTATAGTTAACCCTCTTTGGAGTTGGAAATACAGCTTTGAGTCAATTTCTTCTCCTGAAATTCTATGAGCTGCCTTTTAGGAATCCCTGGTAAAATAACCAATACTTCCCTCTCACATCAAAATCCCAAGATTACTTGACACAACACACATGTCATCTAGAAAATTATTCTTTGAAAGATTATCAACAAAGATTTAACTTTAAGATATATGAGAAAGTAACTTCCTCTCACTACAAGCAAGACTGCCAATACAGCAAGATTTCTTAAGAGTGGGAATTCCCCTGTAATGGCAGAGTCCAAACAATAACTTAAGAGATGTCATATAGAATTGCCTGAGGTTGAGAAAGGTTTTGTGATTGCCCAGGATTACGCATCTAGCAAATGTCAGAGAAAAGATTTGAACCCAGGTCATTGGATCAGGGATCACAGATTTCAAGGTGGACATGACCTTAAAGGTCATTGAGTTCAACACCTCATTTTACAGATGAGGAAACTGAGGCAGAGAGGTTTAAGTGTGTTTAAAAGTTAGGGATTATATATGTTGTTCTTAATGGTATAAATGACTAATATAGTCCTGGTGTCCATTCTCCATATGAGCCAATGTGCTTTTCTTTGTTTCATGACCACAAAATGGTTCCACTAATCCTGTCTACTTCAATTCAATTCAATTTACTGGGTTCTTACTTGAGACAATGTACTGGACTAAGAGCTTAAGCCATGGGTTCTTAAATTTTTGTGTGTGTGTCATGGACTCCTTATGGATCCCTTCTCAGAATAATGTATGGAAAAGCATAAAATACATAGGATTACAAAAGAAACCAATTACACTGAAATGCAGCTATGAAATTTTTTTTTTATAAAATAACAACCAGATTGCAGATGTCAGGTTGTATTAAAGGAAATATAAAAATATAGAAGACAAATTCCCTGCCCTCAAGGAAATTAGTCTCATAGGGCTACAGTAAGCAAAAGTAGAGAATTTATAGAAAAACAATTTGATTAAATTATTCTTAACTGGTTCTTTAAAACTTGGTATGTATGAATTTTTACAATCGCCAATCTTCTTGAATACTCATGTTCTATGACAGGTTTTCAGATCATGGATGCTTAAAGAAAGGTGAATAAAAAACAAGCCTTTTTTTCCAACTTATAAGAGGCTATTACTGATTTCCAGCCAAGATGATTGATTACCTGAATAGACTCAGGTGGCCAGCTCCTAAACCTACTCTTGGAAAAAGTTTAAATATTGATCAAGAAATCCAGTGATGATCTACAGTACTTCCACTTTAGAACTGCACTTGCACACACACACACACACACACACACACACAGAGAAAGAGAGTGAGAAGCAATTCCATGAGCAATAGAAAAGGGGATTGCCAGCAAAGACACAATCCACTGTCAAACAAATCACCATCAACCCAGCAAGACTAGAGACTGACCTGAGAGAATTCTGGAAAAGGAGAGGGCTTAAAAGAGGACAAAGAATGGCAACAACCAGTGTGGTGTCCTTATGGTTAAGTGGTGTGTGCAGCTCTCAGAGAGGGACACCTTCTAGATCCCTCAATATCCAGTACTCTGAAATTCAAAGATGTGGGAGGAGGAGTGTACAATGTAATTCTGAGAAGGTGAAGATCAGCAGAGAACCCCACCCAAAAGGAGGCAGAGTTAGACCTGGAGCAAAGCCTGAAAAGATAGATAAACACAAAGATACAGATCACTATAAAGATGTATAACAGACCCAGATGCCCAAAAATCCAACTTAGAAGGAAAAAGTAATAACTAACAACTGTAAGCAGAAAGACAAAGAAAAAAATTGATCTTCCACAAGAACTACATGACAACCTAAAAGAAAGGAAGGGATAAAAAAAAAATAAACTATTTGGAGGAAAGAACTAGAAGGAAAATAAATAGTGTAGAACAGAAAGTCACTTACGCAAGTAATGAACTCCACAAAAATCAGAACAGACCAAACCAAAATCAATGACTCCAGAAGATAGCAAGAAATATTAGCACAAAATTGAAATATTCAAAAAATGGAAGGAAATATATGGAATCTGCTATATGACCTGAAAATGGGTCAAAGAGAGATAATTTAAGAATCACTGGGCTCCTTGAAAAACCAGTATCTTTTTTCAAAAAAAGCTTGAACGCTAGCTCAAGAAATGATAAATGAAAACTGCCCAGTTCTATTAGAACCAGAGCACAAAGTGAAAACAGAATCCATCAATCATCTCCTGAAAGAAACCCACAGAGGAAAAGTGCCAGGAATGTCATAGCCAAATTCCAGAGTTTCCAGATCAAAGAAAATATATTTCAGTCAGCCAGAAGGAAAAAGTTCAATTTCAAAGGAACCAATCAGGATCACACAAGACTTAACAGCTTCTACTTCATAAAGAGAAGAGAACTTGGCATTCAATATTAAAAAAAAAAAAAGACATAAGCAACCAAGATTAACTTACTTGAAAAGGTGATTAAAACTCTACAGGGAGAAATTGGATTTTCAAGAGAACTTTCAAACATTTCTGATTTAAAAAAAAAAAAGACCAGAGCTGAATAAAAATTTTGAAAGGCTTAGTTCTGTATGTCAAGAGAAAAGTAAAAAGAAAAGGCAACAGAAATGATTTCAGAGAATCCTGAGAAATATGAACTGATATAGAAGGAAGTGAACAGAAAAAGAATAATCAGTAATACAAAGACAGCAATGTAAACAAAAACAATTTTGAAAGATTTATAAATTCTTATCAAAGTAATGACCCTCCCCCACACACACACACATCGCCCTGAGATCTCAGACTCAATGTGTGGAAAGAAATATTTTTTTGGCCATGATGTAGGTATGTTTTGCTCTACTATAGTTATTACAAGGATTTTGCTTTTTTTCTGTGGTTTGTGAGAGTGAAGGGGAATAGCTATGGTAATGACCGAAATAAAAAGGAAGAAAATTTAAAAGAGGAGGGGCATTATAACATTTTTAAAAGTAAAATACTTTTTTAAAGAAAGCAGAATGGAAAAGGTTTCTTACATGTGGTTTCATACAAAAGGTTTAATATACAATTTTCTTTTTTGTGTTCTACTTTGTATATTGAAATGCTCATTTTCAGGGCGGCTAGGTGGTGCAGTGAGTAAAGTGCCAGCCCCAGAGTCAGGAGGACCTGAGTTCAGTTCTGGCCTCAGACACTTAACACCCACACACAAAAAACTAGCTGTGTAACCTTGGGCAAGTTACTTAACCCCAATTGCCCTCTAAAAGGCAAAAAAAGAAAATGCTCATTTTCTGCATCTTTAAAGTTTAAAACAATTTTTTTCAAAAAAAAATTTTTCATAACTGGCAATAAATCGATGAATGCCAGCAAACTTGCCACAAGTCAACTATATATGGTAGAATGTCTTTTATGTTTGGACCTTGAGGTTACAGCCCAAAACTATGTATGTATTTATGTGTGTGTGTATGTGTTTATACATACAAATACACATATTGGGAAAAAAGTGGTACTAGAGGACAAACAGTGGATGCTATATTTACCATCTTTCATGCTCCATGATTTTGGTGCTAATGGAGAGAGACAGATTTTTAGAAGGCCCAGCTCTGTCATTTCCTCCTCATCAAGTGGCAGTTGGAAAAATATAGGTGCTCAAAAGACATCATGCCAGGGGCGGCTAGGTGGTGCAGTGAATAGAGCACTGGCCCTGGAGTCAGGAGGACCTGAGTTCAAATCCAGCCTCAGACACAACACAAAAACTAGCCATGTGACCTTGGGCAAGTCACTTAACCCTAATTGCCCTCCAAAAAGCAAAAAAAAACAATAACAACAAAATACATCGTGCCACTCTGAACATTCCTCTTCTTGGAAGACACAGAAAATTGGGATTGGTTAATACTTAGATGGGTGACTACTTGGGATGCTCTAAGTTTTTAGCTGGTTTCTGTAGTGTAGTGGTTATCATGTTTACCTAAAACAAGAAAGGTCCCCAGCTGGATACCAGGTAAAAACAATGCAAGGTAACAGGTTAAGTTTTATGAGGCAGTATAGTATAGGCACAGGAGTCCATGACACTCCAAGGACTGAACACTGGTTTGGCAGATCGGATGCTAGACTTGGTGTGGCTTTAATCATTTGTGAAATGGGGGGAATGGCCTAGATGTCCTCTGAGACCCCTTGTTCTAGACTTCTGATCATGTGGCACAGCTATTCCTCCTTCCCCAGCGATCCTTTCACCTTGCCTCCAAGACTGACATGAGCTCCATTCCCCTGTGCTCTCTCTACACTCAAGTGGTCATAAAGGAGATGAGGTATGAGTAGGAGGTTGAATCAGCACAATCCTGTACTGGAAAAACTTAAGGCATACATTCCAATAGTGAGTCAGTAGTATCTAAAGATACCACATTGGCATAGAAAAACAGTGATATGCCACCAAGGGGCAGTTGACCTTGGAGTCAGGAAGACCTGAGTTCAAATCCAGCCTCAGACACTTACAAGCTATATGACCTTGGGCAAGTTACTTGACCTTGTTTGTCTTAGTTTCCTCATCTGTAAAATGAGCTGGAGAAGGAACAGCAAACCACTCCAATATCTTTGCCAAGAAAACCACAACTGGGGTCACAAGGGGTCAGTCATGACTGAAAGATTGAACAATATGCCACCAAGAATGGAAATGTTGTATTTATTTGATTTTAAATTGATGTCTAGATGAAGTAAAAAATGAAGTCTATAAGTGTCTGCTTTCTTGTAGGGACTGGGGAAGCATCATAATCCTATTCTCATCCCACAAATCCACACCCCCATTTTACCTGGCTTCTTACTATCCTGTTTGTTCCAGCTCAGTAATAAGATTACTAGGGATTGAATGGCCTCCCAAGGTCATCCCTATTTGTCATCTCTGATCTCCTCTTCAGCAACGGATACTTAATAAAATGAGTAGTTAGAATATTTAGCTTACTGTCACCTAGAAGAATTTCAGACTTTTTCCCCTTCCTTAAGGTTTATTTTAACTATATGGTGAAGTTATTCACTGGTAAAGGAAAATGGTAGAAGTTCTGATTAAAGTCACACATATTACAAAACAATGGGAAGAGGAAACAAGGACTGTAACTCTAAGCTTTCTTTATGAACAAATCTCACTTTTCAAACTTTTAATATTCCCATTTATTAAGAGAAATCCATGCTTTTGTCTTTTTTTAAAAAACAAATGCAACAAGTATTTTAGAGATTTAGAGCATCAAAATAGCCTCAAAGTAATTCTTTTCATTTTAGGAATCCATCATTAAGTATTCTTCAGATCATGTGATATCAAAGCTTTCTACCTGGTTGAGGGCTTTTTATTCTAGCAACACAAAAAAATGAAGTCACACTTATTAACTTCCTTAGGTTTATTCAGTAAAGTGAAAGACAATCTTGCAGAAAAAGAGAAGCTTTCAGGGAGAATAAGAGGAACTAACTATCTGACTTCAGTTGAGCCGGATCTCACATGACTAAATCCACTAAATATCCTTTTGTTCCTCTCAGTGAAGTCTGGGAAATACATACCTGGTTAGCCTCAAGTTCCATTTTTATAACTACTGAAGACTCCCCCAAAGTCTTCCAAGCCCATCTCTACAAGTTAAACCTTCTGTTACAAATTCTTCTTTGTGCATTCAAAATAAGGCCCTGGAAATGTTTGCTAATATTTAAAAATTAAAGCTAATATTCCTCAATTTCTGCTTAATTCCAAAAAGTAAAAAGTGTGATACTGAGACATGTCTGGGAATTTTAACTATTGAGGTTAGTTTAATTTTTTTTCAACTCTGAAAGTTGCAAGTAAGATTTGCCTCATATGCTTTTTGCAAGAGTATATCTCCAATGCAGAAGCAGATTGTCAGCAGACCAAACTAAATACAAACATGGTATCACTAAATGGCTCCTAAAATAGATGATGGTGGCACCTGAACATTTGCTGCCTATCATACAATATTCTTTAACCAACCAAAACAAAAAAAAATCATTAAAAACCAAGCATCAAGTGCCTACCACGTGCCAGGCATCATACAAATATTATCACATTTGATGTTCCCTCATTTTACAGATGAGGATACTAAGGCAAAAAGAGGTAAAGTGAGTACTTGCTCAGTTATTTTAACTAAAGCAGATTTTAACTCAGATCTTCCTGACTTTGAGCCCAGCACTCAATCCACTGGACACATTGTGACCATTCTTCCAGCCCATTTTTCTTTTATTTCTTTCACTTCCATTCTCTTCAGGACACCAATAACACTTTTTAGCTCCCCTAATCACACTAAAGAATAATATAACTGCCAACACTTGGTCTAGAAATTCAAAGGATGTGATTCTAATTCAAACAGCCCATTAATTTGTGTCATATAACTATGTCCTGCTTCAGCTTTCCAGTCAACAAGGCAGAGAAAAGAATAAGACCTATAAAAAGTAGACCTGTGAAACAGGAGAAAATATTTGGTGACCTTGCATCCCTTCTAGCCACAGGAGTCTAAAGTACTAAACAAATACAAAGTACTTCTTCAAAGTGGCTTTCAATGTTAAAATCGTCTAAAATATCTTGGCTTTTTGAATTTTTTTCATTTAATTCCAAACTTATTCTGGCCAAAAAAAAATCTATAAACAATGTATGATATCACTTAAATTAAAAGGTAGAGTCCTACTTTTTAAATATTATAAAGTGTTATTCTATGTTATTAAAAAAAATAAGTGGCAATGCGGGAAATAGAGGAGAAGAGGATAAAAAGCAATTAACAATCAGAGACAATGACTTAGCCTAGGTATATCTTTAAGAAAACTTTTAAGAGTGTGGCAAAACCTTAAGATGAAGCTAATGTTAAATTTCCTTCTAACTACACTCTCCTCAGAGCAGATAATCATGAATTCTGGTCACTCACTGCTTCTAGGCTCCATTTTGATTTATGCCTTTGGGAAATTCCAGTAGCTCAATTCCATTCCATTCAAAAGACAATTATTAAAAGCCTACTGCGTTGAACCCTAACTTCTCTCCTGAGCATCAGTCTCACATCTCCAACTTCCCATCAGACATCTCAAAATGGGTACCCTGTAGACATCTTAAACTCAAAATGTCCAAAACTAAACTCTTTATCGTTCCCCTCCAACACTCTCCCTCTCTTAGCTTTCCTATTACTCTGATACCTAGGCTCTCACCATCCTTCTGGTCACCCAAGCTCACAACTTTTCTGACTCTTTGCTCTCTTTCAGCCAACCCCACTCCCATATCCAATCAGTTGCCAAGTCCTGTTGATTCCACCATTGCTGCATCTCTCATATACTCCTCTTTCTCCCCTTTGACACTGTCACTACCCTGGTGCAGTCCACTGTCACCTCACAACTAAAATACTGCAACCTGCTTCCTTGCCTAGAGTCTCTCACCACTCCAGTCCATCCACTCAGGTGTCAAACTGAACTTCCTCAAGTTCTGCAAGTCTGATTGCATTACCACCATATTCAATAAACTCCAGTGACTCCCTATCACCTCCAGAGTCAAATATAAAATCCTGTCTGACTTCTATACCCTGAACCTTTCCTACCTTTACAATCTTCTTATACCTTACTCCCTTCTACATATTTTGAAATCCAATAACACTGACCTCTTCATCTCCTGACTTCCTTCAAATAGCAGCTAAAATCCCACCTTCTGCATAAAGCCATTCATGATCTCTAATTTTGTATTAATTATTTCTAATTTATCTTGCATATATCTTATTTGTACATGGTTGTTTGTATGATGTCTCTCCCATAAGACTGAGTCCCTCAAGAACAGGCTCTAGGTTTTCCTTTTTAACAGTGTCTGATACATAGTAGGTGATAATAAATAACTGTTGTATCAACTTGATTACTATGTACAAGATACTGAGCCAGATACTGGAGATAAAAAATAAAATATGGCATAATTCTTGCTCTCAAAAAATTCATATTTTAGTATAAAGAGTAAGACACATAAAAATAGTTATGATATAAGGTGGATAAGGCTAAAGAAGAGGTCAAAGTAGCAGGAGAAATCACCTCTAACTGGGGCTGGGAGAGAACAATGGAGGTTTCCTAGGATCAAAGGATGTGAAATTGTAAGGAAACTTAGAAAGTATCTAGTACAAATCTCTTCATTTTATTTTTTAACTTTTTTTTCCAATTAACAGGACTTTTTTTTTTCGTCTTCCTATATTGTTCTTCAGTGGGTGTGGATACCTGGGGGGGAGGTGGGGGAAGAGAACCCCTTGTAGCAGATATTCACAGTCAAGCAAGATGAATTTCCACATTTGGCCAGGTCCACAAATGTATGTATCTTGAGTCTATCACCTCTTTTATCAGGAGGCGGACAACATGCTTCATCATCAGTCCTTTGAAATTAAGATTGACCACTGTATCAATCAGAGTTTGTAAATCTTTCATGGTTGTCTTTAAAATATTAATATACATGCAGTTTTCTTGGTTCTGCTCACTTCCCTCTGCATTTGCTCCTACAAATCTTTCCAAGTTTCTCTGAACTTGTCCCCTCTCATTACTTATGTTACTATTACATTCATATGTCATAATTTGCTCTGCAATTCCCCAGTTGATGGGTACCTAAGTTCTAGTTCTTTGGTCTACAAAAAGTTGCTATAATTATTTTTGTGCATACGGTTCTCTTCTTCTTTCTCTATGTCTTTGGGGCAGGTCTGAAAGATATATTGCTGGGTCAAAGAGTATGCAAATTTTAGTGACTTATTGAGAGTCATATAGAGGCAGCTAGATGGTGCAAAGCATAGAGTCTTGGATGGAATCAGAGAGAAAACTCAGTTGGAACACTGTTTAAAACATTTACTAGCTCTGGGACCCTGAACAAGTGACTTAACCTCTCTGTTACAAAAATTCTTCATCTGTAAAATGGGCATAATAATACTTACCTCCCACTGTTGGTTTGAAGATCAAATGAGATAACATTTGTGAAATATTTTGGAAATCTTAAAGTAATATATAAATGGTAACTTTTATTATTGCTATTATTAACATTTGAGGGCATAATTCCAAATTACTTTCAAGAATTGTTGGACCAATTTAGAGCCCCACCAACATTGCATTGATGTTCCTGTTTTTCCCACAACTTCTCCAAGAGAAGTCATTTTCTATATTTTCATTTTCTATATTTTTGTTTTGACAATCTGATAGATGTGAAGTAGAACTTTGGAGTGGTTTTAATTTGTATTTCTCTAATTCTTACTGATTTGAAAGAGTTTTTTCATTTTTTTTCACTTCTTTCACGATTTCCTTTGAGATTTTCGATCTTTTGTTTTTCCAGATGAATTTTGCTATTATTTATTGCTTTATAAAATAAGCCTTTGGTAGACTGATTGATATGGCACTTAACAAGTAAATTAATTTAGGTGGTATTGCCATTTTTATTACATCAGTTCAGCCTGTCCATGAGCAATTAATATTTCTCCAATTATTTAGACTTGTCTTTATTTCTGCAAAGTGTGTTTTGCAATTGTATAGTTCCTGCATGTATCTTGATTGGTAGGCTTTGAAGTATTTGGTATATTCAATAATTATTTTAAATGGAATTTCTTTCTTTTCCTGATGGGTTTTTTTTTATATGCAGAAATACTTTCCTTCATTTTTACATGAAGAACCAGAGACACTGAGAAACAAAGTAATTTCTGTATGGTCCCCTAGCAGCCTATATAGACTAAAGAGTGTGCTTGGAAGAGTACAAGGTCTGGTCTGAAGTCAGGTGCCAAGTCCTTAAATGAATGGCATAATGAGCCCATTTCTCTCCAGCACAAAACCCTCCCTGAGATAACGGACAGGTAGAGAGAGGATAGATCTTGCTGTCAATAAAAGCTGAGTTTGAGACCTGACTCTACAATGTTACTAGACATATGGCCATACTAACAGGTAAGTTATTTAACCCACTCAGTGCCCCAGGGAGCTCCTTAACAACATGAGTTGTACAAGCAATGCTCTAACACTATAAGTAGTGGAGGTGTTTCCAGGTTGCTTCAGTGGAAAGACTAGCTACACTAAGAATTCCCTGTCCTGATAAAATCACAGGTGAAGCCCCCTTATCACTCTTTTCCACCTTCCTGCCTCTCTCTCCCCATCATGAAACAGCTTGATGAAGCTATTTTATGTCTAACTATAAAACTAGAAGAAGCAAGAAAGTTTCTTGAGGGAGACAACAGTAGGACATGCCTAGCAGGGCTTAGCTCCAGGGTGTTCCACCTCTTGATGGAGTTATTTTTTAATTTCCTCAATGTCTTATTAATATTGAATAGGTCAGTAGGAGAAAAAAGGAGAGTGTTTCAGGTTATGTAACTAACGGGGTAGAAAGGGCTGCTGTTGGCTGTGCCACCTTCTCCATAAAAATACCTTGTGGAGAATCAGAACATTTATTAATGTTCAATGTTATTATATTAATACATGCTAGTGTTTATAATGAGAAAAAGATGTTCCAGCAGCAACCAGTTTAGCAATCCAACATATAAATCTTCAAGTTCTGCTAAAATATCCCCATCTCCTTACCACCTTCCTCCTTTCAGGATTGGCTCCAGCCCCACCTAAACTCAGACCTACTATGCTCCCACCCACATGATAATCCTTCCCTTCCTCATCAAATGATCAGATCCTCACCTCTTCTCTGCTTTTCATTATACCAGAAGGAACCAGCTAATCTGGTTTTCTCTCCAGGAGTTTAATTGTAGAGATGACACCAGAGCTGACCAGTGAAGGAAGGAAAGGATCTCAACAGGTAGACCTGTGGGGGAAGTTCATTCCAGGCTTGGTGAACAGTCTGTGTGACAAACAGCTTGTGAAATACAAAGGCAGGAGAGGAAAATATGAGGAAAACAAATAATTGGAAAGGG